>NC_045706.1:1628411-1994661 GCF_009834535.1 Camelus ferus | reverse complement strand
TTTGTTTATTTATTTATTTACCCTACTTAGCGTTTCTTGATCTTCATGGGGTTATAAATCAATGTTCTTCACCAACTTTGGGGACCTTTTGGGCTATTTCTTCAAATTTTTATGTATTTTTATATATGCTAGTAGACTTGATATTTCCTTGTGGCTTTGAGATTCTGTTTGATATTTTTAATCTGTTCAGTTTCATTTTATTCTTCAGTTTGGACCATTTCTATTGATCTATCTTTGAGTCGGCTTTTTTTCCCCCTTTTCTTCTCAAATCTTCTGTTGTACCTTCCTGGTAAAATTTTCATTTAATTTTTGTTCTTCTTGAGCTCTCAGTTTTCCATTTAGTTCCTTTTTAAAAAGAGTATCCACATACCTGCTGAGAATCTCTGCTTTGCCAGTGTGTGTGTATTTTCTTTCAAGTCCCTGAGTCTATTAACAGGAGCCGCTCACAGTCACTGTCTGCTGATTGCAACATCTGGGTCATCTCAGTGTCAGTTTCTGTTGACCTGGTTTCCATTCTTAGTTTGGGTCACACTTTGCTTTCTATGGTTATTACTGTTACGATGTTTGAGAGCGGGCACTGAGTGATAAATTACAGAGACTCTGGCCTTTCTCACGTTACCCTGCAGAGTGATTTTTGCCTTAGGAGGCGATCAACTTACCTGGAATCAAACCACAAATCTCTGTGCCCTCTGTGGTGGGAAATTGCTACCATCTCACCTCGGTTCTGTCAACTTTCAATCCTTCTTTTCCACCAGTCCCCGCCCCTCTCCACTGCATGTCTGGTACAGGTCTTAGGCAGGGACTTGCTAGATCTCAGACACAACTCGGGGGCTCACACTTACCTGGGGCTCCCTCCCTGCCTGGGCTGCCTCACTGACTCTGTGGCCGTCCTGAGCGCCTTGTCACAGGCAAGTATTATTGGCCCGAGGGCCCTTCTAACACCTTGGCTGCCACCAACTGAACAGCATCTTAGTCAGAAACCGACAGCCTCGCAGACCTCACCCCTGCCGCTCAGTGCTCAAGGCAGACTCCCTTCAGTGTCCCTTGCTTCCTTCCTCAGTGCCTGCAAAAAGTTATGTTCTTTAAAAACACTATTTTCAGTCCAGAATCCGTGACTATTGTCTGTGAGTGAGTTAGCTTGCTAGGCTCGCCTGTCATTAACCTCTGACAGAGGTTTGCTAAAGGTCTGGGTAAGTCACACCGACCCTGGACTCTTAGGGAAGAATGTTTACAAGGCCACATTTTAGGTCGAGGCAAAAGCAGCCACCTCGACATGATGGTGACAATAGCTTTAATCATTTACCTCCACTTGTCAGCTTAAAAAAATCATTCTGTGGCTGACCATGAGGAACTAACATCAGAGGATATGTATTGTGCCCACAAAGGATAGTTGCTGAGGGTTTTGTTCAGTTCCCTGGGGTTTCAAATCAAACTGTGCCAGGAACCACTCGATCAGTTCCTCTGGTGCTTGCGTTCTTTGATGTACATCACCCAGAGAGCTAGTCGATTGCCCGGGGGGGCGGATACTTCCCGCACCACGGGGCTCCCACACTGTGAGCGTGAGCGCTCCGGCCACAGGCACCTTCTGTTTACGGGGCGCCGGGCAGCCGGCAGCCCCCAGGGCAGTGAGGGGGGGGCGCCCTGACTTCCGAGCTGGCTCAGATGCACGTGTGAGCGGCCCGTCCCGGCTGCGGAGGCGGGGTTTCACCTGGTGCGGGGAGAAGCCGCCGCAGGGTGTCGGTGTCGGGGAGCGGACGGTGGCGAGGTGTCTCTTTTCTAGCCTGTTTGCTTACTTTCTGTGTTTGTCCTTCAAAGATGGGAAAGACACTCCTTTATATACTGAGGAGGATGAAATGAAAAGAGGGTGTTTAGTGACACAGGAAGAGAAGACGTGCATGTCGCGACCGGCTCTGCCAGGGCTCGGGGGTGGGAGTCAGGTTTGGACAGAGGGGTGGCCCTTGAGCCGGAAAGGCGGTTTTGCTCCATTTCAATGGAAGTGACAGACGGAGCGAGGGGTGCAGATGGAGATGCTAGCCGGTGAGAACGAAGCCCCACTCACGTGTGGCCAGCAGCTCCAGTGCTTGGTACCGGCCGTCAGGCGGTGAAGAGGACACCGTCCTTCTTTCCTGTCACTCAGACACAGCCGGATGGACCCCTGCTGCCCTCACCTTCTAGTCCGAGAGCACAGCACAGAGACCAGCCTGCCAGGTCTCAGGGGAAAGAGAATTTTTGCAGAACTAGACCGACATGCCGCCGTTTTACCGGGGGGACGAGGAAGCAGAGGTTAAGACAGGCCCTGGGAAAGGTCCTGAGGGAGCCCCTGGCCTTCCCCACGCTGACGCTGGCCAGCGGCCTTCTCTGCTGCAGGCACACAGACGGTCAGCAGAATCACTGTCACCGCTGAGCTTCGCCCGCGGAGCCGCGCAGCATTTCCCATCTAGAGAGTCAGAGGCGAGGCGGAACTGAACGTCTTCTCTTGGCAAAGGCGCAGTTCTGTGCGGGCAGAGAGGGTTCCAGAGTGGCATGAGGCCCCTCTGCCCTGCCCCGTGGGCCAGGACTGGGGGTAAGGATGCAGCGAGGAGCCCTCTGCAGACCCAAGCTGCAAGGCTGGCTGACAAATCCAAAGGGGACAGAGAGACAACTGGAAACAGGCTTCTCTTAGACTCCACCAGCGCGTCATGTCCAGATGGGGATGTCCGAGGCGGGCAGTGGACATCTGTCTGGACTGCTGGGGATGGTGAGGGTTCTCTGGGAGCTCAGGCCCCGCTCCGTCTGGACGAAGCTGCTCACCATCCCTTGGATCCTGGAAACGAGTCATCCTGCTCACCTAGGCCCCCACCCCCAGTGCTGCAGCGCATACCGACAGGAATTCACCCGCCCTCCACGGCCACCGGGAGGCTCGGCCGAGCAGGCTGCACAGGTTCTGAGCCTCAGTCTCAAACAGACTCGTCATCTCGACCCGCTCACCGGCTGCGGCGGGTCTCTCTGTCCTGCTGTCCCTCTGGGAGCCGCCCACCCTCACTGAAGCAGCCCCGGCCATGGCTTCCCAAAGATGAAAGGCCCTGACCTGCCACACTCAGGTTCTCTCCTCCGACCGATCAACTGTCAGCACCAGAGTCTAACTTCTCAAACATAATCTCTCCCTGGTGGCTCAAGGCACCCCTTTCTCAACAAGACCGGCTTTACAATAGCAAGGCATGGGAACAACTTAAGAGTTTGTCAACAGATGACTGGATAAAGAAGTTGCGGTATATTTATACAATGGAATACTACTCAGCCATAAAAAATGAAATAATGTCATTTGCAGCAACATTGATGGACCTGGAGATCTTCATACTAAATGAAATAAGTCAGACAGAGGAAGATACCATATGATATCACTTATATGTGGAATCTGGAAGAAAAATCACACAAACTTCTTTACAAAACAGAAACATATTCACAGACATAGAAAACAAATTAATGGTTACCAAAGGGGGAAGTTTCGGGGAGGGATAAATCAGGAACTTGGGCTTAGCAGATACATGCAGCTATAGCAGATACATGCTATTATATATGCAATAGATGAACCACAGAGTCCTACCGTACAGCCCAGGGGGCTGCATGCAATATCTTATAAGAGCCGATAATGAAAAGGAATATAAAAAGGAATATGTATGTGCATGACTGAGTCACTGTGCTGTGCACCAGAGATGAACACAACATTGTAAACCAACTACACTTCAATTAAAAAAATAATAAATAAATAAATACGAGGCAGGCTTTGTATTCTCCCCTTTCTAGAAGCAACATTCCAAGTCTTTTCCCAGATTATGTAAGAAATGTCGTCATCTCAGAGACAAACATAAACATTTCCCCTTAGAGGAGAGCGGCTGTGTTTTCAAGGGGATGGTGAAAGGCACTGTGGGGAGGGGGTGGGGACGGGGAGGCCAGGCTGTGGGCCCCACCCCCGGAGGGGAGGGGCGGAGGGAGGCCGTGAGGGGGTCTCGGAGCCCTAACCCGGCCCCCGTGAACCCTGTGAAGCTTGAGGAGGCGGTTGGACCTGGCGGAGCCTCGGGGCACAGCCTGAGTGGTAGGTGACAGGCTGACCTGACGGGGGCGGGGTTTAAATTCACACGTGTCAGCAGGGTCTGGCTGGAGTCTCCAAGATGAGGCCGTGCCCTCCTCTCTGTGCTCAGAATCCACTTTCAGGCTGTGGTCGGGTGGGGTCTTCCCCCTGAAGAGTGGCAGGACTGGGCCCCCCGTTTCTCCCTCACCGTCTTCTGTGTGACCCCCCACTGCCGCCGGGGACCAGACGAAGTCACAGTCTGCCCGGGCTGCCATCTCGGGCGCTGGCCTCAGCGTCTCTGCTGTGGCGCCGATGCTCTCAGTGCCTGCACCTCCAGACCCCTGCACTCTGCCCTGGCTCAGCCGCCATCCCCACCTGGTCCAGGACAACCCGCTTCCACTTCCTGCCTGGGGCACCTGGGCTCTGAGACCCGGCTCACGCAGCGTCCTCACCTGGCCGGGCTGCCGAGTTCCGAGGTGCCGGCCTGGTTGGCACCCTCCCTCGTTCAGAGCCACAGCCAGACACCGAGGCCAGGCTCCCTCGGTGCCCCGTGAAGGGCGAGGGCAGGCAGAACAGGAGGGAGACCCACAGACCTTCCCTGACCCATCTGTTCCGTAGCGCTGTGTCCCCAGCCCTGCCCAGCGCTGCAGGGTCCTTGCCCGAGGGAGCCGCCATGTGTCAGGTGACTTTGCACCGCCTTTAAATGTAGTGTCTGTTTCATAGCTGGTTGATCACCAGAGTGTTTTCCTAATCAAAGGTTTCCCAAGGATCTAGCCCCGATCAGAAGCCCAAGAAATTGAGTCTGGCCACTAGGACATACTAACCCAACCTCACTTTGCAAACAAAGCCCACAGCTGGTTTTAAACCATACCTGGCCATCCATTCTGACCAATCAAGGGAACACTGACAGCCGTGGCTGCCCTGTTGCCAGAGGATGGGGTGCGTCTTCATTACCTGGAGGATTAATGGAGCCGGAACACTTCTCCCCGACTGTGTCTGCCTCCTGATCAGGAAAGCCAAGGTCTAGGCCAGTGAGACACCTGGGGGCCTCCGTGTCTGGGATGTACCCTGAGTTTTTCCTCCCCCACCGCCCCCTAAGCAGATCCATGTGTGTCTTGACTCAGTAAGAGGTGGCAACACCAAAAAGGGGTGATGGGTTGAGGAAGAGCCTTGCATCTTGACAGATGAAGTCCCCAAATAAAGCGCCAGGTGGGAGGAGATGGGAGGATGCCCTGCAGCCTGCGGGGTTGGGAGTCAGAGAGCCAGGAGGGAGGAGGTGCGCTGCTCTGTACTAGGTGAGTAGCTGGTGAGCAGAAACGGGGGAGACGTGCGTACATCTGTGGGCGCCCAGGTGTGATCTGAAAGAGGCAGTTTAATCAGCGAGCAGATGAGCAGAGACAAAAGCAAGATGAGATAAAACATTAAACCTTTCTCCTCCTCCCTGTGGACTCATTCTCAGCCTAATGGGTCCAACTGTGAGAATGACCAAGCTGCGAGGAAACAGTATAAAACCTACAAGTACAAATCACCAAAACACGTTATCCCTAGCCGAAAGAGGAAATAGGGTCCTGAGAGCTTCGGCAATAAGCAGACTCTTAAAATCGTATGGCATCTTTCATTAGATGCAAAAAAGAAAAAGGGAAAAATTAGGGGTCTTTGAAACAAAAACAGAAAAGAGATTGCCATGGAATTGAAAGGGAGCGATTAAAGGGGACACTGAGAAGGTATCAATTATACATTGAATGGCAAAATTTATATTCATATTGGTGGTGATAAAGAATAGTTTTGACCCTGCAAAAATGTAAATCACAGTGGTCTGTGGTTGAAACCTATTAACAGAGAGAAAATTGTCAACATTACAAAAAAAGGGGCATATTCTGAGGAAAAAAAACCCCTTGTATTTGCATGAGGAACTTTCACGTGCAAAGAACATTCATAAAAGGAGACCTTGGTATAGAAATACTCTGGCAAAATTTTTTGAGTAAAAATTTAAAGAGAGAAAAGGAAAAACCCCACAAGTCTCTAGACAGGAATTAGAATATTAAATCTCAAGGCGTAGGCTTGACGCTGACCTCAGACTTCTTTCCAACTCTGCCGGAAGTGAATTCAGGTTTTCTACCAAAATCCAAAATGGAAAATGTTGTGTCCCTTGATTTTTAATCCAGATGTCCTGCGAGTATGAAAAAAAGATCAGTCTCAGAAAATAATGCCACTCAAACTGTCTGATAGTAAAAGCCACCTGGGGGGGTGCTCTGGGGACTGACAGTGAGTCAGACATAAAGGGCTGCGCGGATCAGCTGGACACCAGAGCCGGTGGGTGTCCCCACGCCTCCCGGGACTCGGCTCTAAGCTCAGCTGGATCGTGAGGTCGCCTGTGGGCTCCCCTCTCGGGGGAAGAGCTTTCCCAGCCGGGCCTCCCTCGTGAGTCTTGCTTTGCCCATCTCAGTCCCGGGGGTCCCTGCTTTTCTGGTGCCCTTCGATGAGCCTCTCTCCTTCTCCCCCGCCCCCACCTCTGGTGACCCCCTTTCTATGCTCTGCGTCTATGAGTTCCACTCTCTTTTTGGTTCTGCATAGCTCACACGGTGTTTGTCTGTCTCTGTCTGGCTAATTTCACTCAGCACAGTGTCCCCGGGGCTCACCGTGCTGCGGGCACGGCCGGTGACACTCCGCTGTGTGTGTATGCCACGTGGCCTTCACCCAGTCCCCCGTCCACGACACCGGGGCCCTTGTCCTGGCTTCTGTGAATAACGAAGCGGCGAACGTGGGCTGCCTCTTCCAGGCTGTGGTTTCACCTCCTTGGGATTCGCGCCCAGAGGCGGGGCTGCTGAGTGATGCTGCAGCTCTTTTTCCAATTTTCTGAGGGGCCTCCATTCTGAGCTCCCCACCGCCTTCCCAGACCGCCTGCCTCCTGAGGTCCCTCGTGTGGGCCACGACTCAGGTGGGCCCCCGCACCCCCGGGCAGACTGCCGAACACAGGATGTCAGGACCCGACCCAGGGTTTGTAATCACGGCAGTGCTTTACGAAACGGTGACCCCCGGGAGCCCGCCCGTGAGCTTCCAGTGCAGCTGGTCGGAGGCTCTCTGCTTTGACGGCTCCCAGGTGCTTCTAAGTTCCGGCAGAGCTGAGACCCAGTGACGCCCTGCCCACCAGCCCTGCTCGCGACCCCAGCACAGAACTTCCGGCGCACAAGCTTGACCACTGCCATCAGCGCCCCTGTGCCCATCTGCGGGGACCCGTGGGCTGCTGCCCTTTTGTCTTCTGGGGGAGACGGAAACTCTAGGTCATACCCGGTGGCAAAGGACGCCCTGTCTTAGAGATTCACATTTCCTGAAGAGCCACAGCGTTGAGCGCTTCCTGCTGCAGACATGCCTCCTTCAGCTGAAACTGCCGAGGCGGAGCGGGCTGTGCTGAGCTGCTGAAGTCTTTGAAGCCCCTGGTTTCTGGCTGCCTGCAGGGGTCCCTCTGCATGACTCCACAGCCCCTCCTGGGCTCCTGGGCCTGGAGGCTCAGAGCTGCTGGAGGCGTGTGTGTGGACGGACGGCGGTGGGGGGGGGGTCTTTCTCGTCCTTGCTCTCAGCGGCAGGTTCCAGCACACAGAAGCCCCCCAGTGGAATCTGGAGGGGAGGGGGGGGCTGGGCGCTGTGGGAGGAGGCCCCGTTATCCCTGGAGGGCTCTGGTCTGCGTGGCCCTGGGGGGCCCCACGCCTGGCACGAGGCTGCTGCTTGTGTTCAGACCACAAAGCTGCTCCCTTCCTGGCTCTGTGAGAAGAAGAAAAATGGGAACACGAGCATTCTTGTTTTCACTTATTAGACACAAGACAGACATAGGCAGGGGCGGAGTTCTGGCGGAGCATTTGGTGGGAATACGATTCCACCTGCTGAGCTGTTGCAGTCCAAGAGATTGATGGTGATGGTGCCTCCGCTCTCTCAACGAAGGCCTCCGACAGCTCTGGGGCGGCCGGGCCACAGCGCAGCCATCTGCGTCCCAGCTTTGCACCAAAATATAATCTGGGCTCACAGGCACGTTCAGGGCAGCGTGTGGAACCGCAAATCTTTTCAGCAGCCCTGTCTGTGGTTGGCACCTGCCCCAGCCTCGCCGTGGCCGACAGCGCCGTGGGCGCCTCCCGCAGGAGGGCCGCTCCGGCTGCCCCCACGGCGAGCCTCTCCTCCGAGGACGCCTGGGTGTCTCCTGGGCCCGCCTGCTGCCGGAGCAGAGCCCGCCAGGGCTGGGGAGCGCGCGCCGGCGGCGCTGGGGAGAGGCTTGAGCGAAGTGTCAGCTGTGAATCACAGCCCCTCCTCCTTGCTGGCGTTTCTGGTCACAGAAACAAGGAGGGTGTGAGCTGCAGTCTGTCACCCGGGAAGTGGCGTGATAGCGTTTCCTCAGTCACCCGCTCGGCTCTGAGAATGGCTCTCCAGCTGGTCCCTGCACAGCCAGGGCTCTGGCTTTGAGGACAAGAGGAAGACAACAGGCCTCTGTCCTGACGGAAGCCCCTGGATTCCCTGCGAGCCCCCAGGCTTCTAAAGGGATTCTGCGTGTCCCTCATTCCTCCTGAGTTGCTCTGTGCTGGGGACTTTGTAAAAGGTCCCTTTGTTAATGTATTTCCCCCTAGTCCTCCTGCCAGACCCATTCTCTGCCAGTGTAACAGGTAAATCCAGGCAGATTGGTCATCTGCACCCATGAAATAAGAACCTGTTCCGAGAAGGATTGTTTTGTTTGCATGAATCAATATGTTATTTAGTTACGAAGTTGAATTACCTGTGCCTTGACCTTGAGGTGCTTACATAGATGGTTTTTATGCGCTGGCAATGGAACACAGAGCAGCACGTCTAAATCAAAAGTTTTGGTGATAAATGAAGAGAGCAAAATTAATCCAATATTCATGGCCGTGAGGAGTCTGTTTCGTGCTGCCAGCCACGAGGAGAGAAATCAGATTTATGTTCCAGAGAAAAATCGCAGAGCCCCCCGCAGGCCTCGAAGGTGCCGTGTTCTGCTCTCAGGGACTCGGGGGCAAGCCGCCTTCCTGGGGGCCCTGCCTCCTGGAGCGCCGGCTGCCCCCAGCGCCGGGCCGGCTCAGGGCGGGGTGGCAGCGACAGCCTCTCCCGGCCTGCACCCACCCCCTTTATCCAAACGCATGTTCACAAGGTGCTGTGTAAATCTGGCAAATTAACTGCACCCTGCAAACCATTCTGTTCCAGCTGACAGAGGGGAGGTCCGGGGCTGGAGGCGGGAGTTACGGCTCCAAATGCACACGGCTCTCCGTGACCCTAGCTGGCTCTCTCAGCGGCAGGGAGAGCAGACATGGCGTGTTGGAAAGGGGAAACTGAGGCTGGGATGCGGTCAGAGATTTGCTCCAGAGCTCAGAGTGACAGAGCTGGGTCCCACCCCCGCACCACGTTCGCCCGGATGGAGCAGACTGTGCGGGGGGTTTATTCCGTCCCTGGGACGTCAGTGCTTAAACCCGAGGTGAGGATTTGAACTAGACTGTGCTTCTCCCAGGGGTGGGCACTGTTTTGTTCATTTTGGAACGCTCGGCCCCGACACGGGGAGCCGTGCAACATGCCGCGCAAATATCCATCTTGGGTCGCTCAGACCCGTAAACGTTCTTTTGGTTTGCACTGTTTTGTGCTCTTACGGCACACTGGATGTCACTGAGCTGTTTGCCCCCAGAGGAGCAGAAAGTGTGGTCCTCTTAGGAAGGGACCCCCTCCCGCCTTCCTGGGTGCAAAGGGCCCCCTGGCTGATGAGCACTTGAAACGGTGCTCACACCCAGGAAGCCAGTGCCAGGGGCGGAGGGGAGCGTCTCCACAGGACTCCTGTCCATCGCGGGGGGCGGGGGGCAGGCATTAATTAATATAATTAATTTGGGAAACAGTTTGACATTATCTCCGAAAGTCACATATTCATAGATCCTCTTCCACAGACGTTTCGCTCCCAGATAAACACCCAGGGGGAGTTCTGGCCTGGGATCCCGGAGACGGACATTCGTGTGTTAGCAGCACTGTTGACAGTAGCAAACCCTGGAAATAAGCCAGATGCCCGTCAGCCTAAGGGGACGGACAAGCTGTGGAGCAGGCATTCAGCAGTGCTTCCAGCAATCCAGGTGAGTGAATGCAGACACAGCCCCAGGCAGCTTGGCCTTAGCAATACAACGCCAATGAGCAATTGAATCCCCAAAGTCACATGCTGGGAAATAGTATGCTTATAAAGGGACGGGTAATGGAGAAATGTAATTTTAAGAAAAAAGTAATTGGGAAAGAAAGGAACGGCGAACCAGGGGCTGAGGACGTTTACGTTGGGTGGATGGAGGTGGGGGGGGGCGGGGTCACGAGAGGTTAGAGGTACTTTCTTCTTTTTTCTTTTTTTTTTGGGGTCAAGATCTTAATTTTTGTGGGTAGTGGATTTACAGGTGCTTATAATATCATAAAAATAACTAAATAAGAGGTTACAGATACTCTATATAAAATAGATAAACAACAAGGACCTGCTGTACAGCACAGGGAACTTTGTTCAATTTCTTGTAATAACATAAAAAGGAAAAGAACCTGAGAAAAGTGTATGTCTGTACACGCATAACTGAATCGCTTTGCTGTACACCTGAAACTAACATCGTAAGTCAACTACACACCAATAAAAAAATTTTAAAAGCCCCCAAAACCTAGATAAAAATATAACTCGGGAAAGAGCTGTGTGTTCTGATAAACTGATCTCACAGGGCCCTGCTATGTGCAAGGTGGCATTTTTAAAAATAACGTATTTAATACCACAACTTTCTTATAAGGACATACTCTCAATGTCAGCAGGGAACAAGGGCAGCTTCTAAACCCCAGGCTCAGGCTCAGGCGCGTGCTGTGCCGTCCCGTGAGGAGGGCTGTGATCCCTGGACAGCGGGGGGGGGGGGGGGGGGGGAGGGTGATAAAACAGAAGGGGGGGCTGCCGCGGTGCGGCCCAGCCAGGGAGAAAACACAGCTGGTCTTTGCTCATGGGTGCGATTTGGGTGATTCCAACCACACAGGAGGCCAGACAGACCTGGGGAGGCAGTGTCTTCTTCAGCTACATGCCCAGGAGTGGGACTGCTGGATCACACGGTGAGTCTATTTTCAGTTTTTTGAGGAACCTCCATACTGTCCTCCATGGTGGCTGCGCCAGTTTACGTCCCCACCAGCAGCACAGGAGGGCTGCTTTCTCTCCACACCCTCTCCAGCATTTGTTCTTTGTAGACTTTTTACTGATGGCCGTTCTGATCGATGTGTTTTGAGTTGCATTTTCTCTAATAATTAGTGATATTGAGCATCTTTTCATAGGAGTGTTGGCCATCTGACTGTCTTCTTTGCAGAAATGTCTATTTAAGGCTTCTGGGGAGGCAGTGTCTTAACACAGGTACAGAGAGGCTAGTTAACTTTCCTAAGGCCACACAGCCAGAAAGTGGCAGAGCCAGGGTTTGAACCCAGGCTGTCTGGCTCAAGAGCCTGTGGCCTCACCCACTGTGTTGCTCTGCCTCGGGGCAAGGTGCCGAGTCGCTGACTCCACCGGGGGGGGGGGGGGGGGGGGCTCATAGCGGGGCCGGTGCGGTATAACGGCCCGACTCCTGCGGTATGATAAGAGCGTCTGTCTGTCAGTGTAATTTTTTGTTTTTCTTTGCTTTGCTGTTTTCCCAGCACTTCATACACATCTTCATCATCACAAAATGGGACTGCAATGACCAGTTACGTCCGTTTTCCCTAATCATACATGCCCAGGTTCCGTGGCGCCATGCTGTGTGTGCAGTGGGATGGACACAGGGCACTAACAAAGGTACACCCACGTTCCTGGACGAGCCCCGGGACGCTGTCTGCAGCAGCAGAGAGCAGACTGCAGGCGTGGTTCCTGGAGGCGCACCGTCCAGCTGCACGAGGGGGGCTTCTGGGCCTCTGTGACGCTGGGTGAACAAGGACAGTTGCGCACTGGAGCTTTTGTCTCTGCGATACTGCAGACTGGTGACTCACAGCACCCCGCCCTTCAATGTGACTACACACGTTGGAAAAAATATAAATAAAGACACCTTCTTGTGCACATCGCTGAGTTGGCAGAGGGGTCAAGACAGTCCTCAGAGGCCAACACCGGGGGAAGCGGGGCTTCAGGGAAGTAAGTCAGCAGCTGCAGTGTCTCCTGTCCTGGTGACCTTGACACAGGAGGCAGCAGACGAAGCCCAGGGCCCAGCCCCAGGGCAGGTTTGACAGGACCTTGCCTCAGAAAGCCAGGAATTCTCACTAAAAGGACTGGTTCGGAACAAATAGCCCCTTAAGGAAGGAACGCGGGGACCCAAGTGGGAGGCGGGCTTCCCCTCCGAGAAGCTTCGCCGTGGCCCGCGTGTAAGCTACTGGCCCGAATTTACACCGCGTGGGTGGCCCAGGAAATTCCAGCTTAAGCATTTACTTAGAAGTAGTTGCAGGTTATTGAGTATATGTAGTAGGACCTTGTTGTTTATCTGTTTTATATTCAGTAGTTTGTATCCGCAAATCCCAAGCTCCCAATTTATCCCTCCCCATCCCCCTAAATAGCCCATAATGAAAAAGAATAAAAAAAGGAATATATATGTAACTGAGTTACTATGCTGCACACCAGAAACTAGCACAACACTGTAAATCAACTAGACTTCAACTGGAAAAAAGGGGTTGCAGGTTAGTGGTGTTTCCAAGTGCCTGTCTGAAGTCGTCACCTTCCACTCAGGCCTCTGAGAATTCCCCCAGGTAGGGCTCAAGCAAACACACGCTCTGAGTAAAAAAATAAAAATTACAAACCTCATGAGGAAACAAGACGTCAGGCGTCAGAGCTAACATCCATAAAAGACAAAGCTGGCAGATAGTGAGGTCACTGAAAACAGAACGTAAAACTTAACATAGTTTATATGTTTAAAGTCATAGAAATAAAGGGCGGTGTTGAATACACAAATAAGGAATTTAAAAAGATTAAATACGATTAGGCAGATTTGAAAACTAATGAAATAAAACTTCAACTTCAAGGGATTTAAAAAATACTAAATATTAAAAACTGCCAATGAATCAAACAAAATGGAAACAATGGAAGAGAAAATTTAGTGAACTAGAAGACAGATCTAAGAAGTTGCACAGAACCGACACAGGAGACGAAGAATTGGAGAGGGCGGGAAGGGGCACAGGGACTCAGAGGTGGAGGCAGGCGGTCTGACGTGTGTGTGGTCAGAGTCCGGAAGGAACTCATAGCCAACATCATCTAAGAGTAATCAGATGATAACTAATAGTTTTCCAAATTATTATGAAATCCAGGGACTCAAGTGTTTTCAAAACAGGCTAATGAAAAATATTAAAATTATATATATACACTATATAGCATGTAAGATATATAATATATAATGTATATAATTTTAATATTTTAGTTGTATATGTATGCATATATATATTTATAAATATATGTGTGTGTGTGTGTGTGTGTGTGTATCTCCCCATCAAGATGAAGTCTCAGCTTAGTGGAACCACAGCACATTAATTAGACGTAAAAGCTTAAGAGCAGCCGAAGAGAAACACTACAAAGGAAGGGCAGCAGGGCTGACGGCAGGTTTCAGCAGAGCAAACCTGGAACCCAGAAGGCAGTGGGAAATAGCTTCAAAGGGTTAAGGACAAAGACAAAAGCAAAGAAACAACTATCATTTAACAATTGCCGACATAGCAAATTCGTTCTTTTTTACGAGCTGCGTTGAGACAGCGTTTTCAGGAAAACGAAACGAGAATCGACCGCCCTCGGCTGCGCTCCGGGCCGGGCTCTCAGGAGGAAGGTCCGTGGGGCAGATGAGACCGGTGAGCAGGGCAAGGTCTAAACGAAGAAGGACCGGGTGAGAGCGCTGCTGCGCGGCTTCTGGTGGAAAAGCAGAGCTGGTGGTGCGCAGCAGAGCTGGTGGTGCGCAGCACAGCCGTAAACTGGGAGCCGGGGTCAGAGTTCAAGTGCTTTAGAGACTTCGCGTTGTTTGAGCCGATGATAAAACTATCGATTATTTAGTCTGTTCCGTCTGCCGTGGATTCTCCCAGATAACCGTGCAAGGACAGCAGCGGGGCATCGGTGAGGTCGTGGGGCGAGTGCCTCGGCCTCTGGGAAACGCGGGGTGGTGTAGGACCCAGAAAGGATGGCCGTGCACACGGAGGAGCCCTGCAGAACAGAGACCCCAGACGAGACCGGACTCTCCATCTTTAAGCTGTGGGTGGAGAGCCTCGGCAGTGAACTTCTAGAGAGTCTGTTGCAGGGGGTTTGGGGGGACCCAGGGGCTGCAGAGTGCCCCCGGGGGAACTAAGCCCCTGTGCGCAGACCCTTAGAGCACAGGGAGCTCACACGAGTCCAGACAAACTTTCAGCATCTCTAAGGATATAGCTGGAATTTCTTTTCTAAATAACGGTCCTGACTGCAGGTTATTCTGTAGTAAAATACAGTCCCTAAGCGGCCCTACAAAGGCAGGCTGGAGCTGTGCTCCCACACTGGTGTCTGTCCAGCCCCAACCCCTGTCTCACCTCTGTGTGGTTACTAACGTTACAGGGGGTGGAGCACGTGTCACACTGTGAGAGTCTGGGAGCTCCAAGGACAACATCTCTCTCTTCTTCTGTTAGAATTGTCAGCGGTAAATAAGGAAAGAGCTTTGACATAATGATAATCTCTCAAGGACCATTGGTAGCGACTCTGGAAAGAACTTTCGCTTGGCTTTGTTTTTTATTCCTGTAATTAGTATTAGCCTTCTTTGTTATCTGGGGCCTTTAGCAGTGCATCAGACCCTCAGGAGGACAGCATTCTGGGGAGAGTACACCTCTTTCGTACTCAACCAGGAGCTAATCCTCCTTCTTTCTTTCCAGAATTAATTTCTCTCCCTAGAAATATTATTTACTTCTTCATACATCAAGCTGTCAATACAAGTGATTTGGAAACCGGCGGGTTCAAGGAGGCTTAGCTTGGGGGAAAGAGAAACGGAATCTTGTGCTAGAGGGAGGTTTTTGAGTTTGAGTCGGGAAGCCCCACTGAGACTGCCGACCACTGTGGGCGGGTTTCCGGGAAGTGTCTCCTCTGCTCAGAAGTGGTGCTTCTGTATGTGACCAGCGAGGTGCTGTCTACAGCAACTCTGTGTTGCTGAGAACGCTCTTGTCATTAAAACGAGGGCAGCGCTGGTAACGTCTTAGAAGGTCAGTACTGAGACCAGAGATGCTCATGTGGGTGGATAAGTGGGTAAATTTTAATCTAAGTGTCTGGTTTATTTTTTTAAGGATTTAAAAAAATTTTATTGGCGTGTAGTTGATTTACAGTGTTAGTTTCAGGTGCACAGCACAGTGATTCAGCTACACACATACATATGTATCTTCTTTTCAGATTCTTTGCCATTATATGTTATTACAAGAAATTGGGTATAGTTCTGGTTTACTTTGTTTTGAAGATTTTGAACAGGGTCAGTGCCTGTAGCCACCAGAGTTGGCCTGAGAAAGGTGACCAGGTAGGGGGGTGGGGGGAGCCAGGCAGAGGAGGACTGGGGGGCCCAGCGGGTGATCAGGGTCAGAGACAAAGAATCCACCACTCCCAGGGCCCAGGGCCCAGCAGGAGGCTGAAGCCGGCTTCCACGCCCGCCGAGGCCTGCCGTCCGAGGGCGCAGCGGGCTTGGCCACAGGACTGAACCGCCTCCCACGGCTCTTCGTTGCTTTTGGTGGATCAGAAGCCAGGAGTCAGTAAACACCTGTGTGCTGGCTTCCTCTGTGAACCTCTTCACTACTTTCAAGGAAGCACTTAGGAGATGGCTTCACTGCGTCACCACAGGATGGGGACCCAGACCCACGGCCGGAGGGCCAGGCTGGCTGCGGGGCGGGAGAGAGGAATCAGAGCTGAGTGAAGAGACTCTAGGTGACGAAACGCTTGCAGAAGACCCCAGCCCCTGCCCCGCAGGTCCCATGAGAGCCTACCCTCTCCCAAGTCTAGAGACCCCAGCCTTCCTCCCGGAGCTCCCACCCTGTCGCCCTGAGTCTGGGGCCACTCAGGACAAGCACCGCCCTGTCCTGCAGACATCTGGGTCTGCCCGTTTTTCCGCCAGACTCACCCCCCCCAGGACCCTTGTCATTTCCATCAATCTTATGCCGTGGCTCCCAGTCCTTCTCAAGGGTTGCTCCAGATACACGGTGCCAAGAACTCGAGGTGGTGCCTTGGCACGATCTTCCCTGCGGGGAGGGAAGCCCCCATCTACACCGGCCTCTGTCTGGAGTCTGCTCTCTGTGGCAGCACTTGTGCCTGGTGGGGCAGAGGTCCTGGCGGGGGCGCAGCATCCAGAGCCCATCAGAGTTCGCGGGGAGGAGGTTCGGGGCAGAATTACTTTGCTGGGAAGAGCTGGGCTTGCGGGCATTAGTAAGATCAGGAGAAGAAGGGAGCTGGCAGCGAAGCCAGCCAGGTCTGAGGACCGAAGGCAACGTGGGCTTGGCCACAGAGCAGGGGCCCAAGGACTGAGACCAAAGTGAGACCCCGCAGGGCACTGATGCCAGTTCCTGTCACCCGTACGAAATACCCCTGTGGGATGAGACCTAAAAGTAAGGTTCCGTATTGTGTGCTGCCCTGACATCTGAAACTGGAGTGCCTTGAACAGCTAACTGCCAGTGTCCCCTCCCACCTCTGCTCCCACGGGACAAGGTCCCCTGGTCCAAACAGCCCTCCTTATCAAACAAATTGAAAGCAGTCTCTGCCTATCCCTGGGTGGTGAGTCTCAGGGCCCTGCCGTCCTCAAGAATTACTCAAGTACGCCAGTCACATCTCCCGCAGGAACAGGGCACCCCGCGCTCCTGCTATGACAAAGTGCCCTCCCGGGGCCCTGCTGGTTCACTCCGCTCCCCAGACCAACCTCCCAGGACGGCGTGTGGCAAGCCGTGTCCTCCTCCCCCGGCTGTGAGCACATCGGGCGGATGAACAGCTGCTGATCTCATCTGCCTGGGGTCAGACGTGCGTCTGGTTGTCCCCAAAACGCAGGGGGTAAAAGCCTCTCTCACCAAAGGGGTGAAGAGGAAGCAGTGTAAACAGCCCCCCTGCAGCCCAGCCAGCACCCTCGATGGCGAGCCTGGCCCCAGCCAGGGAGGACAGAAGCCGCTGAAACCTGACACTTTGCAAAGTGACTGCTTGCCTGTTCCTGGTCCGGCCCTCCACATGGAGTACCAGGCACCTGTGAGGTTTCCCGGCCCGGCACACCTGTCCCCTCGTCCTGGGGCCTGGGCTCTGTCACTCCCCAGCCGGGCCCTCTGCCGGGGTAAACGAGCCCACAGCTGCCGCGCCTCCAGCGTGGTCTCCCCTGGGCGCCTCCAGCCTGAGACTGGGGCCCCTGCCCTGACCCCGGCCCTGAGGCTGAGCCGGCCCTGCCCCAGGCTGCCCACCCAGTGGGCTCTCTGTCTGGGGCATCCCGGCTCTTGGAATCACAGTTGTCAAGCTCGACCTGCTGTGATCTGAATGTGCCCCCGAGATTCTTGTGTTGAAACCCTAACCCCCAAAGGTGACGGAATTAGCAGATGAGCCTTTGAGGGGTGCTTGAATCAGGAGTGTGGAGCCCCCATGCGTGGGATCGGGGCCATTTTAAAAGAGGCCCCAGAGAGCTCCCAGCCCGTTCCTGCAGGCGAGGACACAGGGAGAAGGCCCCAGCTGCAACCCATGCAGAAGGCCCACGTCTGACATGCTGGTGCCCGCACCTCGGACTTCCCGCCCCTGAACTGTGAGAAACAAATTCACGTCCTGTGGCAGCCCCGCGGCCCGAGGTCTTCTGCTGCAGCGGCCCCAGTGGCCTGAGACCTCACCCGCGCTGAAACTCCCGCCCGTGTGTCACGACAGCGGCCTGGCGGCAACGGGCCGTCTGCCTGCCTGGCCTCTGGCATCCGCGCTCCCCCCGCCAGGATCGCTTCCCCGCGGTTGGCAGCCCCCGTCCGACTCCCCGCCCTGGGATGCGCGCTCGGCTCACTCCGATGCCGGTATCGGGGCCCTGCCTGCCTGTCCGCGGCCTCCCTTTCTGCATCTCGTGTTCCCTGCGATTCGGGGTGGAGGGAATCCGGGGCTGGGGAGCCACGGAGCCCGGCAGGTCACAGCAGCCCCCGGAGTGCTGCGGGCAGAGTGGCCATCGTCGCTGAGTGGTGACGTGGGTCAGTGGCCACCCTCAGTAGGTCAGAGGGCGATTATTTCAATCCATTGTATTACAGAGGCAAATGATACAATGAAGTTTTCCTTTCATCTACAAAAATAATTTCACACCTTTTAATGACATAATCACAGCTAATTGATCCTACAGGCTATTCTGTTTTATACATGTAGCAATTAATTTACACAAAAAAAGCCAGGAAATGTTCTAAAATGACATCAATTTGAATATTTCTCCTAAATGTTACAAACAAAGCCTTTTAAAGTTCACATTTGACAAATGCTAAGTGCCATGGCCCATGAACAGGTTTTTCTTTTTCTTTTCTTTTTTTTTTTTTTAAGGTTTTTACTGTCTAGGATTTAACACATGAGTATTTAAAAACGGCCTTGTTTGGCCTTGGTTCAAGATGACACAGACGGTGGAGAAGGCCTGATGGTGGGTGAGGCTTCCCTGAGAGCAATGGAAACATTTTACGATTGTTTAAGGGAAAAACAAAATGCAGAGATCGGTTCTGGAGGCTCATTGCTCTGGAGAAGGGGACCCGTGGGCCCCGGGTAGGAGAGAGAGCCGGGCTGAGACCCAGGTGCAGGACCTGCTCAGGCCAAGTCATCTCCAGGGCCAGGAGCCCTGTCGGCCTCACCTGGGTGACCTCTGGCTTTAAGGGGTGGGTCCCCCGTCCACAGTTGCACCCAGACCTCAGAGACTGTGTGGCTCAGCTCAGGGAAGGAGAAGCTACAACCAGAAGGGGAAGGGCAGGGGTCCAGGGCGGGCAAAGCCAGCAGGTGTCCAGGGACAGCCGATATTTCAGTGATGAGGAAAAAGTGACCTAATTCCGAGCATTCAGACACAGGCACGTTGTCGATTTCAGATAAGCAATCAACGACAGGCCAGCACGTAGTGGGTGGGTAATCAGCCTTTTGCAAATTTAGAATTTAATTATGTTATGTTTAAAATATCTGCATTATAAAGCAATATGTTTAGCATAATTATAAATGCCATTTGGGGTGGTGCGTTTTTCTTAGTTGTTGGGTAATTTTCTGGAATTGGAGTCCCGTGTTCTTCCCTAAATTATGACCTGGGTAATCTGGCATTTTGTTAAAGGTAGAAGAAAAATTACAAAATGTTCAGCATGAGGTTTGCAAATTGGGAAGTAAATGTTGTGGAAATGTACCTAAAAAGATTCTCTGAATACAGTTCGCCTTGCATTTAAATATTCATCTTATTCAATTGATGGGAGTTTTCTAAGGTGCATCCCGCATGCGCAGGATTGAGGGGAATTTTTTATATCTATTTATAAATTGATCTATTTATCTACCTGTCCATCCACCAGCCAGCCACCCACCAGGCTCTCTGACTTCTGGGTTGACCACCTGCTGGCACCTGAGAC
The DNA here is from genome assembly GCF_009834535.1 of Camelus ferus. Lineage (NCBI taxonomy): Eukaryota > Metazoa > Chordata > Mammalia > Artiodactyla > Camelidae > Camelus > Camelus ferus. Next base: position 1,975,094 of record NC_045706.1, on the reverse strand, counting down.
ACATACGTGTACTCCAGCCACTGAGTCAGTTCCAATCCGAGGTGAAGCTGAGAAGGTCCCAAATGAGGGGAAAAGGCAAACACTGTGAAAGCCGGCAGGAGGCAGGGTGTTGTCTTCTGCAGGTGGCTGGGGTGCCTGGAGAGGACATGAAAGATCAGAAGGGCTTGGCCACACACAGGGGAGAAGGGACAGTGCCATGTGGACACAGCATGAGCTGAGGCTTCAGTCATTTACCCCAGGGCCCAGTCATTTACCCCAGGAGCCCCAGCTGCTCTGACGGACAGGTCCCAGTGCGGACGGAGACTTACCAAGCTGGGGGCTCTGGGGAAAGCTTTAGTTTTCAGAGACGGCGAACCTGGAACTGAGGAGGGGAACCAGAGGGGAGAACGGAGGCAGGGCTGCCACCCCTCGTCCCCACAGGCACAGAGTCCCGGGAGTCCAGACACGGGGTGGGCACTGGGCCCCACTGCAGGAAGGAGGGACCCCCAGCCTGCCTTTTTCCCAGTCTGCGCACCCCAGGAGAGTTTTCCTCAGTGCCTGTGTTGGAACAAATCCGTCTAAAGTCAGTGCCGCTGTCGGATCAGACCTTCTTCCCCCTTAGAGGAGCTCGGCGTGAGCTCCTGCACCTTGTAACTCATCCAATTCTTCGCAAGTGTGCGATTGTAGGTACAGTTGCTTCCTTTAGTTAAAAGTCAATTTTTGCACGAAGATTTTATTCTTAAAAGTCCTTTTTTAAAAAGTAAATAACTGTTCACCCTAACAAAAATAATTAGGAACATCTTGGCTTTTCATTTGTTGTTTCAGTCAGAAAAAAATGGCATCCTGTTTCCCATCACCCAGGGACAGGCCCAGCCATTTTTTTCATGAAGTCACAGTCCTTTAGCCCCAGGACCTGAATGCTCCTGACCAGCACCTGAGCTCGGAGAGGCAGCCTTCCCCAGCTGAGCCTCAGATGAGACCGCAGCCCTAGCCAACATCTTGACGGCCGCCTCTCAGAGGACCCTGATGAGCTGTGCGTGGAGCCCTGCCTGACCTGCAGGACCTGGGAGGTGACAGTGAGTGGTTTTAGGGAAGGCTCTGGAAAAGCGGTTACACAGCAACAGAGAACGTACCCTAGTTAGAGTCAGTCCTCACTCTCTGTACTTCCCATGGGGTGACAAGTCATCACAGATCCACAGATCTCCAGCACCGTCCACGTCAACCCCCACTGAGCGCGCAGGGCTTCCTAACCAGGTGGAAGCGAAGGCGGATGACATCACCAGCACGTGGTACCCCAAACCCTGCGCACCCCACCCGGCTGCCCCTCGGTCTTCTTTGAGAGGAGCTGGAAGTCATGGTTTCGTGGTCACAGCAAGCAGATTTGATGTGTATGTGTAGGTAGCACAGTCCGTAACCTCATTCCTGGTGTCTTCAAGCCTCGATGGGAGAAACAGTGACAGACATAACAGCAGGAAAGCCCCAAGCCTCCAAATTAAACATCCATCTGGCATCGCACTTACTTTTCTAGGTTCTGCTGAATCTTTCTCGCAAGCCAGTTCACAACTGATAAACCGAGCACTTTCTCAAACGAGGTGAATGCCAACGGGCCTTGAAGACCAAGTCGCAGCGGAGCGGGTGGGCCCCTGTCGCTGCCCCTCGTCCGCTCTCCCCGGCTCTGGCAGGAGCGGCCATGAGCGAGGCGAGGCCCACAGCCCGTCTGCCCGCGCCCCGAGCCCGGCCCTGCTTCAGGCCCCGCGTGAAGGGTGTGAGGCCGTGAGGTCGGAGCTCAGAACCCTGCTTCCTGGTTTAGACTTCGTTATTGCTTTGTTTTCAAAAAAATTTGTTTTTTTGGTCCCTGGGTTATGAATTAGGGTTAATTTTCTAAGATGTTTCCATTCATTTAAACGAACAGGAGTTCCCAGCTTTCCGGGATAAATGCCCCGAAGGTGGAGAGCTGATGTCCCAAGGTCACGGCCCGTCCTGGCTCACCTGCAGCTGCGTCTGACCCTGGACCCCTGACACTGATGACGCGGGCCGGGCTCTGAGGGCCATCAGGTGTGTCCCCCTACCCCGGTGCCGGTCACTGAGAAGGACTGAAGCCCGAGTGCGTTAGCCAAGCTGAGGAGCAGCTGACGGCAAGAAACACGTGTGTCCAGCGGGGCCCCTGCTCCTGCTGGGAGCTGAGCGCCAGTGCGGGCTGCGGGCCGGCAGGTCCCCGCTCCATTGTGTCTCAATGCTGCCCACCCCCGCGCTTGCCGCACTTGGGGAAAGGGCCCCGGATCACTGCTTTGTCATTTTTCAAGCAGCAGCAGCTTTGTATTTATCAGATGGGAGATAAGGTGTCCTCATCGTTATCTCCCCGAGGCGTCACTGGGAGGCTGGGAGCAGGGGCGGGAGGGAGTCCGGAGATGCTGCCACGCAGACCCCGAGTACCTGCTCCCGGGCCGCGTGTGTACCGGCGCCATCTACCTAAGAAGACTAGGCTGCTTGTCCCCATGAGAAACCGTTCTTGTCGCCAGACATTCCTGTTGAGAATGTGTGGTTGGACCGAAGGCGGTTTAAGAAATAGACTGTATCTGGACGGGCAGGACGAGGGCTGGTGAGACCTGGGGAGGACGCCCGGGCCATGTGCGGACACAAAGGAGACAGCGGTGTGACGTCAGCCAGGGGACAGTCATGGGGGATGCTCTGCAGGGGTGGGGGCCGTCCAAGAACTCGGCCACCATGGGAAGCCCCTGCCACAAGCACCTGCATCTCTCTCCTTCCTCGGCGTCTCCTGCTGGGGTCTCCATTGGCTGAACTCAGCTGTCTCCCTTGGGCAGGTCCCCACCTCGAGGCACAAGGATGGAGAAGGATGGAGACGGGGGTGGGTGGAGCCGTGGGTGAGACGCAGCAGATGTCAGGCGTCCCGCCCGCCTGCTGGCCTCTGCTCTCTCCCAGTCGGCCAGCCCTCCCCAGATGTCCTTGCCCCACTAGAGGAAGAAGCCAGCCCCATCCCGCCATGCCGTGCCAGGGCTTGGCTCCCGTCTGCCACAGGGGTCACTCATGGGCGCCGGACATCACCAGGTTTCTTGGCGGTGTCCTGCTGCCACTCTGCCCACTGGACCCACCACCTCCTGTGCGCTGGGAACTCCGCATCCTGCGCCTTTCTCGGTCCTGTGCCTGTGCTCTGACGCCTTGGCAACTGGGAAGGCTCCCTCCTGCATGGGACAGCTCAGTCCCAGCATCTGCCTCTGCCCTGGTGCTCCGGAGCATTCCTCCCTGTTCACGCTAGGACCCGTGCCTGTTCAGGGTGGAAGCTCCCTGGGAGGCGAGATGCCGAAGCTCCCTGGGAGGGGAGATGCCACAGCTCTCTGTTCCCCTGCCGTGGGCTGGGGCTGGGGGTGGGCCAGATGGAGAGTCCCAGCAGCCCGGGCATCGCTCCCCCCCCCCCCGAGCCCCGTGCCCTCGGAAGGCAGGTGCGGAATTGCCTTCCACAGACAATGGGGGTGACGCCGTCTTAGTCTCAACGGGGCAGGAGCTCACCTGGGCAGGAGGGGCGCTCGTCTACATGGAGCACAAATGGTGCGATGACGCCTTCTTGCAGCACAGGAAGCTCTGGCTTGGAGGCTCGGAGAGGGTCCTGGTCCAGCCGGGTCCGCATCCCATGCGTCTGCTGTCTCTGCCTACAGTGGGAGGGACCAGACATCTGGGTGTGGTTTGCACAGTAAGGACTGGCGGGCGGTGAGTCTGGGTGAGCAGGCCAACACGAGGCGGGTGCAGAGCCCTGGGCTCCTCAGGACCCACACCACATTCTCAGGGCCGTGGCAGCTTCCGTAGTGCGATCTCCAGAGCCTGCACGGGGCAGTCTGAGGGGAGCCCTTATCCTAAGCTGTCCCTCCAGCCAGAGCTGCCCCTCAGGTCATCCGAGTGCTGGAGACACTTGTTCTAAGAGGGTCTTTCTAAAACCAGCACAGAAGAGCTGTCTGGGAAGCATCCGGTTACCTATTCCCTTAGCGCCACCTCCCGTGGACACCCAGCCACGCTGTGGATCCTGCAGATGGCTCATGCCTGCCCCCCTCCCCACGTCCACGGGGAGTGAAGGAAAGTCTCCCTGCAGAGCACGGGACCGGCTGGAGGGGCGGAGTGGGCCACCCAGAGTCCAGGTGGGAGGCTGCCAGCCCTGGAGTTGATCAAAGACAAAGTCAGACAAAGAATTCTTCCTTAAGAGGCAGAGCAGCCCGTGAACGTCACCCAGTGGCCGGGATGGACAGGCCCTCCAGGACGGCACAGCTTGGCCCCCAAGGAGCCGTGACCTGGAGGCAGGGCCTTCCTGGATGCCGGGGGGAGGGGACAGAAGTCGGTGACCCCCCAGGACAGGGCAGGACAGCAGGTGTGCAGGGAAGATCAAAGGAAGTGCCCCAGGGCTTCAGAGGGGGAGCGTCCCTCAGCAGCCCCGGCAGGAGGGCGGTCCTGCTCTGGAGCCCGGCTGCGCAGCCCTGGCGCTGGTGAGCAGGCGGCCTGCTGCTGAGAGCTCGGGACAGAGCTTTCTCCCCAGGAAGCAGCACACAGCAGGGGAAGGAGTAGGAAACTAGCTAACCAGGTGGCTTCCCCGCCACTAGAGCTGTCTGCTGACTCACTGTGACGCAGATTCTTGCAGCGTGTTTCCCCCTTTTCTCTGACACAGCCCATCTCGGCCTCACTTGCTCAGCTGCTTCTGTGCTGAGCAGGCTCCAGCCTTCCCCCACCCTCCCCGCTCCCTAGACACTCTTGACCCAGAACAGCTCGTCCTTTACCCCAGCAGCTGCGCTCCAGCAAGGTGGTCACACGCCGACAGCCTCCGAAGAATGAACTGGCCCTCCGGAGTTTCTCCGTGACACCAGGTGGGTTCATCAAGATTAAGACGAATACAGCACCCCGGGGAACACCCTGATTGTTGTCACCTTTTTTGTAAAACCTCAGGACCCCAACCCCAAGGTGGACTCACAGCCCCTAAGGCACGAGCCTGCTGGGACTCCCTTTGCCCGGCCAAGCAATAAAGCTGTTCTTTGCCGATTCTCCCAAAACTCTGCGTCCGAGTGTCAGTTGGGCCACTGGGGTACAGAGGCCAGCTTTGGGGCAACACGAGACCCTGCACGTGCGCCGGGAAGGTCAGACTGGTGAATCAAGCCGAAGAGCGGGCTTGGGGGGGGGAGGGGAGTCCAGCAGCGCTCCCCCATTGCTGCCCCCGCCCCCACCCCCGAGGATGCGGGCACCCGGGGCGGGTCCTGGGCCACACGGATGACTGGGCTCCACCCCAGGACGGGCCTTGGGCTTCTGCTTTTAGCTTCTCCCTGTGCAGCTCCCAACTGGCTGCCCTGAGACTCAGGTTGGTGGCCTGTGGAGCCTGTGAGTGCCAGGCACGCAGTCAGTGCCCGACCACTCAACACTAAGGCTCATCGGATGCCACGAGTCCCCCAGACATCACTTTTTACTCCAGGCACAAAGTACTGTCCCCCTCACCACTCGCACAGACGCACGCACCCTCATCACTGCAGGGAAAGGGTGGGACTCCCCGCGTTAGTCACGGTAAACATGGAACCTTGTTAGCACATCACAGACTCCATCCACCCAGGACAATAAAACAGCATCTGTGTTTGCGCCGCTCCCTCCAGACACAGGCCTGCCTCACAGATGGGGGGGGAGGGGGGCTGGGGGGCAGGGCTGAGACCTGAGCGCTTCCTGGGCACGGCTGGGACGGCGGCTTCAGCACCTCAAGGCGTTGGATCAAAAGCCCAGGTGACTCAGGTGTGAGCAGAGCCCGGGTGGAACGTGCCCTGGAGGAGAAGCCCTTCTGTGGGGTTCGCAGGGAGGGCTGTTATGTCCACTGGGACGAGACCTGGCCTCGCCTGGAGGTGTGTGCCATCCAGTGTGAGCCCCGGGGGCCAGGAGTCGGGTCTGGCATGTCCTACGCAGCGCAGGGACCGGGGACTTTCTCCCCGACTTGCCAGCAGATCCCCCCTCACTGGGCACGGGGGGACCTTGGGAAGAAGGTAGGGGCCTCCTTAACCACTGCTTTTGGGAAACCTGGGGGTGGAGGCTGTGCCTGGCCTGAATGCTCTGGCCATAGAAACTGACCTGAGAGACGAGCGCACCAAACCGGAGTGCGGCCCAGCTCGGAGCGCAGGCTGGGGTGTCAGCCGGTCTCTCTGTCACATTTTAAGGGCAATAAACTGAAAAGGTGATGTTGGTGACAGTGTCTTAGAGCAGCGCCCCGACGGACTCCCAGGCCACCTGGCACCCATCCTGCAGAGCCACCCACTCCATGGGGGACACACAGGTTTTATGGGCCAGCAGGGAAAGTCCGCCTTCAGGGCCCTGGGAAAGCGCGGCCAGGCCAGGACACAGCGGAGGACAGAGCTACTGCAAGTGATCACAATAGGGACCGTCTCTTCTCCTTTTCTTGTCCAGGGACCCTCAGAAGTTCATTATGAAGCTGCAGGGGTCAGACCCCAGGTGCCAGGCCGGGGCTCCCCGCAGAGCCAGAGGCAAAGACCAGCCCCCGGGGAGGGCCGGGAGCTGGGACCTCAAATGCGAGTAAGTCCCCAGTGGGCTCCCGAGGCGGGGTGTGCTCTCAGAGGGCCACCAGAGCAGGAGGCCCTGCGCAGAGAGATTGAGAAGGGAGAATGAAGCCCACAGCCCACGGCCGATCGCAAAACAGAGGACAGCAGGGATAACCAGAGAGAGTCCCAGAAACCTGGCAGGGTGCCTGGAATGCAGCACTCGAGAAGCCATTTGGAAAAGGGGGCCATTCGATCTGGTGGCCCTGGTGGTGGCTTTCCTGTCATCACCCTGTTGGGGTGGGGGGGCCTGAACAGCCTGAAGGCTGGGATAAGGAAGTCCTGTGTGCTTTTTGAGTTGGGTCTGCAGGACCCGGAGGCAGCTTGGACCGAGGATGCTGTCCCATGTCCCACGTCCCACCAGGCAGCGAGACTCGGGGAGGGAGTGTCCCTTCAGGCGGACATGACACCACGTAACCAGAAATCCATCCGTGGGGCAGGTGCGAACTGACCCCTCCATCTGTTTCAGTAAGGAAACTGGTGGAGGGGGCACTTCCAACCTGACCATGGGACATCTTTTTCCTCCAGCTGCCTCAGAAATGTCTGGATCAGGCCAGTGAGTGTTTCCCCTGGAATCTGGATACTGAGTCAGACGAGGCTCTGTGTCCGCTGCCTTCCTCCAGGGCCCCTCGTGGGTCTGGGCCAGGCTCACCGTCGTCCTGGGCTGAGCCCGCAGTGCAGCACACACTTCGGTATCTGACAAAGTTCCCAACTGGAATTGCATTCTGCTTAACATGTTCCCAAATGTGCATGCGGATAAAACCACTGCACAGCTGTGTTTTGAAATGAGGTCATGTTTCATTGGTTTAAAGGGATTTTCCTTAAAAAGAGACTGGGCCATTTCGGAAGGACGTCCTCGTCACGTGGGCTTGGTGGCCGACAGCTGGCTTCCCTGGGTACTAACTCTGAGTCTGTGCAGCGTTCGTGCAGGGGGCAACACGCAGCAGCTGAAACAGGACCAGGAGGAAAACAAAGGCGCCGTCCTCCTTCTCTCCTTCCCTCTCTTGCTCACAGCCCACCGCCTGTAAGTGGATCCCGAGGGCTTGTGCTTCGGGAGCGGACGCGGCACCAGTAAATTCTGATGATTCCACGCTCCTCTCTGCCCCCGCTTTTCTGCTCCGGACAGGGTGTCCCTTCCCACCCTCTGGCTGTCGTCTCAGCTCTGCGGCCAGCTCTGACCAACAGTGTGAGCGACGTGACAAGTGCTTCTGGGATTGCCTCGGCCTCTTGTGCCTCTGCCTTTCCTGTGAAAACAGCCGGTCTGGTCCAGTCTGCTGGTCCCAGAAGCCTGGACAAGCCAAACCCCAGCCACAGGCCGCCCGGGAGCCAGAGCAGAGCTCTTTGTGGTTTTGCAGACCACTAAGTTCTTGTGGTTGTTACACAGCATGCTGTAGTCATGCTGACAACTGTAGCTTCCCTCTCCCTCATCGCGGAGGCATGGACAAGAGGCCAGTGAGATATGTGATGAGCGAGACACAGCTGAGAGAGACAGGGTGAGATATAAGTGAGACATGGCTAAGAGAAGGCACAAGCACTGGCCTTTCACAGCCTTAAACTCCAAAGTGCACCTGCACACGCATGCACAATGCTCCAAGCTGACCCCACCATGAAGGTAATTCAGACCCTTGACTAAAATTGGCCTTGAGTGGAACTCAGTTAGAATCTGTACAGATTACCAGCTCAATTCCCACAAAGGAGCCAACATCCCTTTGAATTTCTTTAAATTTTGCTTCAATTATATATCATGTCTAAAATGATAGTGTTAAAAAGGTTTGAAAAGCATTTACACAACTTTTAAATATGAAGTTAAATGAAACCTCAATGTAAACAGTAATTCATTTTGTTCTGGGGAGAAGCTGTGATTCCCTGGGTGGACGTGTGGGTTTTGTTCGAGTCAATACTTTCACTCTAGGAATCCAGCCACCTCCTCCCATTCTCCGAGAAAGCCACCCAGATCGTTTACTGTTAGTTTCCAGGTTCCTCACTGGGTCCGGAGTGCCTGCAGTGCCTTCATCTTTGGAGGCTATGGTTTTGCCCTGACCAGCCAGGCCATTAGGCTGGTACCACCCAAGTGAGATGCGTTCAGGGAGGACCCAGTGCGGGGAGGAGGGCGGACATCCCCTCCTGACTCCTGATCTGTTCCAGTCACCAAAATGAAAATGTGTGGCTCTTGGATTAGGATATTTCTATTAAGCTATGAAATATTTTTAAAACAAACCAAGGAGCCCAGAGAATATCGTTATGAAAACACAGGACTCTCAGCACCACCAGGGAGGGACAGCTCCTTCAGAGCTCCCCCCCCAAGGGGTGCACCGATGTGCGTCTCACGGGGGGACACCTTGTGGTTTCTGTGTGAACCATAAGCAGTTTGCACGTCCTACCATTTTGTGTAAATGTCACTCTGTCCTCCCCGAAACTGGATCTGTCTGGGGACTTAGTCGTGTTGACGTCTGTGGCTCCTGGCTGCTTATGTAAATAAACCGCCGTGTGGTCGCGCATCCTGTGAGTCCACACGCTTCGTCCATCCACGTTCTAATTCAGGGGAATTCAGTCACCCTCAGCGTCTCGTGTCAGGACACGCGCTCCGAAATGCGTCCCCACGTGCGCATGTGGAAGGCTGTCTTTCTAGAGGCTCTGAGTTTGAAAGCACAATTTGAGGGGGCATCCTCCACGTTACAAGGTTTGGTTAGATCACCCTAAAACATGGTTGCACAATGTGCTCTCCTCCCTCAGGGTCTGACGGCACCTGTCACACTGCTGTCTCATCAAAAATTAATTCTGACCAGCTTCTCATTCCAATATGCATTTCCCCGCTCATCTGAGGCCCAGAAACACAGTGCGTGTTTCTGGCCACTGATAGGCCCTCATCTGTACGTTACCTGTTTGTCTGCTGGGCCTTGCCTTTTCTTCTCATTGACTAGTTGACCTTTATTTATCTTAGACATTGATTATCTGCATCGCAAATACCTTCTCTGCCTGCGCCTTGACTTTCCATTCTGTTTATGGCCTCTGTTGTCAGAAACGTGACACTTTAATGCTCTCACATCTATCAGTCTTTGTTTCCATGATTTTTGTTTCGGATCTCTTATTTAAGAAATCTCTGCCTACGCCAGAGTCAAAGATACTCTTCTGAAAATTCTTCTAAAAAATTCTTTAAAAAAACCCCATGCCTTTCATAGCTCTGCTTCTGACAGACAGAAACCTATTAAAGTTGTTTTTGAGCCTAGCTTTGTTTCTCTGGCTTTCTTTTTCGAAATCGTGTGCATCACTGATCTGCACTGGAAGCTCGTGGGATGTGTGCAGTCGTAAGCCAGCAACCCCTTCCCTGTCAGAAGTCAGCTCTGAGTCTAAATGAGACTCAAAGCTACTTTGTAGCCAGGGTGGGGGGAGGGCTGAGGAGGAGGACGCCCCTTGACCTCATGGAGGGAGCCTTGAGTCCACAGGGAAAGTTCCCCTGACTCTCTTCTCATTCCTGCGATCAGCAGAAGCGCTCTGGCGTCGGCCGAAGTGGCTCATTTCTTTGGCGTGTCTCCTGGGTGTTGTGTCGAGCTGTCCAGCCTGCTTAACGCGATCGCCTCCACCTTTCTCTTGCTGGGGAACCAGGGCTCTGTCAGGATGCAGGGTTCACGGTGGCAACTTCTCCATCAGTTCTCGGCTGCCCCAGCATTTTTATTTTATTTTACTCCCCCTACGCCTCATCCCGGGTGTCTTCCCAGCATCTCCTGCTCAGGGATGCCCACCGTCCCCAGCACTTCAGTTCCCAAACTCACTCCCCTTCCCTGCTGTGTCTCCTTGATGGCTGTCACTCCTGTCAAACCATCGCAATGACTATTTTTCTTCTCGTGGCCCAGCTTCCCATTAGAAGATAAACCTCACGAAGGCAGGAACTGTTGCTGCCTCCTGTCTGTTTTGCGCATCACACCATCGCCAACACGCAGGAGGCGACATCCAGTAAATGTTGAGTGTGTGCGGCCGTGGATTGCTTCAGATGGGTCTTCACGGCGTGGCCGGACTCCTGTCTGTCCATGACGTCGGGACAGATCCAAACTGGCCTTTCGGAGCTCTTCTGGGGCGTGGAGGGGCGTTCCCCTCCCTTACAAACCACAATCTGTGGGGACAGAGGCCTTGGGCTGCCAGCTGCCGTTTGTCCTTCTGCGTGGAGAAAGCCCATCTCTGGCAGAAGCGCTCAGAGACAGCTCAGAAGGAGAAGCAGAGCTCAGGGAGGGAGAAGAAAAAGGAGGAAGAGAGAGAGGACCGTGACACCATCTGGGCCCCAGGATCCAGCTGCGGCTGAAGCTGCCCTCGGAATTACAAGTCCCAGGAGGCAGTCAGTTTGCTTCTTGGCTGGGGTTCCATCACTTGCAACTTTTGGGGATATTACAGAGTGCCTCGCTCTGGGCCGCACCAGAGAGCTAACAGGACCTCGCCCCCAAAACACACCCGAGAAGCACAGAGCTTGGCACAACGCTGGAGCTTGTTTAAGGAATGAGAGGCCCTTTCCAGCCAGCCCTCTGCACCCCCAGCAGGGCACTCGGGGCTTCCCGGGTGCCTGGTCTCTGACACCCCCCCTGGGGGCACGGCGCTCCAGCGCGGGGCTGTCCTGCCTCAGGCACCTGCGCAGCGAGGCCAGCGAGGAACCAGCTGCGCAGACTCCGCGGCTGCTGGACCACACCCTCCCCCTCCCCTGCCTCTGTCTTGTCACGTGACCCCGACTGGTTTGGACGGCACTACGCCCAGCCTGGAGGGCCAGTCAGGACCCGCCCAGCTCGGTGCCACCGCCTGCTGCCTCTTCACCTGAGGTGGCTCTGAGACGACAGGCAGCCCGGCTCCGGGAAATGAGAAGCAGAAGTCTGCGGATTCTTATTTTTAAATGTACAGACTTAAAAATTTTGAAATAGCTTAAGACCGACCAGCGTTGCCGCAGTCCCACAGTGAGTTCCGAGTCCCCTTCCCCCAGCCTCCTCCAGCCTCCCCCAGCGGCGGCGTCTCGCACAGTCCTGGTGCCTTGGCAGAAGCAGGAACTGGCACTGGTGCCATTCAGTTGACACAAATATAGTCTCTGTTTGACTCGTCAGTTATCCACGGACTTGCTCTTGTTTCCAGTCTTTGCCATATGGTCCTATGGAAACTCACTCATGCACAGATTCGAGTCTCCCTCGGTACCACCCAGAGGCAGGGCCGTCCCTGACAGATGCCCACCCCGGTCAAGGAGGACCTCGGTACACGTGGATTAGCCATCACCTTTCAGTCCAAAAGTCTGTGTTCATAAGCCCAACAGAGAACGGAGGAGGCGTCTTTCATGCCTGTCCCAGCAGAGCCCAGCTGAGGGTGAGTCAGCCCCAGCCCGGGTGGTGGACGCGCTCCGCTGGTCTGCGTTTGCCTGGTTGATGGTGAACAAATGAACAAAGAAGTGCCTGAGGCCATTAATCTGACTCCACCCAACACAGAACGACAGGTGTGCCCAGGGATGGAGACCTGGCACAGGACCTGAGTTGTCACATGGGGCACAGTGTCCCCAGCTGGGCTGCAGGGACAAACCAGAGAGCCAGGGCCATCACCGGCCAGTGCTCCTCTGAGCGCGGCTGAATCCCACTGTGTCCCACTGGGCTCTGCAGTAAAGTCCCCGGCTTGAGTTTCTCATCAGCTCTTCTCGGGACCAGGACTGTGACAAACCCTGGGGCACTCTGAGGTCCTACCAGCTGCAAAGCCCATCAAACCATGCAGGCTTTCCAGAGAGGCTCCTGCAGGAATCCCCCCTACATCTTTTATGAGTACATTCATAATGGATTTTGAAAGGATGCAGCGAGAGTGCTGTCTTTGTAAAGCAGGCTGCAGCTCCTGAGTTCACTGCGTGGTTAATTGTGGCTAACAGGAAAACAGTGGACATATGCCAGTATTTATGCAAATAGCAAGGCTGCCCGGGGTGTGTGCCCGGGGTGTGTGCCCTGGGGACATCAGCTCGGCATGGCCGTCTTCCAAAGACACAGGGCCTAGTTTCACAGGGCAATTTAGATTACTTTGCAGGTTGGATGGGAATAAATTTTGAATATTAATGCTAATGGTGTCAAAGGTTCATAATCAGAGTCCATGGTCCTAATTTTAGACCCAGGAGTGTGTCTGTGAGAGAACGGGTTGGGAGTGTCTACGGCCATCGTGGGGTCAGACTGGCTGATAGCTCCACTGATCACCGTTCTGGCATGAGGAGAACTTGTTCTGAGCACTGAGATGTGAGGGTCTCAAATGCTTAAGATGCTGTCTAAGAAATCGTCAGACACCCAGATTTTGTAATATCTGCATAGCTGCTGCCCGGGTCTGGTTCCCCAGAAGCAGCACTGGAGATGTGCATGCATGTTAGACTGATGCGTTGCCGGGGTGGCCCTCGAGATGGGGTGCAGGGAAGAGCCAGGAAGCTAAGCAAGAGCTGGTCTTGGCTGGAGGCTGCAGGAAAGCCTGGGGGGACACACACCTGCCAGCAGTGGGCTCCTGGGGGAGCACTGGCAGCGTCCGCCGGAGTCCTCGCCTCACACCGTCCTGTCCACTTGTCCCCGTGTTCCATTCACGCCGTCTGGACACAGCTTCTCCAGGACTCTTGTTTCAAGGAGGCGACTCACAGTTTCAAGGAGGTGTGTTCAGAAGACCAGACCCTGGGGCTGCACTGGACTTACAGCCATCAGCAGTGCCACGCGGCAGGGTGTCAGGCGACTTGCCAGACACCTGCTGGGCTTTCCCAAGAACAGGCGCACCCCTGGGGTCCCACTTCTGTAGGAAGATGCTAAGACTTCTGGGACATGGGGGTTCTTGGAAAGTGGCCTCGGGCTCCTCCCTTGATTGTGCAACCAGAAAGCTGCCCCCAGGACAGAGATGCTCGCCTTGTAACCCTCGGGAGTTTTCACAGCGCAGGTGAGGGACGGACGGGGAGGGCCTGTCCCTGTCCCTGTCCCTGCCTTGTCATCCCCGGGACGCTGCTCCAGGCGCAGGGACCAATAAGGCAGCGCAAGAGGCTCAGGCGCCCCCTCTCCCTCTCCGGCTCCCCCAGCGCCTCACCTCCCCCCTCCCTCTGCCTCCCGTCTTGCGGTCGCCATGGCAACACGAGCAGATGTTTTCATCCCTCCCCTTCACTCCGCCAGAGCACTTGGTGGGTGCAGCCGAACTTCTTTTGATCACTAGTCTTAACACTGTGCTAATTATAGCCACAGGATGGAGACCACAGGGTCAGGGGAAGGGACAGCAGCACGTGCGGGGGAGCCCGCTGTGAGCCGGGCCTGCTGCGGGTGCCACTGACCCACGATGTCCTCGGGTCCAGCCCAGTAACTGGGTTCCAGGAAGGCTTTTTGTGCAGCCCCCCAGTCCTCATGATTGATGCGTCTGCCCCCCTCCAGGTGAGCGAGGACCCCCGCGGGGCCTGGGAGCCGGTCTGAGTCCAGATCAGGCCCGCGCCGGGGCGTGCGGAAGGCGACGGGGTCTCCTGAAGCCTAGTCAAGGCTCCTTCCAGCCCAGATCTCACTACTGGCCTACGTCAAGCTTCGCTGTGGGGACCTCCAGGGTGAGGGGATGGGCCACCTCGCGCTTCCTTCGGCGTCTCCTTAGAGGGAGAGGGAGACAGAAGGGGGGAAGAGGAGGGAAGGAGGAGGTGGCGGGGGAGGAGAGAGAGGGGAGCCCTTGTTTGACTTTTCCACCTTTAAGCATCTTGGTTGGGCATCCTCGGGGTACAGCTAATACGTGAAAACTTTCTCCCCTAGAAAAATACTGCAAACCAGCAATTAACTAAGGGGGTCAGGCACAACTCACACCTTAACACGTGACTAGAAAAATAAAGCAAATTTTCTATTTTTTTTTAAAGAAGTATACAGTTAGCGTCCTCCGTCTGCCTGGCAGCTGCAGGTCCACTCTGGAGGCAAACAGTGACCAGAAAAGCTGCGTTTCCCCAGCGCCGCCTCCACCTTCATGTCACCTAAATTCCAGCAGAGAGACGGAACTTAGTCACGAAGTGCTCGTTAAACAAGGCAGTAATCCCATAAAATGACGCAGAAGAACGTGGATTTGCTATAACTTTTTTTTTGCCGATTCATTTTTTTTTTCATGTTAAAACACCAGATCAGTCAACTTGGTTCTAAGGTGCCATGGAACTCAGATAAATCTGCAGTTTTTCCTGCTTGCTTCAGGCCCGTCTCAGCCTGGTTACATGCCTGAAAGAAATGCGTTTGACCCTGGAGGCCTTAAAGTGAAAAATCGACGTTCAGCAGAGGCTTTCTTCAGGGGCCGGGGAGAGGGGTTACCTGGTGGGACACACGGCACGGTCTCACCCCAGCACCTCACGCCAGGACCTCCCCTACAGCCCCGCCTGGCATGGCCGGTGCCCCCAGAGCCCCTTTCCGGAGGGACTTGGCTCTGAACATTCCCTCTCACTTGCTTCTCTCCCAGTTGCTCGCCTTTCCGGCCACCACCCCCACCAGGAACCTGAAGACAAGAGTTCAGCCGCTGTCATAACCACTGTGGGCCGTCCTTCTGGTTCTGAGAATCTCGTGAGGGAAGAGAATTTAGAACTTAGGATTTAGGATTTAATTTAGAATTTAATAAATTAAATTTAATTAAATTAAGATTAAAATTTAGATTTAGACTTCAGGAGCTCAGCTCTTAGGATCACTCTTCCTGGTTGTTGCACCTGAGGGGGCGCAGCTTGGTGACATTGGCTTCCAGGGTGGCCCCATGGATGGATGCCGAGTGCCCGGTGCCCCTGAAGCCCCGTCACCCCAATCAGGGGCAGGAGGCCGCACCAAGGGTGCTGTCCCCACGCCCTGGACACTCGGTCTGACCGTTCCCAGGCACAAGCATCCTTGTCCACATGGAGTCCCCACTTTCCTGGCTGAGCCGGGGCCCGGGGAGGGTCCTGGAGGAGTGGGGACTGGGGCGAAGGAGAGCTGACCGGAGGCGTGGGGGGAGGAAGGGGAGAGTGTAGGATGAGGGACGTGGAGGAAGGAAGCCGCAGGAACAAAGGAGGGTGGGGCGCTGACCACAGTTGGGGGGGGGGCTGGGTGCTGTGGGGATGGCGGAAAGGCACAGAGCAGGTCCCCCTGCCCATCACCAGCTCTCCTGGGGGGCTTACCTGGAGGAGGTGCTGGGTGGGAGGGATGAGGCAGGCCTGGAAGGCGGGGGCCTCTGATGCCCCGTGGATGAGAAGGAGAGGAGACAGGTCCAGAGGCAGGAGAGCCTGCAGGTTTGAGGTCAGGACAGAGACGGGTCTCTCGGACGGAGCCCCAGCAAACCACCAAGTCCCCAGGTCCCCAGCTTGCTTCTCTCACCCCACAGCCCTGGGGCGGACTGTGCCGAGGGGGTCACATGTTCACATAGTTTTACTAAATTTGTGAAATCTCTGCCACTCTCCCCCTCATGTGTGGGGTGATGGGTCAGGTGTAGATATTTTTAGGACCCAACTAAGGGGGAGTTAAGTTTAATGAGGCAAATTTATGGGTTTACAGTTAGCTCCTGTCCCGGTATAGAGGTGGCTTTGAGGAAGCATGCCCGACTCGCTCTGATGACTTTCAGGTAAGGGGACATCAAGGTGCAGGACCAGGGGCCGAGGCAATGTGAACGCCCGAACTGGGAGAATATGGTTAGTGAAGGAGGAAAAAGGTGGGAAACCTGCGGAGCCAGAAGCTGGTGTGGGGGAGACTTTCCCAGCCGTCACGTGGGTAAAATTCTAAGAAGACAATCAACTTTCATCAACAAATATCTAGACAAAGGGAAGTTTCTCTGGTCAGGTTACCCTCAGATGCCCAAGCACGTACAATTAAAAATGCGTCCTGCACAAAAGTGGCGCGGGCGCATGCTCCCCCTGGGCGAGCCGACGGAGAGGTAGACTGTGCTATCTCAGAGCGTGTGGACTGTATGTTCCACTTCATGCAGTTTCGATGAAAATAATTACGGATGTAGCAGATACACACATGCATGTACATAGAGATATATGCACACATGTATACTATACAGAGAGAATAATTACGTACGTAGCAGATGTGCACACACGTCACATGTGCTGTGGTTTCTTTGTCATTATACAGGTGCATTTTGTACCTATCTCATATTTGTGATTTCATTGTCTTCCCTACATATAATTCTTTCGTACATATTTATTGACGGAAACTACATGGACACAGTTTATCCGAATTCCTCCTCCGCAGCACAGTTAGCAGGACTAGCAGGTGCAGGCGCGAAGCCTCAGGGCTGACCCACGTTGCTGCTCTCGCGCGCTCACACACACCCACTGAGACACTATTTACATTCTCTGCTCAATTGACAGGAAGTGTTCACGTCAAAGAAGTTAACATAAAACTCACACCGCGTGAGACCGTCAATGACAGACCGGTTAACCAGCGCTGACAACTCAGGGAGGGCTTGACATCAGCGGCTGCGTGGGGCGTCCGGATGCCCTGAAGGCTTATGGTTCACACGTGAGAGAAACCTAACAAGATTTTCCCAAATGTGACACCAGTCCTAAGACGTACATGACGTTCCCGAGAAGCTGGGAAGCTGAAAGAGATTGTCTCAACTATCAATTATAAAAGGAAGAAAAAAGGGTTGATCTGCCATGCTAGAGGAAAGACCGCTTCCTTTTTCTACTCTACACAGAAGATATTTTGCAAAAGCTTGTTAAATTTAGAGTCCACAGCCAAAAATGTAGTAAAAATAAAGAGGCTTCCGTGGACGTCAGGCAGCTGCTACACACAGGAAGGGTTTTGCTTGCAGAGGGGGAGGCGAGTTGTCTGCTATTTCTGGCGTTCGCCATTATTTTTAGCTTGTACTTTGTGGTGATCCTTTGTCGTCTTTGATGTGTGTTTTTCTCCTCTCATATTTGTAATTTCATGGTCTTTCTCAAGGATTCTCACTTTCCTCCGCTCCAGCAGTACCTGGCAGGTGACACAGTGGCCAGGAAAGGACCCTCTCTCCCTAGGGGGTGAGATGGAGGGACCGTGGCTCAGATAGAGGGATGTGTTGTCGGTCCAACCAGGTGGGACAGACCTGAAGACGGGAAAGAAATAAGTGGTGGACCAGAAAGCCTGAGAAGGACGAGGCCTGCTGGCCCCGACGAGGGCCGACCGGCGTGTGGGGCAGGTGCAGAGGGCCAGGACGCCAAGGGCAAGTTTCAGTTTCAGGTCTCAGAGGTGAACCCGGCTGCAGGGGCTGCTGTGTGTGGAGGTGACTGGTAACTGGCGTGAGGCCGCGGCACCAGGGCTGGCGTCAGGACGGCTCATTCACGGGAGCCAGGTCACGGGACCCAGTGCTGCAGGGGGGCGTTGTGACCGAGAGGAACAAGGCTGTGTGAGCTCCCAGGTCCCCGGGGGGCCGGCGTGAGCACAGATGGGGAGAGGGGAGCGCTTCTCCAGAGAACACGAGGCTCGGGAGAAAAGCGGCGTTCCGTTGTGCTGGTTGTTTTGTGGAGGTTGGAGCATTAGCTGGAAGTAAAATGAACGCTGTGTCCTCCTCTGAGCTGGGAGCAGCAGTTAAGGATCATGGGAGATGCATTTGGTGTCCAAGTCATGCTTTTGGACTCCCAGTCCCAGGCCAGTGTCAGCAGTGGACCGCGCAGGCGCCCCTCTGAGGGCCAGAGCACCAGCAGCTCTGGACCTGGCCCCGAGCTCCCGGGACGTCCTCGGGGACTGGCCTGGGGCTGCCGAGGACAGGGGGGCAGAGGCCTCAGCACGGAGGGGATGCTCGGCAGTTCACCCTGCAGGTGAAGCCCAGCCTGCTGGGGGCTTTCAGCACATACACAGGGACCAGCACTTGAGGTCTGGTCCCATTCCTGAGAACAGATCAACATCCAAATAAGCCTCCTACACACGCGCTGTGGCCACTGTGGTGGCTCTGTGGACACTGTGGTGGCGCTGTGGACACTGTGGTGGCACTGTGGCATTGTGGTGGTGCTGCAGATGTTGTGGTGGCACTGGCTATAATGCCCATCAGTCAATATACAACAGAGGCTGCAGTAGCTGTTTTCATGGCTCCCTGCCTTCCTTTGCTTGAAAGTAGAAACAGACAGCTGCTTTACAGAAAGGTAGGACCCCTCGACATTAAAGGGTACCTTCTCCTCTCTAAGAGCTTGCTTTTTATCTGCTCTATTGGAAAAAACTGCCTCTTTGCTCAGTGAACTAGTGGAGAATTTCTGCCCACCCCAACCCCATGGGCACAGTCCTGTGTAATCTTTTTAGCATCACAAACAGGGTAATGAGCCAGCTCCTCCCCCTGGCTGCACCCCACAGAGTTAATCTGCCTGCTGTCAACCAGAGGGGCACACCTCAGTGGGCCCAGCAGGACGCGGGTAGAATGAGGGCTGGGACCAATGACAATATTTCTCAGTTAGTCATCTCTTGTGCTTGGATGACTCAGTTTAATGAGCCCCGTATGAGTGCTGCCCTGTGCCGTCTGGGTGCCTGGTCTCCCCTCTCCAGGCCCTTTCTCTGGTTCTCCCAAACCCTCTCCTTGTCTGAGTCTTCAAAGCAGAGCTTTACTGAGCAATAGAAATTGAACACAATAGAAGCATGTTACAGTACAATGCAACTGTATTTTCAATGCAGTGATCCAAGCCACAAATATCACTTTTTAACATTTTCTAACAACCACATTTTAAAAAAATGAAAAACAGATGAAACTTATTTCAGTAATATCTTATTTAATCTAGTGTATCAACAATATTATCATTAGAACATGTAATCAATGTAAAAATTATTAGTGAAATGCTTTCCATTTTTAATACCAAGTCTTTGAACTCTAGCCTGCATTTCAAACCTATAACCCGTCTCAGTCTTGCCCGGCCCCATTTCAAGGGCTCAGCAGCCTCCCAGGTCTATGGTGTCACTTTGCCATAACCCTCTGCTCAAGAACTTCATGACTTATTATTGCTTTCCCAGGGGTTCAGATTGTGGGTTTTAGAGTCAGACCACTTGGGATAAATCCTGTTGCACCTGCTCTTGGTGACTTGGGGAAGTTCTTTCACATCTCTAAGGTGTGGTTGCCTTACCCACAGAACTACCAGCACACTAGGATGTGGTTGGTGGACCTGGTGTGTCATTGCACTCATCTCATAGGAAGAGCTGAGCCTGTGCTCCCCAAGCCCACTGGCAAGATGGTGGGGCTGGTTTCCTGCACCAGCCGTGGTTTGTGGACCTGTCTGTGGGTGGAGGCTCCAGGACAGAGACCCTCCCCACAAACATCATCCCGACCCCACCCTGACAGCCCCTCCCACTATGCTGATCTCGTCAGCCCAGGCCTTTCACCTTCTGCACACACCCCCCCTCCCCTGACCTTGCTCTCACCATACTGAACTCCTACAGTTTCTCTTATTACTTTCTCATTAATTCACCATAACACTGAATCTGAGCCCCCCTGAAATCATGTTCTCCTGCTGAGTTTATGATTAACCTCTCTGTCCAAAATTGTATTCTCATTCTTGTCCCAGCCCTGTCTCCCTCAGGATGGAGAAGTATCAAAGAAAAGGGGGTGATTGAAACCGAGCAAGATTCTGTGGGGTCTTCCTGGGTACAAAGGCCCCTCCATGACCCCTATTTCTTGTTTGTAGAAAAAGGCTTTAGTCTCCTAGTCCTTCCCTGACTTCCAAAGAGCAGACTTGAGCAGTTGCTAACTAAAGAAGTGCAGGAATGCAGAAATAAGGAAAAGCAGTCAAGCAAGAAGAACAATAGTTCAGCAATAAAACAGAGCCCTAGCTCCTCCTCAAGGGATATACATAACAATCTGATGCATATTTTTTGAGTATGAGCTGCCTGTTCTCCTTTCTTGGTGCACTGCGATAAATGCTGTACTTTTCTTCACCACAACCTGATGTCAGGTTTGTGACAGATTGCCACCTCCTATATGTTCCAAGGATTCTAGTGGATTCCATGAATGAATGATATGCCTAAGGCTTGGCATAATGGCATTTCTATTTCTTGTTTAGGAAAAGTCTTCTGGACCCAGGACTGTAGCCATCACTGAGCACATTAATACAAGCGGCCACATCACTGAAGACAGAGATAGTAGATAATAGTTAGTGCAATGCTGCAGTGCAGCCCTGGTGATGGAGTTAGTGTAGACCTTATGGGACACAGTCCCCAACTAGCCTGCTCTCATTTCAAATGCCAACTGCAAGTTCAAGGGTCCCCAGGCCTCCTGCACTTCTAGCCAACTGGATACAAATTTTAGATTTTCATGACCTTTTCAGTTTCAGTAATTCACTAGAATGACTCAGAGAACTCCAGAAAGTGCTGTGCTTATGGTTCAGTTTTCTTATAGAAGTTACAACTCAGGGCCAGCCACGTGTAGAATATTGGGAAGGACAAAACTTTCCTTTGCCCTTCTAGGTTCTTCTGGTCATTCTAATAATTAAATTGACACAAGACAGATTAACAGGAGCAAATCCAGCAGAAGTTTAATAACATGTCCACACGGGAGAGACCCAGGAAAACTGAGCAACACCTCAAAATGGTCAAAGCCCTCACCTTAAATACCATTTTCAGCTAAAGACAAAGAAAAAATGTTAGAGGGAGTTCTTTGGGACGTCAAAGGGGAGGAAGGCAATTGTCATGCAGATGAAAAAACAAGTTTTTGTGTGTCTCTTTGTTGCTCCATAGCCCAGCAAATATTTGTGTAGCAAAGCGTTGCTTTTCCATGAGTCACCTAGTTAGCATGAGCTCTGCTGTGGTCCCAGTGCCTGCTGTGAATGACAAAGATGCCTACTCCTATCATTCAGGAAATCCAAAGGGTTTAGAGGCTCCCAGCACCAGCACAAGGCATAAAAGCTAGATGCATTATTTATTATACACAATTAGTTATTCAAAATGCATTGGAAACTTGAGTTCTTGTTCACTGCCATTTCTAGTAAATCAAGAATTATTACATGCTTAGTTCTCTCTAAAGTTATGAAATAAACGTTTGACATAAACACAGACATTTTATATGTATTGTAGAAAGGTATATCCCCAGAGTCAAAGGGAGAGCAAAGTTCCCATAAGGTACTAGAAAGAGAATGTTGCACACTTTATGCAGATGGAAATAGGGCTGGAATTCACATATACATGTGTTTAAAACAAAAATACAACTATTACAATATAGAAAATTCTGTTAATGGATATACAGTTTTGAACCTAAGGATAAAAATTTTTTTTTTCAAATTGTCTAAATTGACCTCTGCGGAGTAAACATCACATTACAGGTAAGTAAGATTGTAGTCCTATAAATTAGTGGGTAACATGATGAGTCCTGTGGCTACTATTTTTATTCCACTGTGACTGTGTTGCAGAAAAATAGGGTGCAAGAGGATGGCAATGTGCCAGGTCCAGGCGAGTCCCTGGGGTGCACCTTGTCAAGTGATGGTCCTTGTGCCCAAGGTCACTGAGAGTTGAATCTTCCACCATCTGGGTTCTAACCAGTTTCCATCCTATTCGCAATTGCTGGGTCATTCTTTTAATGGCTGTGCCCTGCCCCCTTCCCTCCTGACCCAACCACATCACAAGAGTGCAAAGGAGGACAGAATTTGCTCGGAACCTCTGCAGTCCCCCCCCCCCATCCTACCCTGGAAATTACTGCAGTTTAGAGTGTTACTTTTCTGTTAGGGTGAAAAGTTGACTTAAAAAATACAAAACAAAACAAAACAAAACAAAACCAATTCCATAACCTAGGGGCATTTGGCAAGGTAGGAAATTTCATACCTTGGGAGCCGTGAAGATTTAACTAACACATGAGATGCCTTTCTAGGTGCCTCTAGAACCTCCTTTGTTTTGTCCTAAGACTTCTATCAAACAACTTCCAGGACAAAACACTAGTTTCTGTGACACCTTTCCTCTTGATTCACAACTTTTACTTTTGAGAGAAAGTAAGTTACTATCCTGAGGGGCTGGTTGACTTGGCTCTCATTTTAAAGGAGGCTTTTCTTGGTGCATGAATATCAGCTAAAAGAAGAAAACAGGAGCTCTGTGCCGAAGGCCTCCTGGGGCACATACACCTTATTTGGAATTTATACAAATTGCAGTGTCAAATAATCTCATTAACATACGGTTTTGTTCCCAAGCTTGGGATGCAGCTGTGCAGAACTGGGTAAAAACGCCGACCTTGATCACTGTGTTACAGCCGCAAATCACTCTCACATCCAGCAGCTGGAGTGAAAGGAAACGGCCTTGCCGTTGACGTTCTTCTTTGACATTTCTCTTAATGTAATTGAGGTGAGTAAAGACCGGAAAGCACAGCAAAGGGAAAGTGTCCACGGAGTTTATTTTTGTCCCCGAGTGGAATGGGAGTCAAAGGGCATAGGGCTTTTGGTTAAGACTGTCGGCCATTGAGAGGTTAAGCAGTGATTTACTTCTGTGCATCTGCATAAATCCATCGGAGAATATGGATCATTTCAGCGGAGAATTGCTCTTTCTGAAAAGACTGTAATTTAAACAAAATTCAAATTGGCCCCAAGGCAAAAACCTTGCCTTGAAAACACCTGCCAGGCCGCTCATTTCCTGCCAATAGGAAGAAGCCACATGAAAGTGCAGAGCCCTGAAAAAGCCCGTGTCCCGGAAGGACCCGGGTTTGTGGCTTGGGGTGGAGGGATAACGGTGCATCCGTTCCAGAACTGCTGCCACGTAGTGTGACACACCGAAGGGAAACCACGCAGGAGCCTGGGGGGACCTCCCAGGCACAAATTCTCCCCGTGTCCCTGTTTCTTGCTTGCAGGAAGTCAGCTTCATTCAGCCTGCCTGACCTCCCCTGAGCTCCAAAGTGCAGGTGCTGACAGTGCTAATCAGGGAAGGGAGGGAACCAAGAACGAAGGAGGGGCAGTCAGCAGACTACAGTGCAGCAGTTAAAGCAGGACCCTGGTCCCTCCCCAAGGAATACGCGCGAGCGTACGCGTCCTCTTCTGCAGGCGCTGAGGCCCCCCCCCCCCCAGGGGGAGGATGGTAACCTCAGGCTGAGCAGAGACCCCTGGAACATCACCCTCTCACAGCCCCACCGGCCAGTCAGAAGAAAGCCCCACACCCTGCAGCCCTCACCTCAAACTTGCCTGTAAAGACTCCTCCCTGAAAACCATGGGGAGCTCAGGTTTTCCAAGTCCGTTCTCCTTGCGTGGCCCTGCAATAAACCTTGCTCTGCTCCGAACTCTGACACTTCTGTTCGTTTGGCCTCACTGTGCGTCAGGCGCTTGAACGTGCATTTGGTGACGGCAGCAGGTGCCCCCTCGTCGCGCCCCAGATGAAGCCACTGGTACCTGCTCTTCACCGCGCCCACTCTGCCGTCAGGACTCCGGATGCTGCCTGTCCTTGTCTTCTGCCTCCTGCTTCTTTTTTAAACTTCAAAGGACGTACATATCTTTGAAATTGTAGAATGTTTTCCTTCCAAGAGCAACTTAGACTATAATGAAAGTCTTAGCATTCAGTACACAAGGAGAATGTCTCCTGTGTCTGGCAACCCACCTGGCTTTGCTGCTTTTGGAGTAGGAACAAGCCTCCCCGAGCCTCAGAGTCTATACCAGATTACACTCTAACGCCATCAATAATCTGCAAAATGTCTCACCCACAACTGTGGAATTTATCAAATCCATAAGAGACAGCCTTGAAATACTGCCTTTCAACAGATTTTTGCCAGGAAATGAAAGTAGGATGCAAGATTTTTCTCCGCAGAAATCCTTTAGCTCTTCAGAGAATCTGTTATAAGTGCTCACTTGAACTTTACACACACACTTCGCTTTGGGGCCGAGGAAGAAGAGCTGGCTCTGGGAGCAGTTTGACAGGGGGTGTGATTCACGGCTTGGCTCACCTGGAGAATTCTGCTGACATACGGGCAGAGTGAGCGATGTGATTAAAAGCCCCACGGCCACCATGTTGAGTGCGAGTGAAAAGCCTTCCCTGTAAGAGAGGCTCGTCCTGCTTCAGAAACTCCAGGGCCGCCTGCCCCGTCGCTCTGCGGGCGGAAGTCCAGAAGGAGACAGCGAGGAGTTCTTTGCATTTTTGTTTAAAGAGGAATCTGGGGCTTCTTCCAGCAAGAAGGAGTAGGTGTATTTTCCGGGTGCATCCTGCTAAGTCAGCTACCACCCAGACGCTATGTGTTGCAGGCTCAGGACGCCTCTGCACCGGTGGGCGGTGTGGACTGGAGGGCAGCTCGGGACCTGCAGAACCACCAGGTCCTGAGCCTCCGGGTCCTTTTGTCTCATACACCTGACACTGGAGGGAAGTGGGGGGGGGCACAACCATGAAAAGAATGACACAGCAATTAGCACAAGATGTTGGGAGATTCAAGTCCCAGGAGACCTTGAGCTTCAATATATGCTCATTAAAATACAATGGCTGCTAAATGGCCCTCCCACAGGTGCCAGGAGAGTTTCACGGCTGCCCATGCAAGGTCAAAGATGGCCCCGTTCCTGGGAATCCTGGCCCCTTCCCCAAGCAGGTGGAGTAATCCTCCCCTTTATTAGCCTATGAAGTTACCGAGCCCATAAAAACCAACAGCCCCGCCCCTCATGGCGTTTTCTCTGGCCTTCCTCTGCCTTCTGAGACAGCCCACACTCTGTCTATGGAGCATGTACCTCTCTGAATAAATGTACTTTTACTCAACTATGACTCGCTTTTGAATTCCTGGGTGAAGCCAAGGACTCTCGCTCGGTGGGGTGCATCCCAAGGCCTGGGACACAGCCATCCTCCCGCACCACATTTTTCCTATATTATAGTCAGATTTGGAGCTGAAGAAGCCCTGCCTGTGCCCCAAGGCCAGGTGGGGAGCCCAGACGTCTGCCCTCACCTGGCTGCAATGAGGCATCCGGCCCCCCAGGGGCTGTCCAAACCAAGTAGGGAGCCAGACTTTGAACTCACTGGGTTATAACAAGGACAGTCCCCTCCCAGGCATGCTGTCAGTGGAGACCGTGCCTGGATGTACACCCCCTCCCAGCAGTAACGAGCTTCCCTTCCCAGCCCCTCCCCACCGTGGTGGTGCGGGAGGAGGCTGAGTGGGGAGTCAGGTGTGTAACCACCATCCAGAGATAACAAGGCCGCCCCAGCCCCTGCGCTGCCAGTGGAGGTCACGCGGGGATCAGTAAGAGGGACTCCTACCCTTCCCGGCCACGCAGGTGTCAGTGGAGGCCCAGTGGGGAGCCGGGTCTCCCTCCCCCCTCCAGACTGTAATAAAGACAGTCTGTACACCTTGTGTTTCAATGGAGTCAAACGGGAAAATGGACTTCTGCGCCTGTCTGGAAGTCACAAGTTGACATCTACCTCCTCCTGCTGAAGTGATGTTGGCGGAAACCAGACAAAACAGAAGAATTAAGTTGTATCAGGAATCTCAGAACATAATAGCCCAGATGGCCAGGTTTCAACAGAAAATCACCCATCATACCAAGAACCAGGAATTTCTCCAAATGAATTGAAACTCAAAATCAACAGACGCTGAGACTGAGATGATGACGACGTTGGCACCATCCAAGACTTGAACTCATGACTGTGCTTCGAGAAGCAGTGATGGGCACACGTGAACCGAGTGGGAAAACAGAAAATCTCAGCAAAGACACAAATGATTTACGGAAAAAACAAAAGGGAGTTTTAGGACCAATAAATACAATGACAAAAAGATACAGTCAGTGGAAGAATGGAGGGGGCAGAGGAAAGGGTCGGGTGACATTGTCCCTAGAAGGTTGTGTGCGGGGTGACTGGAGAGCAGTGGGATTATCCAATCTGAGCAACAGAGAGAGTAAACTGGAAAAAATGCCGAGAACCCAGGGACCTGCAGGACAATAGCAAAACATGACCACATGTGTGGACGGAGGGGAGAGGACGGGCTGAAAACGTCCTCAAAGAAATAGTGGCTGAAACGTCCCAAATTTGTCAAAGGACAAAACTATAGATTTAAGAAGCTGGGGAAATCCAAATGGGATAACCTGAAAGAAATCCAGATCAAGGCACATTGTACTCAAACTAATGAAAACTAAAGATGAAATAGTTTGAAAGCAGGGAGAGAAAACGGACACCTTACCTACAGGAGAACAGCCACTGGAATGAGAGTGGACTTCTCATTAAAAGCCGCAGTGGCCATAAGGAAGAGGCTCGGCAGGTTTCACATACTGGAAGGAAGGAATGCCAGCCCAGGGTCCTGTCTCCAGCAGAAGTGCCCCTCAGGAGTGGAAGGAAACGGGGCCCCTTCTGTCGCGGAGAACGGAGAAGCGAGAGAGCTTGTCTCCAGCGGACGGACTTCAGAGTGAGGAAAGGACATTCTCTGAGGAGAAATGAACAGCCAGGAGGACACTCGGGACAACAAGGCATGGGGCAGAACAGGGTTGGGAAGAAGATACATAAGCACAACAGGCTGGCAGTTTCTTTTAAAAGAAAACTAAACCAAACGTGTGTGTTCCCCACGTCCCAGCAGCTGAGCTCCCGGACAGCTCTCCCGGAAAACGAAGACTTGCGTGCACGCAGAAGCCTGGCTGGACCTGGGTGTTTACAGTGCCTTTATTTGTAACAGCCCCAGACCAGAAACCATCCAGACGCCCCTCAGTGGGTGGCTGGTCGCGCCGCGCTGCCTTGTCTCGCCGCACACCGCTCCGCGTGATCTGCAGTGACCTGACAGTGCGCACACCTGGTGTGAGCATCCAGAGAATGATGCTGAGTGAGAAAAGCCAGTCCCCAGGTGGCACACGCTGCACGATTCCATTCATATGCTATACTTGACATGACAAAATGACAGGTCGGTGGTCGCCAGAGGCTGCGGAGGGGTGGGTAGGGGTGGGCGTGTGAGGCCTCGGAGGGGCTGAGTGAGCCGTGTCTCTGCCGTGGTGAGTCTGCTCCGTATTTCAACTCCATCATCATCACTATCCTGGTTGTGGTATCAATTATAGCTGTGCAGGATGTTACCTTTGGGAGAAACTGGCTTTCTGTGTATGAATCTGCAACTATCTCAAAATGAAAAGCTTAAATGAAAAAAGAAGGGGGCCTGCAGATGCCTGGAAGCTCTGCAGAGTTCCAGCAATGGTCAAGTGTGTGCTTCGGAGCCTCCGAGCCTGGGCAGTGCATCAGTGAGGGAGCTCTTATCATTGGGGACCTCACTGACCCGAGGACAGGTGCAGCCACTGGACTCACACTGAACTTGAAGAACTCTCCAGCTCAAAACATTTTCTGACATAAATCTTAGCAATGTTCTCCTAGGGTAGTCTGCCCAGGAAGCAGAAATAAAAGCAAAAATAAACAAATCAGACCTGATCAAACTTACAAACTTTTGCACAGCAAAGGAAACCATAAGCAAAACAAAAAGACAACCTATGGAATGGGAGAAAATATTTGCAAATGATGCGACTGACAAGGGCTTAATTTCCAGGATATATAAGCAGCTCAGACAGCTTAATAACATAAAAACAAACAACCCAATCCAAAAATGGGCAGAAGACCTAAACAAGCAATTCTCTGATGAAGACATACAAAGGGCCAATTGGCACATGAAAAAATGCACAATATCGCTAATTATCGGAGAAATGCAAACCAAAACCACAGTAAGTATCACCTCACACCAGTCAGAATGGCCATCATCCAAAAGTCGATAAATGATAAATACTGGAGAGGGTGTGGAGAAAAGGGAGCCCTCCTACACTCTGGTGGGAATGTAGTTTGGTGCAGCCACTATGGAAAACAGTATGTAGACTCTTTAAGAAACTAAAAATAGACTTACCATATGACCCAGCAATCCTACTCTTGGGCATATATCCAGAGGGAACTATATTTCAAAAAGACACCTGCACCCCAATGTTCTTAGCAGCCAAGACATGGAAGCAACCTAAATGTCCATTGACAGATGACTGGATAAAGAAGTTGTGGTGTATTTATACAGTGGAATACTACTCAGCCATAAAAAAGAATGAAATAATGCCATTTGCAGCAACATGGATGGACCCAGAGATCATCACACTAAGTGAAGTAAACCAAAGGAGAAAGAAAAATACCATATTATATCACTCATATGTGGAATCTTAAAAAAAAGAATATGAATGAACTTATTTTCAAAACAGAAACAGACTCACAGACATAGTAAACAAAATTATGGTTACCACAGGGAAAGGGAGTGGGAAGAGATAAATTGGGATTTTGAACTACTAACTACTATACACAAAATAAACAACAAATTTCTTCTGTCCAGCACAGGGAACTATATTCAGTACCTTGTGAAAATGAAAAGGAATATATGTACGTGTATGTGTGACTGAAACCTGATGCTGTGCACCAGAAACTGACACAACACTGTAAACTGACTATACTTCAATTATTAAAAAATTCTGAAAAAAAGAACTCTCTGACTCTTTGACAAAAATAGACTCTCTCCTGGCAAATCAAATTCTAGAAGCTCTAAGTCTGTTGCAAGTGGAGGTGTTTAAAAATCTGCATTTTCAGCATTTATGGCCATAAAGATGAACATCAAGGTCAATCGGAGGTCACAGGTGACAGCTGTCACGTCCAAGTGCAGCTTCACTCTCAACTCACCTGAGTCCAGCCGTGGTGACTCTCACTGTCTTTGTCTGTGGTACATTATTTACGCTCACTGTTTGGGTTTGTTGTTCTAACTAACATTTGTGCCAATTATCTTACCTAAACTGGAAAGCCATTTTTGTGTGAGAAAAATGAAGGCTAAAAGATATTCTCCACAAAATGTAGTCTTTTGTTTTCACTAAAGATATTTGTTTCCAATACAATAAACCACAATTGTATGCAAATTTCTATGAGTCCGTAGAACACAGCTTTTGTCAGAATCTCAGAAACCTGTGATCAAAAAAAAATTCATCAGCGAAGAGCCGCTAAACTTCCAGGCTTGACTAACGTGCAGGATTTCCCCAAAGGAGTGACGTGCAGAGTGCAGTGTATCTAAATATTACGTGCTTTAAAAAGAAGGATGAGGAAGAAGCCGCTATCTTCGGAAAACAGAGAAGTGGGCGCTGGGTTTAGACCAGCGTCACGCCCAGAGGCCCAGGCGGTCTTGATTAAAGGTGTCACTCAGCCGGGCTGCCCTACGCCCCCCTCGCCTTTCCTAGCGAGGTGCTCGCGTCCCCAGACTCTGACGTCAGTCCCTGCCAAATCGTGACCCAGCTACAGAATTCCAAGCCTGGACAGCTCTGGCTCCAGGCTACCACGTCCCTCCCTGGGGCTCCCTCCGCCGTGACCTGAGCGCCGGCCCTGAGCTACTCCTGAGCTCTCCCAAGTGCTGGCGCTTGGAGGTCACGTGTCCTGGATAGTCCGGAAGCGTCCTCTTGCTGGCTAAGCGACACCACATCCTGGCTCTGAGCCACGACCGACGAGGTCATCCTTCGAACACGGGAGCTTAGGAGCCGAGGCAGCGTCAGGCTCGGGTTTAGAAAGTGCCTCGGCGCCATTGCCGGAGCCCGGCCCGGGAAAATCGTTTGATTCCCCCGTGTCAGCAGCACCGCTCGTCCCAGCAGGCAGTGATTATGGGCCATGCTCCCCTGGGGGCCGGGACAGACGCCCACTGCTCGTCATACGGATGCCTTCACCGGAAGCCCCTTAGGGCCCCTGCTCATCCACACACAGAAATCCCACCTCCCCAGGAGGCTGCTCCAGTCCGGACGGGCCCACATCCAGGCCCCCTTCCAGGGGGCCACGGGGGCCTCTGGGGTGTCTTCTCAGGCTGGGATTTGGGGAGAGGCAGCATCTCGGAAACAGGGAGCAGGCAGAAGAGGATGTGGGCTGAAGGAAGGTGGCGGTGGGCAGTGCAGGTCTTCACAAGGGGGGAAAAGGGAGCCCGGGCCCTCCCCACACTGCGCTCCCAGGGCACGCAGGGTGCCCGCCCTCCTCCACCACGCTGGCCTCGTCCTGAGCCCTGTGTCCCAGGCACCGCACAGCCTGAAACAACCCACTTCCCCACCCCTGCTGCTGCCCCTGCCCGGGACTCTCCGGCTTACCTCCTGCCCGCCCGACAAATTCCCGCATCACCTCCAAGCCCAGCCCAAGCGCCACCTCTCTGACAGAGCTTTTCCTCATTTCCCCAGCGCCTGCCTGTCTTCCTCACCGCTCCCGGGCCAGTCGGCTCCCGGGGTCTACGTCAAAGAGCGCCCCCGAGGACACATTCCTGCGAGCTACTTCACTCCACTCTGGATTCAGAGGGCCTCCGGGGGAGGGTCTCACCAGCTGGGGCCTGGCCCCTACATAGGAGGGTCTTAGGGTCTTCTCTGAATCTTGGTGGTAATTCCACCCACTTTGCACAGGCAGAAACCGAGGTTCTTGCCACAAGCCCCCACCCCCAGCCGGCTGTCCCTCGTCTGGATCCAGCCCCTCCTTCCCGGTGGGGCTGGTGGGCTGTGCTCGGCCCCCCCTGCCCAGTGCTGGGATGGGTGTCCTCGGCAATGCAGGGGCTCCCCCTGCTCCGAAGGCTTCCAGCCCACCTCACCCCAGGGCTCTTCAGAAAGCACAGTGCAGACCCCGCAGAGGCCAGGGTGCAGGTCCCCTAGGGGGCAGATCTGAGACTCCCCTTCCCTCCTGAACTGCCCCTCAAAAGATTCCTCGAATCGCGTCTGCCCAGTGGCAGATAAAGCTTCATTTCTAAGGAGAAAAATAAAGAAACCAAAATCGCGTTTCGATCATAAACATAAAATAAAATGAATAACAATAAAGCAAGAAAGGAAAAAACAACCCGGACTGGAAAATTAAGATCTATAAACGTGTAATGATATACGAGGAGCTGCTTCTTCAGTCAGTAGAGAGCAGAACAGAATTATGAGATGTTTTTTCAGGAGGCTGACTAAGCCCGCAGCCCTGGAGCTGATTTACATGGCGACGTGGGCTCTGGAAGCTCAAGGGCCAGCTCAGCAGGGCTCGTGCAGCTCCTTACGTGAAGGGCCCTGACTGGTCTTCTTTGTCATCACTGCTGCTTTTAGAAAGTGATACCCACTTATATATAAGAAAGTACGAGGAAGAGCTGTATTTTAAAGAAAGACCTGTAGCGCTGTAACCCAGGGCTGAGCACTGTTCGGATCATCTGCCTTTCCTTCCGGGCTTGTGCGCACAGATTTGCATAATTGAGACTATACTGCGTGTGCGACTTTGCATCCTGATTGTTTTCCACTTAATATCGCAGAGTAAAATTTTTTATAAGTCGTTGACAATTTTCAAGAAGTCTTTTAGCGGTGATGTAATTATCTGTTGTATGATCTGGCACAATTTAATTATTCCCTATTGTTGGACAGAAGGTTTTTGCATTCTTTGACCATTACAGACAATATAGTGATAAGGACCTTGGCAAAGAGGTCTCTGATGGTCACTTTGACTGTTTCCTGGAAACAGATACTAAGAACAGGAATCCCCGAGTCAAACTGTGTGAGTCAAGAAAAAATGAGACAATTAATCCTGACGGAGCAGAAGCAGGTTCTCTGCAGTCGGTAAAGATGAGCATTGCTTCTAAACTCCTCTACTTTAGTAGGGAGCAAACATCTTTCCATCGTGATGACTTGTCTCTTCCTAATCACCAGCAAATTTGAATAATTTTTAAGTTTGCTTATCAATAATCTCCTTGCAAATAGCCTGCCAACGATAAATACTAAAGAGGGTGTGGAGAAAAAGGAACCCTCCTCCGCTGTTGGTGGGAATGTAAACTGGTGCAGCCACTATGGAAAACAGTATGGGTGTTCCTTAAAAATTCATGTCTCTGTGGGAGGAGCCCCACCAGACCCGGACCGGCTGCAGAGACTCACCCTCCACAAGCCACTCAAAACTTGATCTTCTGGGTCCCGGATCCAGGGCAGCATTTCCCTGCGTTTCTGTATTGAGTCTGAGCGAGACAGTTCTTGCCGTGTCTCTGATAGAAAAAAAAATCTTTAATTAATCAATATTTTGTCCAACCACACTGCTGAGACTATCAATAAACTTTTCTAAAGATGTAAATTTTGTCTGAATCTCATTATTGGAACTTCATCACAAATTTATATTTTGAGCAGCTGATTCCAAGCTCAAGAAACCAGCAGAAAGGTTGGCTGACCCTCAGCGGTGGCGGGGCCAGACCCTTGATGACTGAGGACCCTCTGGACCGAGAGGCTGGACCCACGTGGATGAGCAGGACAACCTGCTGAATCTTGTCTTCCCAGGTGAGAACCGGGTTGTGGGCCAACCCAGGTTTCACCCGCACAGCACCTCACCACCCAGACAACAGAGGCACAGGAACCAAAAGTGAAAAGAAACACCAAACTACCCAGGACCCCCTGGGCCGAGCTGCTGGATTTCCTCTGACCTTCGGAGAAGGTTAGCTTTTATGGGGAGGCCATTGGGCTGGTCATCACGTGGCATTGCTGAAAGTTAAGAGCATCGAGATGTCTCTGAACAGAGACGAGATCTGAGCTCCGGTGCTGGTCCCCAGGGCGGCCCCTGAGCCCTGCGACTGCCCAAGGCATGGGCAGGGGAGCTTGTTGGTGGGACCGTATCTCTCCTTAAGCCACAACCACAGGGGCAGTGCCTTCTCTGCGCCAGGCAGGGGTGAGCATGATGTTGGTTCTGGGCTTGTGGTCAGAAACCCTCCTCTGTCATGACTGGACCGTGGGTGCTAAGTCATGTGGGGTCTGAAGCCCGAGACCAGAGTGGGAGGGGCACCCAAGGGACCCAGCTGCAGGGTCTGGGGCTCCTGATGGGAGACCTGAGTGCCTGGCAGGCAATACTCTCTCTCCATTCTTCTACGTGTTTGAAAAATTCCATCTTAAAACATGTTTAAAGGCCTTAATTCACTCATGTAAGTACGTTGAAGTGTTGCTCAGAAACAAAGAAGGATAAAGGTCAGGACATGCAACGATGGAGTCAGCATTTCGTGCCTCTGGTCCCCGGTCAGCCCTCATCCCTCCTGGGACCTCGCGCTCCCCGTCGGTCCATCTGTCTGGGTCTCCAGCTGCAGCCGTCCCGCTGCCCAGTTTGGCCCTTGCTGCTTGCCAAGCAGATGACGTGTCCCCAGTGAGCATGGCCTGGCTCCTTCACATCAGCTCCTGCATTGAGCGACACAGAGGCCGCTGTGAACGCACACCTCTCCTCGCCCGGTTCCCGTAAATCTCCAGTGCGATCTGACGGCGACCCCCCACCTCTGTCTTCGCTCCCAAGCAGTCTCTCTCTGTTTGGTGCCAGGACTGCTGAGAAGATGATGAAGTCATGAAATACACATAAAGGTAAGCTCAGAGCATCCAAGGAGGCCTCTGCGGGGACCCCACTCCCTCCCCTAGGGATGCAGCCAGAGCCCATGAAGTGGCCGCCCCCGCACAGCACCCCCGGGACGCCCCACCAGCCACCTGTCGGGGCGGCACTGGGGAGCCGGGCTCCAGCAGCAGGAGTGGGGCCCAGGCAGCACCCCAGCTTTGTCCTGGAGGCTCACTCCACCTCTCTGGGCCTCCTCTGCAGAGCCAGGTTACGGACTAAAGAGAAAGAAAACAAAATTAGGTGAGGAAGGGTGTTTCCTAAAGGCCCCTCTGATAGGTGGGGGGTGGGGTGGGCGGGGCAGCCTGGATGTGGGGCCCGAGCCCAAGCTTTAGGGGCCTAGTGGGGCTGGTCGTGGTGGCAGACAGGCGGGTCCGGCCTGTGCCCCGCCCCATCCCAGGCCTGGAGGTGGGGGAGGTCAGGAAGGATCAGCTCCTGCAAGGCTGGGGAGGGACAAGGGCCGGCCCCGTAGGTTGCCAGCCCCGGGTCGGCTGTGGGAAAGGCAGCTCCAACTCTGCCCGTGGGCGCCGTGTAACTCACATCACCCGCTTGGACCTCGGTGGGAGAATCCTGGAATTCAGAGCAGAAGGAGGCTTGGCAGATGGAACCCAAACCCTCATCTACGGTGGAGAATCGGAGGCCCACAGAGAAAGGGCTGGGCCAGGGGGAGGCCGAGGAGACCCGCTCGGCCCCGCAGCCACCAGCCCCCACAAGATTGGAGGCCCTTTAAAAAGCCACCTTGCACCTGGCCTGCCTTCTCAGCCTGTGGCCAAAGGAACGTTCAAATCCTAAATATTTTCCTGTAAATTTGTCTCTAGACTTATGCTAAAAACAGAAATGATCCTGGAAGGGAACCCATAGCTGAGAGGCTGATTTTTTTTTTTTGGAGATATTTTCATTATTTGATAAGGATTTAAATGGATTTTAACTACCTCCCCAGATAGTTCTTTTTAAATGTTTTAATTTTAAGACCTTCCTGGCTTAATACATTACATGGTGCATAATCAGGTTATATATTCTCTATCTGAACTCAGCTGAATAATAGAAAATGGGATTATAATAATGCCTCTGCAGGGGCGATTAAACGCAGACGTCATGCGGCGAAGCGGGTCTCTTCCCCGTGCAAGCTGGTGGGGGACTCTCCATTCCCAGCCAGCCTCTCCCTGACCTCCCCTCCCCGCCCGCCTCCGCAGGCCCAGGGGCCCCGCCCGCCCAGGCGGCCCAGCCAGGACCCCTGTCCCCGTGCTGAGGACGTCTTGGGCCCACAAGCGCCTCCCTGTCCTGCACGCGGCATCGACTGGGCCTATTTGCCGCAGCCACCTGCACTCGTGGCAGTGCCCACCAGCTGGGAACTGCTGTCTGGCAGCAGAAGAATCGATTTGGCACTTCTGGGGGGTTAAAGAGCCAGCCAAGCTCGCCTGGCCGCCGGCGCTCTCTGACCCGCAGACTCTCTTTCAAACAACACTG
Source organism: Camelus ferus (assembly GCF_009834535.1). Classification (NCBI taxonomy): domain Eukaryota; kingdom Metazoa; phylum Chordata; class Mammalia; order Artiodactyla; family Camelidae; genus Camelus; species Camelus ferus. Next base: position 1,939,909 of record NC_045706.1, on the reverse strand, counting down.
ACCTTCAGTCTTCCCTGCAGGGAAGCTGAGGTCGGGTGGGCTAGATCTGCGGCCCTGGGTAAGTGGCTCTGTCGGAGCCCTGGGACTCCCGGGAGCCTGGTGAGTGTGGGAGGGGTGGAGGCTGTGACAGGGCTCCGAGCCTAGAACCCTTGCCGGAAATTCTCTGTGGAGGTCCCCTCCTGTCTTTACTGCAGGGGATCTTGTGGAACAGGGACCAGACACCCCGATCATCCAGGCAGCCGTCCCGCTCTCCACTCCTTGCCCCAGCGCACACAGCATCTCTTTGACACAGTCTGCCCGTCTATAAAATGGGGCGATAATCCTGACTGGGTCCCTGGTCCATGTGATGACTTCATGAGTCAAGAGCTGGAAGCAGGCAGAGAAATGCCTGGCAGGGGGTCTGCGCTGGGGACATCCGAGGGCCATTGTCGCCTTGGGCATCCTGACACTGGACACCCGCTGTGAGCGCTCCGGCAGCTGGGTCCCTGTCCCACTGCTGCCTTCCCTCGGCTGGAGTCCTGGAGACGGGGGCTGTGTCTGCATCCCCGGAAGGGAACAGGCCCGGCACGGGGTAGGGACTCAGCGTCTGTGTAGCCAGATTGCCGCGTGGGACCCAGTTGTCCAGCGTCACACTAGAGGCCAAGGGCAGTGAGATCAGGCCCCAGCCAGCCCTGGACAAGGGGCTCCAAGCCGGTCACCCCGGGACTGCTGCCCTGAGCTCACAGGGACTGACCCACTGCCAGGGTTCAGGGTCCCAGAGTTGCTCCAGGAGCATTCCACGCGGCTGGGCCTGAAGTGGCCTCGGGGCAGTGCCAGCAGGCCCGCGGCTCTGCTGATGCTTTCACGGCGGGCTCGTTGGTGCCTTTATGGGCAGTTTCTGTTTCTAAAATACGGTGTAAGGATGATGCATGTGGCGAGAAGTATTTATTATGTGCAGGACCGCAATAAATACTTCTTTTATATCCTAAATAAAACCTAAAATTCCGGAGCGTTCTGTGGACCTCTTTTATGTCTTCCCATCATGGCCCCGGTCCTGTGATTTAGCCAGAATTCAGTGGCAGGGAACGCGAGCTGCAGTGGAGTGCTCCGACCCCGGCGGTTGTCGGCACCCGGTGCCGAGAGCAAGTTCCATCGCCCTTGTTCTGAGGAGAGCCCCACTCGGGCAGAAAAGGCAGACGGGGTGGAGAGGCAAGGATGGCGTCTCAACACATGGGCGGCGGCCACGTAACTCAGTCACTGATGTCTGCGTTTAGCACCGTGGCTGGGCCGGGATTTCTCTTTTTGTATCCGAGGGGAGGTGTTGTGGAAAAGACGAGGAAGTTGAGGGAGGAGCGATGGCAAATCCGTTTGGACCCAGGGAGCATCTCAGTCCCGTCAGTCTGAGCTGCAGCGCCCGGGGCTGTAGGTCTGCGGCTCTGGGGTTGAGTGTGGGTGCGGGGCAGGCGGAGGAAGCGGGGCGGGTAGCGAAAGGATCCATTCCTCCACACGCTTGGCCCGACGGCAGGCTCCTGTGGGAGGCGTGGGGGCGCCCGCGCTCCGAGGATTCACAGGCAGACCTGGAGGATGTTCAGAAAGCGGAGCGGTTGGTGCTGGATGGACGCGGAGGTCAGTCAAGTAACTTCGCCCCGGCGGCAGCCGCCGCCGCGCGCTGCCCGCCGCTGTCTGTCCTCTGCGTGGGCGTGGCGTCCCTGTCCATGCTCCTCTTCCTGGCACCATCTTCTCGAGGAGAGGTCATCTCCCCAAGGACGGTCCACATCACACTGAGACTGGGGCCCAAGAGGGCGACTCAGTGGACATCTGGCCTGGTACAGAGGTGAGCGTACCCCTGGCTGAAGGCCCCCTGTGTGGGCATAGCACCCATGGATACGAGGCCTTGCCTGCTGGGGACGACTTCCTGAGCTCGTGAAGGAGGGCCTTGGGTCTCCAGGGGCAGCGGCTGGGGCCCCAGGAGAGCTGGTACCTGCTGTAAGTTGGGCCGGGCATGGGACGCCCTGCCGTTCTTGGGACATGGGGATTTTCCCGGTGATGCCGGCCATCGGGGGCAGAGTGGCCGTCTCCTCTCCCAGTGCTCACCTCGTCCTTGGACTGGATGTGATGCTGACTGATTGTCATGTCTCACTTTCCCATGGATTTTTGTAAAGAGAAGATGGCAAATGAAGTTTATTTTTTTCCTCCACTTTTCACCCATTTTTCCACCCGCCACCCGCCTCTGGCTACCACAGGATCCGTGGTTAGTTTCCAGCTAAGTGTTAACAGCTCACTACTGACTTAACCGGAGCTATGCTAGCTGGCGTTTAAAATGGGAGCGAAATGTGCAGAAATTAGAGGAAGTTATCATTTCAAAGGAATCTTAGTCTTTTGTGTTTCTGTAATGACTTAAAATAGATGCAGAAGACTGAAAAATAGTGCATTCCTTCCGCAGCCCTGAGAAGGGGCAGCCGTTTGAAATGCAGTCCAGGCGTGCAGGTAAACCAGCTTTTCTCCTGAGCTCACGCTTCTCCTTGGAAGCCAGTCCGGTTGGAACCCGGGTGCCGTTTCACCTCCTACCACATGCCGATTGCCAGTGGCGGGTATGCACATCTGGGAGTTCTCTGTCTGGCCACCTGCAAGTTTAAATCGTGCAATTTTCTTAGATCCAAAAATCACAACTACGTGAGCTAAAATGTAAGCTTCCAAGCACTTCTGTGAGAGCAGAAGTGTCTAGAAACTTCCCCACAGGCTGGCTGGCATCTGGGTGTTTCTAAGCACCAGGGTTACGGAAGTTTTCACATTGCATCCAGCACAGAGGCTAGCGTAGGGGCGCACGATCCCCCGTGTCCCCCTGCTGACGGCACCTCCGGCGTCAGTCTGCGTCCTCCTGAGCCCTGGTCGGCCGCACTTCGAGCGTGATGACGATGGTGGTGATGGCGGTGGTGATGGCGGTGAAGATGGCGGTCCTGATGCTGACGGTGAGTGGATGGCCCCTCAACAGGGCTGACAGCGGAGTTTAACGGAGCAGTGACGAGGGACGCAGGAGCAGTTCAGGGAGATGGAGACACGGCAGAGCTCCTGGGGTCACCCCACTCCAAGCTGGGGCCCACTGTGCTGCAGGATGGAGGGAAAACTGGGCCGGGGGAGGGGGAGCACATGCCCCAATCTCTCCTCCTACCCTCCCCACCGACAGAGCCACCTAGAAGCCAGGGGAAGGAAGCCCCACATAGCCGAGGTGTGCATGGGCTCCTGGGCCACGGGCAGGGGCCAGGTCTTGGGGAGTGGACCCCCAGCCTCTTCGTAGGTTGACCCGCTGAGCGAGAATCAGGTGGCAAGGGAAAGATGCAGCTGATGTCCTCAGGACCAGGACGGCCCACCGGGTCTCTAGGGTGCTGAGAGCTCTGCTGGGGGCTCATGGGGCATCGGTGTTCCCACACTCTGTGACAACCTCGCCATCACCCACCTCCCAAGCCCCCAGCAGCTGGCCCCTCATGAACCCTCTCCCCTACAGATCAATGTGGATTTGTGCCTAGGGGCCACCTCCCCCTTCACAGAGGATAGCACTGTTTCAGAGTACGTCATTTTGAACAGCTCACCACAGAGACTCTCCAGGCACCAGTGCTTTCAGGGCCTCTTCCTGACCGGGGCTGCCCTGGGGCACACAGTGAGGTCAGACCACTCATCCAGGCTGCACCTGCCCCCTCGGCTACCGGGACAGCTGAGCAGCTGGCGGGGGCGGAGCTGGGGGCGGGGGAGGTGTCCAAGAGGGGGCGTGGGTTTGCTGGTGCCTTCCAGACAGGCCCAGACCTGGCTGTGGTCTTTCCATTTTACTTTTTTTTTTTTTTTTTAAATTTTTTCCATGTCAGTGAGTCTGTCTCTGTTTTGTAAATAAGTCCATTTGTGTCTTTCTTTTTTTTAGATTCCAGATATGAGTGATAGCATATGAGATTTTTCTTTTTCTTTCTGGCTTCACTTAGTATGACAATCTCCAGGTCCATCCATGTTGCTGCAAATGGCATTATTTTATTCTTTTTATGACCAAGTAGTATTCCATTGTATAAACACATCACAGCTTCTTTAGCCAGTCCTCTGTTGATGGACACTGAGGTTGCTTCTGTGTCTCAGCTGTTGTAAATAGTGCTGCTATGAACACTGGGGTATATGTACCGTTTTGAATTAGAGTTCCCTCCAGTTATGTGCCCAGGAGTGGGACTGCTGGATCCAAGGGTAAGTCTGTGTTCAGTCAGCCTTTCCATTTTAAATGACACACCTCCGTGCATGGCCAATGTTATGCTGCGGAATCAGACAACAGCTCACGGGGGCAATTCTGGCTGCAGACGCTAGTGTCCTAGGGTCCGGTGGTCAGCCCCCACCAGGGCAAGAGGCAAGCCAGCTGTCTTTTCAGATGGATGCTATGGATGGCAGGAGAGGGCACTGGCTTTGTGCAAAACCCCAGGGGTCACCGGAAGCTCTTTACTGCAGCTCCCGCAGGGCCCGGCCCGAGCCTCCCCTGCCCCCCCTTCCACCAACGTCTCTTGGAAGTTTCGGGCAGAGTGCGTCCAAGGAGACATCGCCACTGGGGTGACCTTCCCAGCACCCTGGAGGGCGTGTCGCCAGCAGCTTCTGCCAGCGTCCTCTGCCTTTCACTCTCAGCCACAGCCCTGCCCTCTCCAGCGGGTCCAGATCTCTGTGCTTGCGGGGGCGGGGAAGGGAGGGCACTTTGCATGGATGCTTCCCTGAGCTGCAGTGGGGGTGGGGACAGCTGCTTCTCTGTCTATGGTTCCCAAGTCCTCCAGACGTGCCTCTGCTCACCACCCTCATTGCTCAAATCCCCGTCAGAGGTAGGCATTCTTCCTGTCGAATTTCTCGCTTCTAACTACAAGGTAGGGTCTGTCTCCCGACTGGGCCCCGTCGGATCCGAGTCAGCACTTGCTTTCCCAGAGCCTGTCCCCTGCAGCACTGGCCGTGGGCGCCCAGCCCCACTGGGTCGCGGCCTGAACCGGAGCGATGGCTTGGAACCCACAGAGGCCACCAGCATGGAAGGTAACGGGTAACGATACGGGCATTAAGACCAGGGTGTACCCCATAAAGAGAGCATCTCACTCTGCCCACTTACGTCCTAACCTTTGTGGCAAAAAGTGTTCTTGTAGGAACTGGCTGATGAGAAAGAAGGTAGGTGAGGAGGAGGGGGCGCTGTGTGCGGGGGACACAGACAGCGTATTTGAGTAGGGACTCCATGGATCTGAAGCTGATGAACAGATGCTCAGTGATTTACAGAAAACGATGAATTAGCCAAAACATCGGTCCACTTGGGACCGGGAGCTTGAAAAGCAAGGTTTCTACCCAGGGGAGCACTTTCACAGCCTGGTGTGCCACCACAAACACTTTTATTTTATTTATTTTATTTTGAGGGGGGAGGCCTTTAGGTTTATTTATCTATTTATTATTTGTTTCTTTTTAACGGAGACACTGGGGATTGAGCCCAGGGCCTCGTGCGTGCTAAGCTTGTGCTCTACTCCTGAGCTACACCCTCCCCCCTTCATCATCAATGTTTTTATGACTCTTTCAAAGTAGAGTATCTTTAGTTGAAACGCAATTTTGTTGCTTTTGTTGGAAGTCTAAGCCACAAAAATACACTGGTTTAAAATATTTATTAATTAAAAAAAATTTAAAATTTTTTATACAAAGATGATGAGAAAAATCTCATGCAAACTCTGGGCATACGAGAAAAAAATAACTCAAAGAGGTAGTCGGATGATCTTGTACAAAATAATCCTTTTGTAAGTGGGACCCCCCACAGGCAGCAGCAGCCCCCTCTCCAGGCCCGACGCCCCCGGGGATGGGGTGACCACCCTTTGGCCTGCGGGTGGTGTGTGGTCCATGTGTCAGGTGGCCACTGGTGTCACTATGGTGATGACGAATAGCCTACGCTACTACTCAGAAAACTAGACCGCGACGCGGGGACCCTGGCCAGGATGTCCCAACGGCATGGAGCTCCTGAAGACCCGAAGGAACTCGCGAAGGTTTTCAGAAGTTTCAGATAATCGGCTTGACTCATGAAAACGCGTTGAGATGGTGAGAGATGGCGCCTGTTTCTGCTGAGCTACGAACCTGCAGTGGATTTGTAGTCTGTCTATGTTACAAGTAATTTGCATAATTAAAACAATCAAGGGATCGACGTACCATGGCAACTGGAAACGCATCAAACTCTGAACGTGGTACAAAAGGGAGCTTCAATATGAAACAGTAATCTTCTGAGAAGGAAGCCCACGGGCCCGGGGCTCCGCCCCGCGCCCTCCGCCCGCGGGCCCCCAGCTCGGCGACTCTCAGCCTTATTGCCTCTGTGCGCACTCATCTCATTCTTCCGCAGCCTGAGTCTGTTCTCCTTATCCCGCTTCTTGAGAATAAGTATGAATTGGTTAAAAAAATGCTCCTGGTCCTTCTTTTTCGGGACAAGTCGAAACCTCTGGTCCCGGCCGTACTTCTCAGCAAACTCCTTAAACGTGGTCCTGAAAGATAAGAAGCGTCCTGAGACCCCTTCCCGGAGAGCTGGTCTGGGCGCTCTGTGCCCCGCGTGCCCGTGTGCTCGGGGTTGGGGCTGCATCCCCCAGACCCAGCCGCTGGCTGCAGGGCCGGGGGAGCAGGACACTCGGGCAGGTGGACAAGCAGAAGGGAACAGCGCTGCACCCCCGACACCTGTCCCACCTGCTCCCCGCCCTGGACCTCACTCCCTATGTAACCTGCAGACCTGCCACCTCTGCATCCAACCGGCCTCTGGAAACGAGCCTGGCCTCACCTGTCCCTCGGGCCCCGTCTCAGTCCGAGTCCCCCTGGCCACCTGCGTCGCTGCTCGGCCACACAGGCCTTCCTCCGTCCCCTGCCCTCACCGAGCCCCAGTCTGCCGTGGTCTTTGCGTGTGCTAGTTCCTCTGCCTGGCCCACCCTTCCCTTATTTCCTCACCTGTCCCTGAAAGCCTTCTCATTCTCAGAAGCCAGGACCAGCCTGTCTTCTTCGGGAAACACGCCTTATCTAGAGGGTCAGAGAACTGGGCTCACCCTCGCTCAGCCTTCATCACAGGCGTCATCTCCAGGAGCCTTACTTGCGCAGGTTTGCCCGCCTCCCTCTGCTCACTAGAGCAAGCATGTCACCTGCCTGGTTTTCTGTGGACCATCCTGAGCGTCCAGCCCAGCGGCTGGGCACCTGCTAAGCTCCCAGATGTTGACTGAGTGAATCCATGATTGACAGGCCCAGGGGTCCCCTGTCAGAAACTCCAGTGAAGCCAGCCAGGCCAGCGAGGGAGCGGGGCAGCTCAAAGGACAAAGGGGTGGAAGCGGCTTTGTGGGACAAATGGACCTTTGTCAGCACCGGGTCCCCTGGCTCCCTCTCCTCCCAGGCCTGAGCTCCGAGCTGGGGACTGTGACAGCTCCAGGCGGCAGGGGCCCCGAGGAGCCTGGTCTCCCCAGCCTGCACCCTGCCTGAGCCGCCCTCGCGGGGAGCTGGGGCCGGAGCTGCTCGCCCTGCCCCAGGGGTGCCTCTCACTTCTCCCGTTTATCTTTGCGGAGAATTTTGTATTTCACTGCAGCCATTTAATTATTGTATTCAGTTATTATAACTTAATAGTTCTTTTTTATACGTGAATAACGAGATTATACTGACAGGGCTGTTAGGAAACAGGACGGTAATTAGTGGTCACATCCCCACTGCTGTCACTCACATCGCCTCAGTCCTTCCTCACCCAGCACAGCTGCCTCCTGTCACCTGCAGACCTGCCGGGGTCCCTCTCCAGGGTCCTGTCACCCTCCAGGGTCTTGCTGCTCCCACACATCTTGGAGAGAAAACACTTCTCTCTGCTTTTCGACCTCCTCCCTCCCTCCTTCCCAAGACCCCGAGAGCTGGGCAGGGCTGGGAGCTGGCCCTGGCCTACCCCTGCGGCCAGGATCAGAGCCAGCATGGCTGGAGGTGTGGCCACAGACACTGAGGCACCTGCCCTGAACCCCCTGGCGGCCCGCGGGCGGTGCCCAGAATGCACAAGGACGCCTGTGCAATGGCAGGAAGGAAACGGAGCGGGGGTCTCGAAAGGCTTTGAACGGTTGCCGAACTAGCCACCTTTGAAATAAAAACGGTTTTGTAGTTATAAAAGTAATAGACGCCCAGTGTACATTTAAAAAAAATAGCCAGCAATTAAATCCAACTTCAAAGCAGGGTAAGTCTCACTCTCTCCTCGCTTCTAGCACTCGTGTTCCTTCTGTGTGTCGTTTCCCCAGTTGCCCCCATGTTCTGGGTGCTTCTCCTTTGCCTTCATGGTACATTCATGGAGGGGATACACTCCTTACGGTTAACGCTTTACCAGTGGACAGACAGAGGACACAGCTGAGTGTCTTCAGCGGGAGCCCCAGGACCAATGGTGAGACCCCTGCTGGACCTGCCAGCCCCCCCCCCCCCCGTGTCTCGCCCACACTCCTAGTCACCTGTGAGGCGAGGCAGCTGTCCCTCGGGTGAGGACCCGGAGCTGTGAGGGTCCCAGTGCCTTACTCCGTGGCCGAGGCCAAGGAGGGGCAGGCCGTGCTGCGCTCTGAGCTGGAGGCTCCAGAAGCTTCTCCCTCCGCCCTGGGCTCACCGTGCGGGGGGGGGGGGGGGGCAGATCAAGCCCCAGCTGCACCCCAGCGTTCTCGGAGGAGGCCGCCTTTCACAAGCCATTAGACCCACGTTTGCTTTTCTAGGTTCACATTTGGTGACGGGGGCTACTCACACCGATTTCTCCTGTCCACACAGTACCTATCCTTCCTACAGCTGGAGGTGTTTTATCAGGACTATGGGACCAGCACTAAGGTACATGACCCAGTCATTGCCAGGAGAATTAACCAGTTACTGATCAAAATGTAGTTGCCTGCACACTGTGTAGGGAGCAAACGTCAGTTAATGTCCGTTTACATATAACTTATTTATGCATTGTTATTGAAAATGCACAATGTCAGCATTATTATTATAAATAAAAATGCATAAGTGTCTGTTTAGAAATAATGTCCATTTAAAATAAAAACACATCAAAATCAGTCATTTCCACTCATAAAAGCTATGGCTGTACAATTCTAAACACAGGATGTGTGCATTAGGGTTTTGAATGTCAGTCAGTGGAAGCTAGTTTCAAAGAGGAGTTAAGCTTATGAATTTCTCTTGTTTCTAACGTCACTTTCCTATTAGCTTACTTCACGGGAGTAATGCCTGATGGCTGTAGGTGAGTGTGACAGCCAGGTTCACCCGGCCCCGCTGCCCGAGTGTCGCGTCTTCCTTCTGCACCCCGGACAGCCACCGAGGCATGTGGAACCCAGCGGGCTGGTGGGGTGTCCTCGGCTGCTGCCGTGTGCTGTTTTGCATTTTCACTCCTTGATCGTTAGATCAGGAATTAGACCCCATCTCACGGGGGCCGACCTATTGATGAGTTATTCTGGCCTTGGAGTCAGGGCAGCTGACGTGCGGAAACCGCGCAGGGCAGACAGCAGGGCCAGGGTGTCTTTGGTCAGCAAACAAACAAATCGCTGGGGTGACGGGGAAGTGGGTCGGGGACCACACCGGGGAGAAGGCGGCTCCCGTCCCCAGCGCAGTACGAAAATCACACTCTGACTTTTATACCTATCCACTTTTTAATGTTTTCTTTTTTTTTTCTGTTAAGAAACATATCCTGTGAGAAGGAATGTAGTTCAAAGTGTAGTCTCATTTCTAGACAGTATACAGGCATTATAATGTGTGATAGTAGGAAAAAACCCAGAAAATGGCAAAAAAATAAATAAAATGAAATTACACTTTTGATGTCTATGAAACGGAGGTCACATGATTCAACCTCAACAGCCTTTAAAAGCCCTCTGACAAAATCTGGTAAACTTGTAGCCCCGGAAGTTGCCCGGCGTGCCTGTCTCTCCGTACCTGGGTGACAGCTTCGACTCCTCCAGAAGCTTCTTGAATTCCTCTTTGGCTAGCAGCAATTTGCTTTTCTTCTCCTTGTATTCTTCTTTTATTCTGGTCTTGACAAACTGTTCGAATATCTTAAGACACACAAAAGAAAACTGTTACAAGAACGTGTGTCAGAAATGAAATCTTGTGTTTCAAACACGACGCGGCAGTGAGAATCCGAGATAAGCCTGTCTTTCTCGCAGCTGCTGGAGCTGCGAGCAGCAGCCTTCAGTTACGGCCTCTGCGATGAGACCACGTGTCTGCATAACTCCACCCGCTTCCCCTCGAGGCCCATGCGCGTCTGCGTCCAAGCACCCTCTCGGGGTCAAACCCTGAATCCACCCGCTTAGAAACCCAGAATGAGCAGCGGTGGGCGCGGTCAGCAGTGAGGGGACCCGGCCCCAGGGCTTGGTGTCCGTGGCTGGGGAGCCCCGGGAGCGGCAGGCCTGGTCTCCCCGACATTCACATCCCCCAGCCACTGAGGCGCCGTGACACGCGGAGCCCGCAATTTGTCCCAGTAAATCGCTGTGGCAGCGTAACTGGCACTTAAGCCTCAGAATGCCTTTGACCTGTGAAAAGACCTCGGCCCAGCACCCCGTGTTGTCCCTCACCCGAGGCGCAGGGGCACCCACTTGTGAGCGAGGGGGCTGGCTCCCCAGGGCTCCAGTGGGCACGCTCCCGGGTGTCACGGAAGCGCCCAGCGAGGAGACCGGACCCTCGGGCGCTGCACTCGCACTTGACGGGAAGTGGGTTCTGAGAACTGCCTCGACAGGAAAACCCGTTCCTTCACCTGAGTGATATGAATACCGTCTGGTAGCAAATGCATCCGCGACCCTGAGAAGGTTTCTCTTGGGAACTGGCAGCCAACGTAACAAAATGCCACCAGGGAACCCCTCTTCGCAGTGGACCATAGCGTGACCTGGTTAGACCGAGACCACTCACAGAATGTTCTAACATCAGAAAGCCGTCATTTGCAGACTAAAGCCAAAGGGAGGCGGAGACAGCTGTTCCTTCCCGATGCTCCCCAAGCCTCAAGAAACACTAACGAGAGGGTAAACTGGAGATAATTAGATGTGCCTGCAAACATGAGTAACAGGATCGGTAAAAAGCCCCCATGTGACCCTGTGAGGCCAGTAAGGAGCAGTCCTGACTAGCCCATCACCGGCCACTGCAGGTGCTGGGAGCCGACCTGCGTGCTCGGGGCGTCTCCGCGTCCCTGAGGAGGGGCCAGAGCTGGGAAGCGACCACGTGGCCGGTTACAGCCTCCATCACTCCGCGCAGAATGGGCCTCCTTCGGCTCCGCCTGACCGTTTCAGATTCCATCTCGGGAACGGCGAGGCTTTATAGGATTATAAATACAAAAGGCCGCTTGCCTCCTGCAGAATCATCAGTGAGATGAAATATTCACGAACAGGACTTAGACGGAGGGCGTGCGTCTGGATTTAAGAATATGATCAACTTATCTCCCTTTCAAGGGAAGTGGAAATGTAAGCTCTCCAGTTCTCTTATAATTTAAGCTAATAAAAAAGGTGAATGCAGGGTGATTATCCAAATAAACGTGTGGGGCTCCATCACTAGTCGGAGTGTTGCTCTGTTAATTTTAAATCTGGAGCGAAGCCCTGGTGGGCAGGGGGTCAGAGCTGGCAGGAAGGAGCTGCCTCTCTCTGCCGAGAACCGTTTATCCCTCTAATCAGATCTCGCTCTCTCCACCGCCTTTGCTCTGTTGCTTTATTTATGCTGCTGTAATTTAATACAACAGTTTTTTCCCCTCCTTTTTAACAAAATACACCAGTATTATTCAAAGTGGGGCATGACTTTAAAAGACAGACCATTGGCCATTACCTCGTCATGGCGCGTTCTGGTGAAACAAAATGGAACACGGTTTCTTACCAGAGAAACAGGGCTGGTGAGCACTCCCAGGACCCCTGCTCTCCGTTTGGGCTCGTTCACATCTCCTTTGCAGCTCCCGTACGGGGATGGTTGCAATCCACACGCCATGAGCCTCAGTTTTCCCCACCGGACACCACAGGACAGTAGGTCCCAAACAGATTTCACGTCTGTGGCTTCCTCGCCTGATTCACTCGTAAATAGGACTATGAATGGGGTCCAAACAGTGTCTCCCTCATCCGTCTGCTTCAGTCCCTCACCTCGTAGAAAGCGCCGCCCTGCCGCTGCCCTGGGCTTGGCTCCTCGCGGGGACCAGGCATCTAACCCGAGGCCCCGGGGCCGGAGCAGGCGGCTGCCGGGGAGCCTGCTTCCTCCTCCCCACGGGGCTCTGGGACCTTGCCGCGGTGTAGAAAGGGGCCTGGCGCTCCCCCTGGGCGACTTCGCAGGGACGTCTGAGGGCTCCCCCCAAAACTCAGGCTCCCAGAGTTGGCGGACGGACCCTCTAGTCTGATCTGTCTGCACCCCGCGCCTCCTGGAAGGCGCGGCCCGCTCTGGGCAGTGCCTGCCTCCCGGACCAGTTCCTCTGGGTCGAGCCCCCCTGCTCCGGCGCGTGAGCCTTGTGCCTGGACCGCCCCGCAGGCAGCAGGAGGGCGGGACGCCCTGCCCAGCCCACGAGCCAGTTCCACGCAGCCCAGGTGGGGCCCGGAGCGCCTGCCGTCTGAGGGGCGGGATGAGAGCACCGCGTCAGCCGGGCTTTTCTTCAAGGTGTGGAAGGTCTTGCACCTTCGGTTGCCTCGAAAGGGGCGATGGCTTCTGAAAACATCCACGAGCTGGAGAGGGAGCAGCAGTGGCCACGGCTGGCGGCGCTGGCTGCGCTCGTTGCGGCTGCCGGTGCCGCGGTCACAGACCTGAACGGGCGTCCTACGGGGGTGGTCGCGCTGGCTGGCGGGACTCCTGGTCCTCCTGGTCCCGGCTCACCTGGGCCCCGCTGTCGGACCCCAGACGCACGCCGGGGGCCGGGCCCGCTGAGGCCTCCTCTCACACGACCCTCCTGGGCTCCTGCCTTCAGTGGTGGCTCCTGACCACCTGCTCTCTTTCTTTTTGGTGTTAGTTCTTTTTCTTTTAATTGAAGTTTGGTCGACTTACAATGCTGTGTTAATTTCTGGTGGGCAGGGCAGTGACTGAGTCACACACACACACACACACACACACAGCCCTTTCCATGTTCCTTTCCCCTGTAGGCTGTATCAGGCATGGAACACGTCCCCTGCGCTGTGCAGTGGGGCCTTGTTGTTCACTCCTCACCTGCTTTCCCTGGGCGCCCTCTGCACTCAGGGCAGAGGGATCAGAACCGGAACCAGAGACTCAGACGCGGCACCTCGATCCTTCTGGAATTTATCTCAGAACCCCTCTCGGGGCTGCTCGGCGAGCATCGGCCCCAGCAGGACTGACAGCTCACGCCTCACAGCTCCGGCCCCGCCCGCCGGCCACATGGCCCGTCCCTCTGTCCGGCTGCCTCACCTGGGAGGCAGCACGGGCTCCAAGACTTGACTTGTGAGCCAGCCAGGCCGACGCCTGCCGAGTCTCCTTCCAGGCAGCTGCCTCTAACCCACTCTTGCTTTCCTGGGGACCTGCTTTCTAGAAACGTCCCCCCATTCCTTATACTGCCGTTGTCCCCTGGACCCTCTCCTATTTCACTGCTACTTTTTAAGATCTTAATACAGTCATCGAGGGTGTGATTAATGTTCCCCAAAGCTGAGTTTCCATTTTAAACACGAGTGTTTGTCTTGTGGGGCCACAGCCTGACGGTGTGCTGAGAACAGGTACCAGGATGACCTCTCTCTGCACCTGTGACTCCTACTGTTCACAGGCTCACAGGCGCTCAGCCCTCACGGCTGCCCCAGGACGCGGTGAAGAAGCCAGGCGCCCGCTCGCCCGCAGGGGTCTCCGGAAGGAGCGTCACTGACACCGCAGCCCGGCTCCAGCAGCAGGTCCTACCTGTCTGCGCTCCTCGGGGTTGAGCAGGAGATAGCGCGGGTCGAACACGATTTTGTGTAGTTCTTTCTCCCAGGTGGAAAACGCTGACACCTGAAGAAAGATATTCAATAAAGTTGCTTTTAGCATCTAACACTGAGCCCGGAATCGCACTGAAATGATCAATGATGAGAAACAGCATAAAGGAACCGGGGCTGAGTGACACAGTGCCGTTTAAAAGTGTTTGGCACGGCAAACTTTGAAGAAAATCAATATTTAGAACATTGGAGAATTTAATTCCTAGACTCATAACACGATTTCTTCCCGGGATATCTTCCAAGGCCGTGTGCCCTGATCTAAGCCCCAGTTACATCCGTGAAGCTGGGATGTTCTGAAATGTCACGTCTTGAAAGGAGAACTTTTATTTGTAAAAATTTTCAGGATGCCCCAGGCCGTAGCAGAGGCCAGTGTCTTGCAAATGGTCAGAGTTTAGCACAATTTCAATTGATTTTTAATCAAGTTAACCCTTTTTGAGGCAGGTCTTTTTTTTTTTTTTCCAAACTACCTTATTTTGCAGTAGTTTCAAATTTACAGGCAACTTACAAGCATGTTAGGAAGTCACCATCCACCCCACACCCAGTGTCCTGCACTGTTAGCATCTCAATGTTAGTGCGGTCGATTTGTCTACACCGTTAGGAACAGAAGTGCTCACCCCGCTCAGACTTCTTTGGTTTTTACCCAATTGTTTTTGCTATCCCAGGACTCCACCCAGGCCCCACTTCTCATTTGGTCTCATGTCTCCTTAGGCAACTCTCAAAAGGGGGTCCTGACCCACCTCTTGAGATGGGGCTGTCTCTGTAAGTTATTTGGAATTCTTGTCCATTCTCCCAACTTTACTAAGGTATTCAACCATTTATTTGCAGCAGGACAGACCCCTGGATGCTGATTTCACACTGTGAGTTATAACCTAATGTGACTTCATTATTTTTTATGCTCAAATTCCTCCAGGTTTGGCCACTGAGAGCTGTTGCAGTTGGCTCCTGTGTTCCGGGGACATTCTCCCATCATTTTGGTTTTGGAGCCCTTCAAAATGCTCCAGAGCCATCTTTGCTCTCCCCGTGGCCCTAGAGTCGGCATTCTCCGAGAAGTCCTGGTTCCTCTTAACTGGGGCTGGTGTCTGGGGCCGGGATCTGGGTGCCAAGTGTGCTCATTGCTACTGGCATGTTGTTGCTTCCAGACTCTGTCAGCTGATGGAGCAGTGAAATGTTTAAGTCATCCGAAAATAATCTATTCATTTAAAAGCACAGACTAAACATTGACTGTGCCTTAGGCCCCTGTTAAATGCTGAGAATTCAGAGAAAATAAGTCAAGGCCACTGAGAGCAGAGAGACCGTGGCCCCAGGCGAGCAGGGAACCCGCGGTCCAAGGCAAGCACGGAGCTCGTGGTCCGGGGTGAGTAGGGAGCTCGTGGTCCGGGGTGAGCAGGGAGCTCGTGGTCCGGGGTGAGCTGGAGTGTTCAGGAGGCACTGTCCGTAGAGCAAAGCCAGGCTCCGTGAAGGCTGTGAGATGTGGAGATACATGGGGTTGAACGCTGGGGATGAAGGAGGCCATGAGGGGGTGGGAAGAGGCAGGGGAGACAGACAGAGCAGGGGGGCAGGATGCTCCCAGACCCGCTTAGGAACCAGAGCCTTGTCCTGAGAGCAACGGGAGACAGAGAGGCAGATGTGATGCGATTTTAGGAGCCGGGGTGGGGGATGAACTCTGGGCACTGCAGAAGGGAAGCCGCGGGCAGATCACACAGACAACATCCCTTCACAGTCCTACTTCTGAGCAGGTGAAATGTTTCTGATACAGGAACTATTTCAATAGACACGTGCTTTGCTTGGCACATCATAACACACGGGTTTTTTTAATTGACAATTTCAATCTTCAATAGTAAAAATCAAAGCTCTCTTTCATACCGTAAGCTCTTTTATCGTCGGGGTGACCCGCACTCCACCTGGGGATTTTTCTCAATCAGCTGAGAACGTGGTGAAGTGTGGACTCATCACGGGGACTAGGGGGAGGGACTGCAGGAAAATGCAGGACAGAGGGGCTCCCTGTTCTTTGACAGCAGACCCTGGACCACGTGAGCATTAGGGTGGTCATGGAGAGAGGGATCCGCTGACCCAATTCAGCCTGATCATGTGGGCATCTGCCCGCCTTGGAGGGACCTGCAAACCCCAGGGGCCCCAGGTCTGTAGGGAGAGCAGGCGATTATTAAGAATTGGTGTCTCAGTAACTGAGTCCACAGGCTTGTTGAGAATTTTTGGAGTTCTAGATGTACACTAAAATATATTGAAAAAAATAGTATATCATCCTTGTCTCCAGAGGACTTAACCATCCGTACGCAAGGCAAGGTGAGCGTCTCTACAAGGACTGTTATTTGTGATGATGAAACAGACGCCATCACGTTGCCTGACCGTCAAGCTAACGGACGCTTGAAGCTCAGAGGAGGATGGCCGTGCTTGGGGCGGGGGGGGGGGGGGGGGGGGGGGACCTGGGACAGCGGCTGGAGTGGAAGGAAAGTCTGGACTGTGGAATTTGAAACGGGGCCCTGCAGCGGGCACAGCCTTGTCTGTGAGACGGATTGTTCACAGAGAAGGACTTGGTAGCTGCCGTTCCCTTAACCATGCAACTCACTTATGACACAAGCCCAGCCACTCTGGTCCACACAGTCACGCTGCCAGTAAGTTCACTCCATGGGGCAGGGACTGTGACCGACACCGCCTTCTTACTGGAGGCCAGTGGGCAGCCACTCTCAGCTCCCGGGGCCCCGCCGTACCCCACTGGGGGCCCCTCCACAATAGGGCGGCTTCAGCAAACCAGGAGGAAACCTCTACACGGACCCAGCCCTACAGAACAGAGTCACAGCGCCCCAGGGGCTCCCCCTCCTGTTCACAGGCCCGCCCGCTCTCGAGGGAGGGCTGGTTCAGGAGCTGAACTGGGCGGTGTGAGCGAACCTTGGGGCCAAAGCAGGTCCCCGAGACGGTGCGTGTTACTGCCTCTTACTTGACCTTCACGTCCCAGGCGTGATCTCCATCCCTCCTCCCACCTGACAGGCCTCTGATTCTTTGGCATCTTATGTGCGATTTGGTCCTTGACTCACAGAATTCTCCAGCCCATTTTAGACTCTTTCCTGCCAGAGTCCAGCCCTTCGCTGCAGCCTGACTGCGCGACGTAGTGGCCCCCTCTCCCTGCTGGACCCCGTTCCATGATCTTCACGTCACCAGCCGACCATCAGCCATGTACTCCCAGGACCGTCCGAGCATCTCAGGGCGCCGCCGCTGACTCGGAGCCGGCGGCGCAGTCCGCGCTGCCTGTCTTGCAGGCAGTGTGGGTTGCTTCGATGTTGCGGGCCGTTAGGCTCCCGCGCATCCACATTGAACCCCCGCCCTCTGAGAGCCAGGAGAGCAGGGCCTCGGGTCACACGAGCTGTGCTGGCGGTCCCACCTGCCTCCTTCCAGCTCCTGCAGCCTGGCCCTCCTGCCCCCAGGCTCCCCTCTGCCTCACCCTCAGGGTCTGAGTTGCACTCCGTTCGCCGCCATTTCCACCATGGAAGACACCAGAGCTGGTCGTCTGAAACACAGGCACAGAGAAGGGGCGGGAGTGGCTGGGGCGCAGTTCCCAGACCCCACAGCTGCCGCCGTGAAAGGGAAACTGTCAGCGGGTGTCAAGGCCTGGGCAGGGGTCCGAGGCCGGCGCCCGGCTGGCCGGTACGCGGGCGTCCTGCACTGGCACCGTCTGTACTACAGGAGTCCCTGCAGGAGAGATGACAGGCGCGGGGGTGCTGCAGTTCCGAGGGGAGACGCTGGCACCCTCTGCGGTCACAGAGACCGGGTCCTTCCTTTTATGGCTGTTTTCAATGTTATCCCAGAAAAATAACCTTGTTTAAAAACCCCAACGCGTTTTGCCAGAACGAGCAGCAAAATGGTGACCTCACCCCCGCGGCCCTTGGGGGAGGTCGTCTCGCACCGGGGCGAACGTCGTGGTCTCCTGACAGCTCTTCCGTCCTCCAGCATCATGTTCCCTCGACCCACAGCCCTCTCCTTCCCGAGAGCTCTTTCTCCAGCCCTGAGACTAGCGGGCCAATCGTCAGCCGGCATGCAGAGTCCTCGGTCTGGCCCCAGCTGCCTCTGAGCAGCTCCCTCGCTGGCCAAAGTCCCTCGATGGCGCGCACGCCCGGCGGCGGGGCACGGCCATGGCGACCCTCTCTTGGAAGCCGCTGTGCGGGGACCTGTCCCCGATGAGACTGGTTCCAACCTCAGCTCCAGCTCCACCAAAACCTCTCTGGATTCCAGGAGTGGGTCTTGTGTTGCCCCTGGGGTGACTCAACTTTAGAGAAAAGGGACCACGTACAGGAATGTGGTGTGAGAGCGTCCGCGAAGGCTAAAAAGCAAGATAATCCTGCCAATCCTGCCGGTGGGCCGTGCCCAGGGCCGTCGCCCTCGAGGTCCTGACCACCAGAAGGTGCCCTCAGGCACCCAAAGGAGACAGATGCCTTTCATTTCCAAAACCAAAGGCTGTTTGAGTATCTGTCAATCCTCGGGTCACAGAAAAGGCCAGGAGCCCATCCACCAGAGGAAAAGGAGGTGGCTGAGCCCTGAACTGGATGGTGGGGTCGTCCGGCCATGAGGGGTCTCCCAGGCCGGGCGCTGAGTCGGCACAGGGGACCGGGCTCCCCTCTGCCCGGGGGGCGGTTGTGGCTGCTCGTGCACCTGGGATGTCTGCCTATCTGTCTGTCTGTCTGTCTGTCTGCACCTCGTGCTCGGCTCAGCCCAGATGCAGGGCTGGGTCTTCCCAGGACCTTCTTTCGGGGCTGACGTCCATGCAAACACAAACCCGTTTCTTCAGAAGCTAATGTTTTTGACCAGCTCTGATGCTCAGACACCTGCATTTACTCTTTGCCCCTCAATGACTGCAAACACTGACCTGTTACCCAGGGCAGAGCCGTTCATCCTGAGTGGGGAGTTCCCTTCTGGTTTTTACAACCAAGGGTCCAGCCCCGACCCTTGACCCAGCACCACCCACCTCCATGGGCGGCTCTCCAGCCCCTGCAGAGCCCAGACCCCGCTTCCTGCCGCTGACTCTCCCCCCAGGCCCTCCGCTCCTAAGCATCCCGGGCCCCGCTGCTCTGACGACGCAGTTCAGGTGTGAGGAGGTGCCCAGCCAGCGCCATGCCTGTCACACCTCCTTCCTCTGCCTCCCCTCCCCCCATGCTCCCCGTGCCTGCAGGCTCAGCCCCCAACAAACCCAAGTTCTTTGTAATTAGCGCTCAAGTCATCACCCTCCTTATCCCATTTCCTGGAATGCATGGCTGCGTCTTCTGTTTCCGGCTCTGGAGGTCCCGACAGTTAAAGGCGTGAGCTGGACTCAGCGCAGGGGACATGAGCAGCCGGTGCTCCCGGCTCAGTCCAGCCAGGGAGGCGGTGTCGTCTCCGGGATTGTCTAGAAGCAGCGTGGGACAGGGCTTGGGTCCCGGCGGCGCATTTGGGAGGTGATTCCAGGTGTGCTGGGAGGAGAAAAGCCAAGGGCGGTGCCTGAGCGACCAGGTGACCCCTGGGCCGCGGGGTGAGGTCCTTCGGGGAAGCTTGGAAGACGCATGTAGAACACGCTGGAACCTGCCTGCAATTCGTCCCGTGATGTGGAAGTAGGGGATCCCCCTCATTCCCCCTTCCCTGGCTGAGTGTTTCCTTGGAGGTGTTCAACCCCCAAATTTAGGGGAGGGAGTGGTCGGCATGTGGAAAGTTCCCCTGAGCCCAGGTGAGCCAGGCGACCCTTGGTGAACCCAGAAGTGAGCAAGGGGCTGCTTGCTTCCCCCGAACTCTGGGGCAAGGCGACCCACCCTCACCTCCCAGTGCTCGGTGCTTTACCGGTGTTGGCACTTCCTTCTCGTATTTTGACGGATAGAATACTTCGCACTGCTATTCCACCTCAGCTCAGCTAATTTAACTTACTTTTTGCATTAAGGATAGTTCTAACCCGGTTCTAGGAATTAGCGGTTCACGGCCCCCCAAGTCATCTTCACAATCAGCCCGCACTCTGCTCGCTGACAGAGCGGTGACCACAGTGATATCTAAAGAGCTGAGCTGCCGCGTAGTCAGCACACGCTGCTGACTCGGGACAGAGGAAGCCAAGAGAAAGCACAAGTCAGAGGAAAATGACAATGAGATTCAAAAAGTAGTAAATAGTCAACACCTGCGCTTCTCACGGCCCGTGCTGGCGCAGCGCCGGCCGAGCCGGCTCTCTGGAGCTTTCAGACAGCACTAGGGGAAGACATTGCACAAAAGGGACTTTCTCCGGAATACTCTGGTATATAGTAAACGTCAAGTGTTGACAGTGCGTAGGAAACACCACCCCCCCCCAAGTTCCTGCATCGACGTGACCGTGAGGGCGCTGCCTGAAACAGCAATAGCGGGGCACAGACGGAACACATGGAGAGGTGGGATTGTGAACTGACAATGATAGACTACCATGCTCTTACCAAAAATGTTTTCCCAAGGTTTGTAGGAATATTTTTAAAATGCATAAAAGGGACAAAACAGTGTTTAAATATATAAATTAGATTGAATCTTATGACGTTGACTATGCTAAAAAAGTTGGTTCAGCCATGATCAGCCACAGGACAGTCTTGGTTAGACTATCTAGGAAAAATATTTGTTCTTGATATTTCTTTATAATCTGTTTTTAGGAAAAAAACACTAGAAGGAAATGTACCCATTGATGGGGATGACTGTCCCTCAGGGCAGGATTTCAGGTGCCCTCTTTCTTCTTCTTGGCATTCTTTGTATTCCGTGAATTCTGTGATGAGCACGCGTTCCTTGGGTAGCACAGCTTTATTTTGTTAGTGGTGTGACCACGTGTGTTGCGAGACTTTGAGGAGTTTTCGTGGGAACACGAAGCAGACAAGTTCCCACGAGGCCGATTCGCTTGCTGGGGCAGACGCTGTGGGCGTTCGGGAACCCCAGGGCTGCAGCTCGGGCCCCGTCTCCGGGCCGTCTCACCCGTGACGCCCGCCCGCACATGGGGATGCCGAGCCTCTCCCCACGTCCTGGCCCGGGTACCGCTGTGGCTCCAGAGAGGCCATCACCCATCGGGAGGCCCTCCTGCTTTAGGGAGGAGGGGCGGGGCCCAGGTGGCTGGAGGACGCCTGGCAAAGAGCCTCTGTTTCATTTGTACTAACTTTGCACCAACAGCCTCATGGTGGACGCCCGTCTGAGCACAGAAAGGCTCAGGTGTGCGGTCTGTGTGGTTCTCATTCCAGCACAGACTTGGATCCAAACTCCAGGGGGCTCATCTGGCCACGGCGTCAATCCGTCTCCCCCAGGACTGCCCACGGCCAGGGGGCTGGCTGAGGGTCACCCGCCGAGGGCCTGACCTCAGAGGGCCTGAGTCAAGATCCAGGGTTACGGAAAAGTCTTTCTTTCCTGGCCCCCGGGAAGGCTGTCCCTACTTCCAAGGGGCATTTTGCAGAAGGAAGAGGCCCTCAACAGAACGTCCCCAATGCCTTTATCTAAGCAGACAGGGGTAAATGAATAGTCTTCTGCTCAGTTTGCTCTGCCCCTTACAGCCTGGGTTTTAAAAAGGCTCTCTTGTGGTTTGTACTCGTGAAAACAATATAGAAACAAAAGCTTCCACTTACAGATTACAAAACCGCAAACCCAAAGGCCCCTTCCCCAGGCCAGAATCCCCAGGGAAGACCCCAAGCCAGGCCCTTTTAAACCACCAGGAATCCACACAGCCTTGCTTCATTATTCCATAAGTTCAGGAATTTCCAAGCTGGAGCATTGAACAAATGCAATGAAAAATCGTATTAATCACTCAGTCCATGAATCAAGTGACCTTTTCTGGGCCTTGTTTTTAAGCAGCTGGAAATCTGATGGGCTTTGCTATCAAATCCTCGAGTGTGAGCAGCTCATAAAGGCTGCCGGCCTGCTTTATAGAGTCCCGCGGTCGTAAGCGCCACCCTCTCTACGGCGCCAGCGGGGCACTCGGACTGGCCTTGTCTGTTCACGAGCTGCTTGCAGGCTTCTTCTGAAATCCTTGTAAGGTAGGGGTCTAGGCCTCCCCCAGAAAAACTCAGAACACTGGGGCTGGTGCCTCGTGCCCCCACCTTGTTTCCACTGATTCTCACATGTCAGCACCTAAGAACCAAGGTCTGGGTGGAATCGCCCACTTCAATGAGGCAAGAAAATCTCGTTAGTAAAACCGCTCAACAGACGCCGCGGGGACGCATTCCGAGGCCGACCGCGTCAACTTCGCATCCCGGGCGGGGGGGGGGGGGGGTGTCTCCGGCAGCCGGCCCGCGTAGGTCAGTCTGATGCTGTGTTGCTAAGTGGGGCCTGGCCGGTTTCCAAAACAAGGAGGGGGAGCTCTTCGACACGGACGTCGTGACACAGGTGCGCGCACGTATTTCTCAAAAGCTCACGCGCCATCGTGTCTAGGGAAGATGGTTCGCACCTCCCAGTCAATTCCACTGGAACAGACTGGTCAGACTGATTCAGGCCCTCAAAATTATAAATACGTCTGCATTGTCAGGCGGGCCGTGGCAGCAAAACTCAGGCGCATCCATCGCGCGGGTCTCCAGGGAGGAGCCCTGTCCTGGGTGACTCTGTGGGGCGGGAATCTGCTCCATCTCATCGCGTGACTAACGCCTAAGCCCAGCCCTGCGGGCAATTCGTGGCCACAGGAGTGGAGTAGAGAGAAACAGAAAGAGCCTCTGCTCCAGGGGACACACCCCTCATCTGGGCTCCGCGGGCCCCCCTGGAGCCAGTGCCGGGCGGGCCTGGGGGCACGTGCAGCAAGACCAGAGCCCGGGCACTGAGGGGGTCCCGGGGACCCCTGCGTGCCGAGTGGGAGCCCCGCCCTTCCAGGGGCTGCCACCGCACACGGTCACGTGGTGGCACGGAGGAGGCACAGAGTGGTCGCCTGGCATCACGTGTCAGTCGGGTGGGGCGGGCAGGCCGGGCAGGCGGGCTCCCAGGAAGGGACTCGGTGTCAAGAATGGAAGGTGGGCAGAGAGGGCGGTGAGACAGCTCAGGGTGGCCAGCGGGGCTGGTGACTGGCGGTGACACTGGGTACAAGCTTCCAGGACCATAAGGCCAGTGTACTGGACACAGAACCAGCAACCCCTTTGGGTGGCAGTGATGGTGACCAAATGGGGTCAAGGCCCTGTGGGCACTGCCCTCCCAGACGTCTGGAGAAATGGCAGGAACCGAGGGGCAGGAACGGCCGGGAGCTCCGGCTTTTGTCCCTCGCCTCCTGCCTCTGGGGCGGGGCGCAGAGAGGGGAAGTGGATTTGCCGGGCGTCTCTGGTGTCCCCGTGGGAGGGAGAGCGGGCACGTGGGGGCAGAGCCTCGGCGAGGGAGAGGCCAGTGCCCTTCCCATCCGCCACGCCGGGTTGTGCCGGGGCCTGGGGAGCATTCACCCCCTCCACGCACACAGACACACACACACACACACACACACACACACACTCCTGTACACATGTACACACACAGACATACACACATGTGTGCCCCTCTACACACACTTATACACTCCCACGCGCACCAGCCACACACACAGCATATACATGCACATACTGGCTCCCCTCTACACACGTACACACCTCTGCACACACACCCTCGTGCATACAGCACACACGCAGACACACACCCCACACGAGAGCCTCAGCTGTTTCAGAGGCCGTTCCGTCCTGCAGGAGCTGTTTAATCAAATCACCTCTACGTCTTGGAAAACAAAGAAAGTCTCATGGGGAGGGAGTCTTTTTTAAAATAAAATTTTAGCTTAATAACTGTGGTTTTTAAAATCAGGTCTTTGCAAAGATGCCCTCCGCGTACACCAGGGCGGCCCCGTGCGTGTGTGCACGGCGCTCACTCTGGCACTCCATGTCACCGGGCGTATCTGCTCATTTAGGTGAACGCGCTGCTCTGCAGTTCTGAGCCCGCAAGGCTACTTCTCCTGCCAGGGCCTTGCGCCAAGGGCTGTATTTTATTTCCGAGCGAGTCTCTGGATAGATAGAGCGATGCAGGCACTAAAATTCTCGGTGCAAAGGGAAAGTGGTCTCCCGCGAGGGTGGCTGAGATAATCTCCCTCTTGCGTCTAATTCTTAAGAGCTGGCGCCACCTCCGTCCTCCCCGAAGCCCCAGGGCCTCACCGCACCAGGTGCCAGTGCCCCAGCCCGACTCTGAGGAGCCCGGCTCGGTCCCCCTGCTCGGGGGGGGGGATGGGTCTCCCGGGCGGCCCTCCCCTGCTGTCCTCCTGGGGCCCGAGTCTCCATTCCAGCTGCACCTGCTCGGGGAGGGGCTGCAGAATGCAGCCTGGGGGGAGCTGGCTGCAGGGCGCGTTTGCTTTTGAACTCCCAAGGCCATCTCCAGGCTTCATTATAATTATCATTACACACACGTTCCTATTACCGCCTTCTGCGTTCAGCCTCATTTTGTGAAGAAATCCAAGTGGCTACACGCTGTATCAGGTTCACTTTATACCCAAAGGCCAAAGCAGGAAAGAAAACTCATTGGCAGGAGATTCAATTATAAAAGGGTTTTTCCCCCTAAATTCAAACGAGATTCAGAAGTCAACTGCCACCAAGTCATCCTAAGGGCGTAAAGACCGCTGGGCCCGTCCACAGGTGCGGGAGCCCCTGCCCGAGCCCGACGCCCGCGGGGCACGTGCCTCAGAGGGGTGTGCGCCCCGGCCCCCAGCCCGGGGCCGGCAGGAATCACATCGGCACAGACACATGCTTCCTCTGCGCCTTCCCTGTAACCGTCCCTTCCAGGGACCCGCTCCTGTTTGCCTGTCAGTGGCTTCCACGTACAGGTGGAGACAGGTGCCCTGCGATGCCACCACACCCTTCAGAGCCTCCTTCCCCATCAGGACAAGAAGCAGGCTCCTTTTCTTTTGCTTTGGCCTCAGATCATTTGACCCCTGAGTGTCACCCGGCCTGATTCCATGGCCCCGTACGGAAAGGGGCGGGTCCCTGGGCTTGGGGGACGGTCACTGAGGAGCGTCTTCACTTGTGGTCCTTACCCCTCTCTCCAGAAGCATGTCTCGGAAGTGGGTCGCCCGCTCCTCCAGGGGCAGGAGGATCTGGGCAGGCGGTGGCGTCTTGGCGCCCGGGTCCTCTCTCTCTGCCTCCTCAGGCCCGGGACTCGCGAGGCCTTCCGTCCTTCGGGGGACAAGACAGAGAGAGTCAGATGTGACCTTGGAGATGCAGCTGCTTGTCACTGCAACCTTTCAAAAGCCTCCAGGTGACCCTGTCAGAAGCAAAGACCCTTTGAACACTTTGGGAAGCCTGGTGCTGTTGGCCCAGCGAGGCCGAGACTTGGCCTCAAACGGCTTTGCTGTGTTTGGGGCAGAAAGTCGAGACGGAAGCCCCCGTGAGTGGAGCGGCAGCCGGAGGGAAGGCAGCAGGGCCCCCAGGCGGGAGGCTGAGAGGCCCCCCGCGCCAGGGTTTCACTGCTCCAGGCCGTCATCGCCGGGGAACAGAGCCAGCCTTTCTCTGAACAAGTCGCTGAAGCTAACCCCCGGTTCTGCTTGGGTTTTTAGAGAGGCCTTTATCTGGGACAAATGCATGGAAGACGGTCCTGGGGAGACTGTTCTCTCGGCACCCAGGGTACAGAAAACAGAACCTGTTGTCCTGAGGTCTAACCCGAAAGGGAGATTCCAGTGACAGCAGGAGGACGGGCCCCACCCCAGGCAGCCAGCCCAGGACGGGGAGGGCTGGGCCACCGGGACCCGCAGGCGGTCCCCCTGGTGGGAAGGAAGGGGAGAGGCCGCTTCCGTGAAGCACCAGCTCTGTGACTTGCATGCTTTCTCTAACTGGCCGTTTGAAAGACCTCCTCACAGCTCTGCATCTTATTCTGGAAGCATCTGGAAGCCTCCTTCTAAAACACCTTGACATTTGCTGCTGGAAGAAAGCATGTGGCCAAACGCAGATACAGTAGCTGCCACGCCTGGCCCCCCCGGTCCCTGACCTGGCCTGCTCGGGAGCGGGGTCCCCACAGTCGCCAACCCTGTCTCCTCCCACGCAGCCCACCCTCAGCCATGGTAGGCAGACTCGACCACGCTGGCCTGGAGAGCAGCTCGCCTCTCACGCAGACCCCCTGCGGGCCTCCTCCCCTCCCAGGCCTGTCCCCACCCCCGGAGCCAGGGCCTGTGGCAGTGACTGCCAGGCGGCAGGTGGCTTAGTGCCTCCTGCGGACCCGACAGCAGGGAGCACGCACTTGAGGAGTCTGGCCCTTCCCTGCTTCTTTGCAAACCAGCCTCACTCCGGGAACTGCCGGGCTGAAGTCACTCAGGCCACGCATGCTCAGTTCCCTGATGCAGGTCGAGATCAGGGCTCTCGCCCGGGTGACTTGTTCCTGGGGGACTCTGGCAGTGTCTGGGGACAGTTGTGACCATCACCGCTGGGGCAGCACTCCCGGCACACAGGAACAGAGTCCAAGGGTGCCGCTAAACACCCTGCAGTGCACGGGACGAGCGGGGCACGTCTACACCCCCGCATGTGGGGAGGGGACGGACTGGTCAAGGTCGTACAGTCGCTCGGCAGCCCGACCAGGGCCACCCCACCTCCCAACACCAGCCAGGCCCACGGCTGTCCCATCCCTGCCTGTCCAGGGTGCTGCGGAAATACGTTAGCTACCAATCTGGGGACGTGCTGAGAATGTACCAGGTTCTATTTCTAACAAGGGTTTTCACGCATCAGGGTTATAATATGGATTAATTCAACCTCATATGATACGTGCGAAGAAAAAAATCTGTTTGCTCAGCCCATTAGAGAATCTTATTTATAGACCAACTATTTCAGGAGAACTTACATTCTTTGCTTCTTAGGCGATTATGTGGACTTTTGAAAAAAGAAAATTACCAGTGGATTCGCCATTGTATCACATTCTGAAGGGTGTAATTAGGATTCCTTTGTAATAAAGTTTTCATTAGTTAAAAATAGACTGTGTGGAAACAAGGCTTGCATTGTTGTAACTTGAAATAAGATTAATAGGAACATTGTGGATTCAGCGATGATCACATATTACAGCTTATTCAACAAAATACTCTGTTTTGAACCCCTGGACGCCTTGCAGACAGCAAAGTGATCGGTTCCATTAGGATCAATCAAAAGCAAAGGCAAGCTTGCTAAATATATTTTTAATATTCTTATGGCTAAATACTTTGGGGACAAAAATTAAATTCTAATATTTAAAATGAACAAAAATTAGTTCAAGCCAAAATTGTACCGAGGGTGAGAGGCAGCGTCCCAAGGGCACTGTGGGAACCCGGGTGGGGACGACCTTGTGTCTCGGGAGGGTTCTGCCGCGTGGCTGCGGCCTCGCTAGCTTGACATACTGCACTGGGACATTTTCCAGGTCAAGTTTAGGCTGGAAGTGGCTTGGTCTTGTCCAGCCCTTCCTCTGCAGAGCTGGGGTCTTCACTGCGAGGGGCGGCATGGCCCCGGCCGCCTGTCCCCACTTCGGAGACGTCACACTGGCCATGCCTTCCTCGGAGCCCTGCTCCCCGCTCTGCCCCTCCCCTCATCCCCCCAGGTGCCACTGCGGCCATCTAGCTGAGCCGCTGACAGGTATGCGTGTGCACATGAGCAGTGTCTGTCGCGTGGTGGTAGTCCACAATGCCAGGGTTTTCTGACTCTGCCCCTGTGCACAGGACAGCTCATTATTTTGCAGAAGTCAGTGCAATTAGATTTTAGACACAGCAAGTCCTTTTATGGACAACAAACTTTAATTAGCTTATCTGGGGCAGAAGGCACTCGCGCCACTGGCCCTGGCACATCCGTGTGCCCAGAGGTCACCTCGCAGACTCACAGACACGCCTCTTTCCGCCTCCAGAATCTTCCGGTGGAGCCATCCTGAGGTCGGTATGGTTGCCCTGGCAGAGGAATTACAGCTGCTGAACAGCTGCCTGTTACAGTTCAAAGGAAAGTGGCTTTTTATTGTCTTGTCTATGAAGGGAGGGAAGGCGGGGTCGGGGAGAGCGAGAGCGAGAGAGGTTGGGAGTGATTCAGAAAACTGCGCGGACTTTACAGCAGCCGCACCCCGGGAGGAGTATTTCTCAGCAAATCTGAGACCCCTCCTGTTGACTAAAGTCTCACTACTGCTGCCCCCTTATCCCTGGGGAACGCGTTCCAAGACCCTCAGCAGACGCCTGATGCCTTGGCTAGTGCGGAACCTTAGAGATGCAGAGGCAGATACAGATACAGGTTTCCCTATGCAGCCACGCCTATGACAAACTGTAATTTATGAATCAAGCACGGTGAGAGTTTAACAACAAAAACCAACAATAAAAGAGAATAATTACAACAATGTGCTGCACTAAAACTTATGTGAATGTGGTCTCTCGCTCTCAAAATATCTTATTATGTAAATGCAGTACCTTTTGCATCTTAACTCAGCCCTCAGCATGCACTGCGGCCACAGCTCTGGCGGCAGGGCTGTGAGGGCAGCAAAACCAGCACAGAGCTCTTCCTCCTGCACAACTGCGTGGACAGAAGGCCCCTCCTTACCCTCGATCTAGCAACTTCAGCTTCAGTCACTTTTCTTTTTCAGTCGAGGACGTTCACTTAAAGGAAGCACGGTGTGGATTCTCTTTGGCAGCTCCAAATTGCCGGCATTGCTACTCTTTTGCTTTGGGGCCACTAAGTAAAACCAGGGTCCCTGGGACACAAGCACTTGCCACTGAGAACGTGGACGTGGCGCCCTCGGTGGCTAAGGGGCCAGCGGGCGGGACACAGAGGGGTGATCTGCATTCCGGGTGGGACGGCGCTGACGGTGCGAGATTTCATCTCGCTGCTCAGAACTGCACACAATTTGAAACACACGGATTGTTTATTTCAGGAATTTTCCACTGAATATGTTTAGCCCTGGTTCGACCGCAGATGACGTGAAACCGCCAAAAGGGAACGCTCAGATAAGAGGGGGCGACTGTGTAAAAGTGTCTTCATCATCACAGCAGCCAGATGGGCGGAGGCTCAGAGCACGGAGCTGGACGGGTCAGGTCCAAACCTCACCTGGGGCAGATGTGTCCCGCATGCCTCAGTGTCCTCACGTGGCCAGTGACAGTGCCCCCCGGCAGGGTTGTTGTGCGAATCTGATGAGACGTTCCAGGTCACTCCATCAGAGCAGCCCCCGCTCCGTGAGTGCCCCCCCGCCTCTCCCTCCGTCCCCTCCTCTAGCACTCGCCTTTGAGAGACTTGGAAGAAATGCAGGACTTTTGACTTGACCACCATCTGAACGCAGGCGTGGGATGGAAAGAGAAATGAACGCTGACTCAAGCTGAGATGGGGGCTGCACCCCGGTGACGGCACCTCCTCCAGAGAAACTGCTGGCATCTGAGCAGCACCTCGTTCTGGAGAAGAACCATGGGGGATGGACGGTGGGGCTGAGGGTGCCTGTGACGCTCGGGAGAGGGCGCTGTCCGCATGACCTGGGGAGCACTGTGGGTGCTTGCTGGACCCTGTCTTTGGTAAAATGGGTAATTTGGGAAGGATGAGTCTGACACGCCCCCAAGCAGCCCTGTGGTGCGAACGCACCCGTGTTTTCAGTCCTGTTGAAATACTTAAATGTCTTGATTCTGCCATCAGTTTATTAGCTCTGACTCCCAGGTTTGCAGTTCCTATAAATGTGATAAGTGGGCCTTCTGCATCCAATTTGTTCATAAAAATGTTCAGCAGGAAATGTCAAAAGTAGATGCCTCCAGCAGGTCCCACCAGCCTCTCCGTGCGGGCGACAAACATTCTCACTGGCTGGTGAAGGGCCGGGAGGATTTCTGGGCAGCCCTGGCCGGCCTCCTGCAGAACTTGTGTCTGCTCGCGCTGTGGCTCCCATCTGGGGTCCCTGCTGGTGGCATCTGAGGCTGTGCAGCCCCTTGTAAGGATGGCCACTGAGTGACTTGGGTTTTGCTCAAACCCACATCTCTCCCTCCCTGCCCTTGGGTGGCTTCCCAGGTGGAGGGCAGCTGGAACTGCATTCCTGCTTAACCCACCAACTGCCTGTAACCAGTGACCCCTGGGTGCCACATGCCACCAGTCCCCCAGGGCCCGCAGGTTTTATTCTAGAACATTCAGATCTTCTGTTTGCCCACTGTCTGCACTGGGTACCTCCTGTGGCCTTCTGTGGGGCCTACAAGCCCTCAGTCCAGACCAGGTCCACAAGCTGGTGGCCCGGCCATGACTTCTCATCATTCCACTTCCTCTCCATTTCTTTCATCTCAAGAGTATAAATTATAATAGTACTTGCCACTTAAGAATTGTTCGTAAGAATTAAATTAAACAATGAGAATGACTGATACTTGCTGAAAATGCTGCCAAACCCTCTCCACCCCCTTTACCTACATCATCACATCCAGTCCTCATCACAACCCTGTGGGGCAGCCATGCTTTTCATCCCCAGTTTACAGCCGGGAAAACTGAGGGGCATGTAGGATCCTCAGCACAATGGCAGGTCTGTAAATAGTAATGATGATTATGGGGGTGGTGGTGGTGATGGTGGTGGTGGTGGTGGTGGTGATGGTGGTGATGGTGGTGGTGGTGATGGTGGTGATGTTGGTGGTGGTGATGGTGGTGATGGTGGTGGTGATGGTGGTGGTGGTGATGGTGATGGTGGTGATGGTGGTGGTGGTGATGGTGGTAACGGTGGTGGTGGTGGTGATGGTGGTGATGGTGGTGACGGTAGTGGTGGTGATGGTGGTGATGGTGGTAATGTTGGTGGTGGTGATGGTGGAGGTGATGGTGGTGGAGACGGTGGTGGTGGTGATGGTGGTGGTGGTGATGATGTTGTTGGTGGTGGTGATGGTGGTGGGGGTGGGGGTGGTGGCATAATAGTGATAATAATGGTGATTCTTCACCTTCCTTGTCTCTGACAGCTTCTGACCATCCACATCAACCCTCCTCAAGCTGGGTTCCAGCCTTCTGTTTAGCTGGGCGACATCTCGTCTTTTATTTAATTTAATGGATTGGGGAAACCTGTTCTTTCCTCCGGCAAAAAGGGCTAGGAATTTATCATCAAAATACTGCCAGCCTGCAATTCCGGTGTGAGACACAGTATGAAATTCTGCAAGGATCAAAGTTTCTGTGAATTTCTTTGCCTTATGGGGCCTCAGACATTCCACCGTATGAGTTGTAACAAATGGTCTTTAGATGTGGCAAACTTGGAAAGATCTGTGTTCTCCAGTTTTTAGCCTGGATGCTGCAGCCTGGGAGCGTGCCTCTGGCTGCTGGCAGAAGATTGGAACATTGATCGGGGGTCTCCAGGCCCCGGGGTGGGCTAGGGTGCAGGGCATCTGGGGCGCACTGCCCGTCCACGTTGGGGATTGGGATGCAAAGCCAACGGGGGCATCAAGGAGGCCGCCTCCCCAGGAAACAGTCATGGCCATGGGTGCGGCCCTGACTCTGGCCCCGAGCAGGATGGCGTTGAGCGAGAGCAGCTGTCCTCTGTCCTGACAGAGCAGCCCGGTGAGCAGAGACGAGGCCGCAGGATGGGCAGGGGCACAAAATCCCCTCGGAGCAGCACTAGGGCTCCAGGCTGGGGCTGGGCTGTCCCAGAGCCTCGGGTATCGTCCCCAGCCCCGGCCTCGCTGCTCCCCTGCTCTGACTGTCTGATCATGGCCCACTTGGAAAGCTTCCTGATGTGCCTGGCCCTGCCCCACCCTCTCACCCCTGCTGGTTTTGCCCTGGCCCCTGGTGTGGGGGGTTCTTCTGGCCTGATGACACCTGCCAGGGAGGGGCTCTGGGGGCACTAAAGGCATTCCCAGCTCTGCCATCCCAGGCAGGATGCCCTGGGGACAGACGGCATAGACTCAGGGCTGTTTACAAAGCCACAGGTCTCTATAGAAACAACTGGGCAACTAAACCCAGGGCTGATGTGCAAAGACTCACTCACACAGTCAGTGGTCGCTGACAGCTCGTCTTCCGCGCATGTCAAAGGCCACAAAGAGACACACACCGGCCTAAGAACACGAGACTCCAGCACGAGCGTCGGCATGTAGACCATTCTCTTACCTCTGGACACTCTAAAGATATAATTTTATAGCAATCTTAATTTGCAGTCCACATTTTTTCTAGCAATATTTCAAAGAAGCAATGCCCTCACTTTCTCAATAGCTAACTTTTCCGGGATTCTGGAAATCCGTATATGGAAGTGGAAGAGCTGGTCTCCTTGGTGGGAGGATGGCACGCGGCCAGCTGCCCCTCCCTGCTGCCCGCGCTCAATGACCGCTGTTGCCTTTGCTCCAGCGGGAACAGCCATCTGACTGTAAAGAGAGCGTTTCCTCCCCTTCTCACAGGTGGCTCTCTCAAGGTCTGGGCTGGACATGGGGACAGGCTCAAGGCTAGTGGTTGCAACACCCCCAGACATTGCATTGTTTTGCTTCATTTTGTCTTTTGCATGGTGGTGTTCCTCTTTTGTCCCAGCTGGATGCTCCCTGCCCCAGGCTGTCCCTAGGCCGGGGCCAGAACTGCACGTAGACAGATCCTAGCCTCAGACTGTGCGGGCACCTCAGGGTCACAAGGCGCGTGGAGGATGGGCCCACCTCCGCAGGCTGCCTCCAAAGTCCTTAAGGATGCAGCCCCATCCACGGGACATGCTCTGGGTGTATTTTGGCCACTGGTTTGTCAAGAGGAGAACAGTGGACGGCATTTTGGGGAAGGCAGAAAAATAAGCACAAGGGCACTTTGTGCTGATTCCACGTGCTTGGGTCTCCGGTCCAAGCTCAATCCGGCCCCCTGACAGCACCTTCCTGACGGTAAGATTTTACGGTACAAGGTCAGCTTTGCCACTTACATCCAAGGCCATCAACTGAGCATCCCCAGAGTTTACAAACTACCACACTGAGCTACGTTCCAAGCCAAGAGATTTTTCTTTTGCTGTTCATAATTAAAGAAATCTATACCAAATGGCATAGAAACATAAGTAAGCTTCCAAAGCTACAGGGCCCAAAATATTTGAAAACTCAAAAGAGTTCCTTTCACTCTGCCGTGCTATGGAAAGCCATTAATTTAGCAGGAACCCCCTGGCTCGTCAACTAGCAAAAAGGCAGAGCCTCCCGGGGGGGGGGGGCTGGAAGCACTGCAGACCCCTGGCGATTTCTTCCTTCATCTGTTTTGTGGGTAACTTCACTCTGGTTTTAAACCAAATGGCATCCTTTTGCTGGAGCCTAAAAATAATTCAATTCAATTATTGGAAATAAATCCTAAGTTCTTTAAATAGACAGCACATTCGAAAAGTAAATCTGAAATATAAAAAAACCTACACGTCAGAAGCCGGCAGAAGCCCTGGGCACTACACACAATTCATGTTCTGGTCCCAGGGAAGGCTTACGATTGTGCGTCAGAAACACGCGGCATTAAGCAGTGAGCAAGCTCTCTGAAGCGGCACTGACAGGCAGCAGGGGATATTGGCGTAAATTCAAAGCTTGTCATTGTGACATATTTCTCTTCCCAGGAAATTTTAGGGAAAGTATCACCTGGCCCTGAAGGATGTGCACAAGTGACTTTCTTCCGTCTGCGTAAGAACATCCAGAATGTGTAAGAACCAGACCCGGGAACACAAGAGATGCCGGAGGCGACAGCACGTCCCAGACACCCAAGTGGTCCAGCCCCTTGTGTCTCGGAGGCCAGGACACGGTGGCTGAAGTCAGACGTCAAGGGGCATTGACGTGCTCTTTGAAGAGGAAAAATTGCATCATTTATACAAAAGGGTCGGTCAAAAGGCACTGATTCGGGCAAGTTCTCTGAAGCCGGGTCTCTTACCAGGGATGCCAGAGTCAACAAATCAAAGTGTGCGGAGGGGGTTAGACGGCCGAGGAGTCCTTGGACTCACGGACACAACCTTCCCCCCAATGGACTGAAGTGCCCAGATGGCGCTGCTGTCTGTGCAGCGGGGGGACACGCATGCCGTGCAGCAGGAGCTTTGGGAAAGGCCACAGGAGGGTGAAGCTCCCCCAGAGTGAGCACAGTTTGTGTAAATCAGCTCATAAGTGAATGCCCGGGACTCACGGAACATTCCAGATTCTCAGTCCAGCCCCCAACTTCTGCTGAAGCATCTCCTCCCGGATCTCAGTGGCAGAACGGAGCCACTTGGGGACCGAGGCCTGACATGGGGAGGGAGCCCGGGTGCCTGAGCGCCGTCCACACAGGCAGGGCCCGCGGGCCAAGTGGGGCTGGGGATGGAGGACAGAGGGACAGAAGCTTCCTGCAAAACATCCGTGATTCCTTCAAAGCCAGAGCTCGGTCACGGAGGAAGTCGTCCGGATGATTAAAACCGGGATTAACGCCTGGATGCTGTTCAAACACCAAGTGTTGGGCATTGGGGGCCAGTCCAGGGGAAGCGACCACCGGCTGCCACAGGGGGACGTCCCAGCTGCTCTGGACCCCGCTGAGTCTTCCCTCCTACACGACTTCAGACGCACCCAATGATGCCTCAGGGAGCTCGTTTGCTTTTGAAGTTGTGTGCATCTATCCAGAGCCTAAAGAGAACTGCTTAGCTGACAACCGTGGTCTGAGCGTAACAATACAGAGGTGACGCTTGGGTCCCTTTCCTGGAGCCCTCGGCCCCCATTGGAGGCTCTCGGTGTCCATCCTCTGTGGCCCACACGCGCGTCCTTTGCCCTCGAAAGCGGCTGTCTAAGGAGAAGCCGCGGGGAGGCAAGAAAACAGGGGCCTGTGAGGCTGGGTGGGGCGCAGCTCACTCTGGCACCCCAGGGAGCCCCTGGTCCTGCCAAACTGCAGCCCCAGGTCTCCTTCACCCTGGGAGGAAGACCCCGCTGCTTCCTTGTCTTGGGGAGACAATGCTCATCCTTCTCAGCATTGTTTCTGGAAGCTCTGTGATGTCCGCTTGGTACCTGTGAGAACAGCACTACACCTGGGCCCTGGTCAGCAAAACTATTCCGTGAGGGGCGCACAGTGGGGAAAGGACAAAGGTATTGAAATGGAAGGAAAAATGAACCCACCCGGGTCTAATTCCACAGGTTGGTGGCCCCCCAGGCATCCATCAGAGGACGCCCAGCCCCCAGCTGCCAGGCACCCCCGGCCGGCAGCCCCCTTCCTCCCTCTCCCACCCCCTTTCACCAGGAAACTACAGGGTGAGGACGGAAGAGGTGAGGACGGGTCCAGGTTCTGAGCCAAGACTGCATTTTCCTTCATGGCTGCAAAGATTTGTTATCACAAAAGGCTTACTGCTTCTGAGGCACATTTTTTAGAGAAAACACACACAGTGCAAACATCTTGACAACTGCACTGGGGTTCCCGCTGCAGGCCTAGGGGTCCCACGACAGCGGTGACCAGCCTGCACCTGGTAGCTGAGGGGACACACAGCTGGGCCGACGTGAGGTGGGGCGGGTCCTGCCGGGACATCGGCTCCACGTCGGCACAGGAAGTGGCCCCCGGGTTCCCTTCCGAAGTGGCCCCCGGGTTCCCTTCCAGTGTCGCCCTCACCTTTCCCCACATCGCTCCATCCGTCTCTCCCCTTCCAGGAACTTAGACGCACAGACCCCGAATTCTACCGCTTTATATGGGACTCCGTAGGAAAGGGGCCACGGACGGGGCCTCGCAGGAGGGTTAAAGGGGCAACGTTCATCCCCCAGCTGGAAAGGAAAGGCCGATCTCCCTCCCGCCTGTGTTGGGACCACAACCAAGCCCTCAGAAGCACACTCGGACAGCAGGGTCCCTGCTCCCCTGGTGCTGCGGGAGGTCACCTGGGCCTCCCTCACCCAGGCGTCACCCACTTTGTAGGTGAGAAGCCTGGACATAGGGTAGATTACTTGGCCCAAAGTCACAAAGTGAGACAGAGACAGAGCCAGACCTTCAGCCCACCCTCCGCCAACACACCGCCCCACCTGGCAGCTCGACAGCTCTCTCCACCCCCAGGGGGCTGCGGAAACACGGCCAGGGCTGAGCCAGGGGACGGTGCACGCTGTCCGGCGTCCGAGGTCCCCACCCAGACAGGGGCACAGGAGCAGCTGCTCAGACGCACCCTGAGGACTCCCGCCCTCTGTTTAGGGCTGGAACCCAGCTCTAGGTTCAGTCAGTGGGGTTAGAATGACCCCCTAAGCATCCCCTTCCGGAAAGACGCACGAGGAAAGGACATCGCCACCTACCGATTCCTCTTGGTCTTCAGGTTTGGGTCTTCCCTGCCGTCTTCAGAACTTGACCCGTCGCTGTGGTTGGCTGGAAGAATACAGGTGAACACGGTTAATGCAAAGCTCAGGGCTTTGGCAAACCACAGGGAAGCCCCGCTTTCAAACAGCCTCATCCTGAAGCTAAGAAAACAGATTCCTCTGAAAGATGGGCCTTAAACCCTGTAACTACACTCGCAGTTCACACCTTTCATATTTTGGCAGAAGAGACATCGGATGTGCTGCTGTGCAGAGAAGTCGCCTCCGGCCACCCATGTAGAGGCTGCCAGACCTTCCAGAGGGGCTGGGGGGGGGGGGGAAGGCGGGGTCCCCCCCCCACCCCGAGGGGGCAGGCGCCGGCCCCGGTCTAGCCCTTCAGCTCACGGCTGCCCTCACATTCCCGGGAGCGACCCCCCAGGCCTCTCGTGCACGGCGCGCGCGCCGCCGCTGTCTCCGAGGTCACTGTCAAAGAGCCAAACTGGTTCTGAGGTCAGGTCCCTCCTCACACCCCGAAGGGCCGGCCCCGTAAATGTCTGATGAGCTTTCAGAATGAAAAAGTGAAACGGGGCTTTGGAGTTCCACACTTGTCTCCAAAAGGGAAAGAGGAGAAACGAGGACAGAGACGGCGCTGGAGCATCATCACTGCGGTCCTGACAGGCCGA
Organism: Camelus ferus; assembly: GCF_009834535.1. Lineage (NCBI taxonomy): Eukaryota > Metazoa > Chordata > Mammalia > Artiodactyla > Camelidae > Camelus > Camelus ferus. The sequence continues at coordinate 1,903,307 of NC_045706.1, read as the reverse complement.
GCGCTGCCCAGCCCTGCCGGCGTCACAGCCGTCTTCTCCCCTGGTTTTCTTTCCGTGTCCGTCACCCCCGGGAAACCACCCCCCATCACCGTGTCCCCGTAGGGGCACCGGAGCAGGGGGCTCGCTCTGCAGGGCGTCCTCTGCGCCCCCACCTGCCGCCCCGCCCCCAGGGCTGCTGCAACCCACGTCCTTCCCGAGGAAGCCCTGCAGGGAGCACGCGCTCACGGTGAGTGTGGCTTATGGGGAAAACATCGGTTCCCACAGCACAGACAGAGCCCTGCTCGCCTCCTCTCCTTGCAAAGCCGATGCTCCTCCTCGGGCACCGCCGGCAGCCCCGCACGCCTCCACCACCAGCCCCAGCCCAGTCCCAGGCGGGCTCTCAGGGCGCAGTGTGGGGCTGCTAGTGAGACGACAGGGTCAGCTTCTGGAGCTCCCAGGCCACCCATCCACCCTGCATCCTTGTTCTCATGGCTCCTTCCTATCACTGGCCCATCCACGCCAAGTCCTGCACCCCACACTCCAGCCCACCACCACGGGGTCAGAGGAAGCCCCTCTGTGAGAGCCCGAGCCCAGGTGGGCTTCTGAGGGCTCTCAAGCCGAGCTCCTCAACCTGGCACCAGTGACGCTTGGGGCTGGATGGCGGGGCATCCTGTGCACTGTAGGATGGCGAACAGCATCCCAGGTCTCCACCCCCAGACGCCAGTGGCGGTGACCCTCCCAGTAGTCACAACCGCAGATGTCTCCAGAAATTGCCAAATGTCCCCTAGGGGACAGAGCCCCTTTCCCGCCCCACTGAGCACCAGCGGTCTAGGGAAGGAGCCTTGTGATAACTGAGCAGATGTGCGGACGGGGAGGGCTCACCTGCCTTGCTCCCATGCCCTGTCCCCACCTGCCGGTCTGCAGCTCCCACAGTTGGTCCCTTTTCTGTTGTGACCCCAAAGGACGCTAGCAGCAGAATAAGAAGGCAACCCACAGAATGGGAAGCATATTTGCAAGTTGCATGTCTGATAAGGGGTTAGTATTCATAATATACAAAACTCAACAACAGCAACTAAAACAGAAATAACCCAATTACAAACAGGCAAAGGCTTGAGTGGACATTTCTCTGGAAAAGACAGACAAATGGCCAAGAAGCAAACGAAAACACTTTTAGTCATTAGGGAAATGCAAATCAAAACCACAGTGAGATACCATTTCACACACTATGATGGTAATGAAATACTACAACTAATAATTTTTTAAAAACCCAGCGAACAACAGGTATTGGCAAGGATGTGAAGGATGTGGAACTCGTGTGCTTTGCTGGTGGGAACACAAAATGGAAAAAAGGTTGGTCCATTCCTCAAAGAGTTAAACATAGAATTATCATATGAGCCAGAAATTCTACTCCCAAGTGTGTACCAAAAAGAATGGAGAACAAGGATTCAGACAGATACTTGTGTGCCAGCGTTCATACCAGCGTCGTCCACGATAGCCAAAACATAGAAACAACCCAGGTGTCCATCAACAGGTGAATAAATAAACAAAATGGGCGTTACCAATACAATGGAATATTATTCAGCCATGAAAAGGAATGGATCACTGACACGAGCTACAATATGGATGGACCTTGAAAACATCATGCTGAGTGAAATAAGCCAGACACAAATGGACAAATATCACATGGTTTCACTTACACGAGGCACACAGAATGGGAAACCTGCAGATGTGGGAAGCAGAACAGGGGTAACCAGGGGAAAATGGGTCATAGGACGTTACCAATAAATGGTTACAGAGTTTCTTTTTCGGGTGTCAAAAAGTGTTTGGAAATAATGGGGATGATTACACAACATCGGGAAGGCATTTAGTGCCACTGAACTGTGTGTGCAGTTAAAAACGGGTAAAAATCAAACTTCACGTTATGTATGTTTTACCACAATAAGAAAAAATTCAAGATCCACTTGTTTTATGGAAAATATCAAAAGAAAAATGTCGGGACGATGACACAATCAGAACACTGGTCTCCTCGACTGACACGGTTCCATGTAATTCAGTAAGAAGGACAAACACCACATCAGGGGAATACGTACCAAAACAAACGGCCAATAAAGCAGCTGGAAGGTTCAGTTTCACCCACAAGTAAAGGAAGGCCAACTGACACAAGGGACGGCTTGTGAAAATCAAGTCTGGATGATCTACGGGGCTTACGAGAATGTGCTGAGTCGTCAGGAGGCGTGTGAGCCGGTCGGTCTTTTTGGAGGAAGGTTTAGCAATGTCTGCCAGCATGTACCCTGAAGGTGCCTTTCGACCTGCGATTCCAAGAATGTGAATTTGTACAATAGAAACGCTTGTGAGAAGGTGATCTCATCGCACTGTGTGTATGTGCGTGAACAAACCGCTGACCTGGAAGCCCATCGGCTGGAGAGACCTGCCGGAGTCACGGGGACCCCGCTGAGAGAGAGAGAGAGAGGGAGAGAGAGGAGGCGGGGAGAGAGGCTCAGAGCACGGGGAGCCGGACAGACGCCCAAGGCGGCGAACACCAGCGAGCGCAGCGCGGCAAGTCCTCAGCTGTCCTGTGACGCCCATACATACAAACATCTACGTATTTTCAAAATTATTGTTTCATTTATTTAACCAGCAAGGGTATGTGCATTTTTTAAAAATGACACTGAGTGTGCAGGGAGGTTGGAGCAGGGAGTGAAAGGTGTTCCAAGTCTGTGAGACAAGTGTCTCTTTTTCCGCAAGTGGAACCGGTTACCCCAGAAAGGGAAGGCGCGGTCTCTGGTTACAACCCGCTGGAGCTCTGGTGGGGACGGCACGCCTGCACTCGGGCGAGGGGCTGGCGTGTGGCCTACACCTGAGACCCGAGGCGGGAGCACTCGGCAAGCTGCTCCTGGGGTCCGGGAACAGGGGTGCCCTGGCCTGCGAACTGGGTGGAACTCGCGGTTCTCCCGTAATAGTGCTGGTCACCACGGCAGTGACCACATCGGTCACCACGGCAGTGGCCACGTTCGTCGCCTGCGTGAGCCCCACGCATGCGCCTTCAGGCTCACCAGTGCCACCGCGACTTTTTTCCCCCCGGCTCCCGGGGAGCAGAGCTCCCTTAGCACGGACGAGCTTTCTGGGGACGTGAGCAAACGCACGCCCTGAGACCTCACGGAAGCTGGAGGGGCGTCTGCGACCCCCTGGCTGGAAGGCTGGCAGCGGGTTAAATGGCTTCGACACTCACGCCCCGTGCGAGGTGCTCAGCAGAGGCGCCCTCAGAGCTACTCCAGCCCGGGGGCGCCCCCAGTCCGCAGCCGGGCGCTGGCGGGGGGCAGCTCGCACACCAGGGGGCAGCCCCTTTGGAGGTAGCTGGTCCTTTCACTTGGGTGTCTGCAAACACGGCAATTCGGGCCCCTGACAGACAAGGTGATGCGGTGCTTTCGTCCCCGCGTCTGAAGCCATCATTCTCTAGCTTGGGGTCCGCCCGCCGAGGCGGCCCTGGGCTGGGACCTTCGTCAGCTCCCGAGGCTGCGACCTGGGAGCCCAGCACGGAGAACGTGCCCCCGGCCCGCCCGGGAAGCTGGGGGAAATGGCCCGGGGTGGAAGGCTGCATGCGCCGTCCAAGCCCCGCCACGCAGGGCCTGCCGTCCACCCTGCTTGCTCGGAGCTAAGCTTCAGCAGAACAGCCGCAGCTCAGGCCCGCGCTCGCCCTCAGCCCCTGCGGGCGGCTCCCTCTGCGCTTTCCATCACCCATGGGATTCGCCGCAAAGTCATTCGTGGTAAAGTGCTTATTCTGTGGTCTGTTTAAGATTGGTGTTTGTGAGCAGATAGGGGTCATGGGCAGCGTGAAGCACCTCCAGGGGGGCAGAAGGGCCAACGCCCCCAGGACCGGGTTTCCGGGGCAGAAAGGGGGAGGTGGGGCTGCTCGCAGCTGCTGGGCCAGAACCCGTCCACAGAGTGGGGGCTGGCAGTGACCCTGCAGGCACCGTCCTGGACGGCTCTGCACCCACTGGGAGGGAGAAGACACCAGGATGGAGCCCAGGGTCCAGGGGCCGAGGAGACGTGAGGACCGGAGTTCTGCATTCAGTCGGTCGGACATAATAATGGGGTCTTGTGGCCACTTGGAGATTCCGCTGTCCGTCACTGCAGGAACCCCCCCCACGTTTCCACGTCGTGACGTTCACTTTGAGCTTGTCCAGGCTCGTGCCCTCTGAGGGCAGCCACAGGGGGCGGGGCCGCCCAAATGTGCTCCGTCTCCTGGGATCCAGTTGAGGGATCCTCCATCCGGCAGCCCCAACCGCTGCAGGTCTGGGGACTCACGCTGCTCCTCCCCGCCCCCCCGGGTGCGTCACTGCCCGTCCGCCCACCCCGCCGGCTGCTGGAACCCGTGCCAAGCCCAGGGCTCAGTCAGTCACCAGTCCCCGACTAAGTAAACAACTGGTTTAAGATGGAATTATCTTCCCCCCTCCCCACACCCCTCCCCTTCCTTCCCTCATCCCTGGGCCAGGAGACCAGGGCAGTTTGAAGCACTAGGTTCTGGGGGAAACGCCTTGGAAAAATGATGTTCCCGTCTGCCCTGTTTAGCAGTCCTGGGCCTTGAAGGCACCGAGACATGACACAGGCCTTCCATCAGCACTGATTCGGGGGCATCTGGAAGCCTGCACGAGCCTCGGACCTGCCCATCCAGCCAACTGAGAGGTGTTACAGAGCCTCGTGAAGACCCCGCAGTGCCCGCTCGCCGGGCTGGCTCCCTCCTTGTCCACCTGAGTCCTGACAAACAGCGGCGCTCGTCCTTGCCACTTTGGAGAACAACCCGGCACTGGCGTTTTCCACGGTCCCAGGCTTGCTGAGCGCCGGCCACCACGTCCCCACTGTGCCGTGGAGATCGGTGCACACTGTCCTTGGGCAAACAGTGCTTGGGAAGTGACCCCTTCACAAGTCACAGCTGTGTTTACTCACAGGGACAGCTTCATGTCTTCCTCGGTGAAATGAATGTCATTGTCAGACTGCACTGTCTTGAATGTAAATGACTGAAATGTTTACAGAGCGACTGAAGCCAGGTGAAGCCGCGCCTTGTGCATTGCAGGTCGGGGACAGGGCAGCGCAGACGCACCAGGCCCCGCACCTGGCTGCTCCCGGGTCAGACACAGGGAGCAAAGTGTGTTCCAGAAACGCCTTCTTATCGTTTGCTCATAAGATGCCTGGTGAGGCTGCCCTTCCTTGGATCTGGAGTCAGACCCCCAGGGTGCAAACCCTGGTGCCCACTTACAGAAGCGCGACCGTGGGCGTGTCAGTTAATCTCCTTTCTGTAATTCCCTCTTCTGTACAGCAGGCCTGAAGACGGCGCGCTGCAGAATTCTGGCCCCCAAAGGCGTCTAGACCCTGAGCCCTGGAGCCTGTGACGAGGCCAGGTTGTGGGACGGGACGCGGGGGATTCAGGCACGGAGCAGGCAACCTCGGGGCGGGAGGTGAGCCTGCATCATCCAGCGTGCCCGGGGAGCCACGAGGACCCCGGCGAGGGGAGAGGGAGGCAGCAGAGCCGCCCAGAGCGACGCAGGGCTGCCGCTCTGTGTGACAGCAGCAACAGGAAGCTGAGAGGGGGGCCCCCCTCCTCTTGGGGCCGTGGTGAGCATTAAAGAGCTAAGAGCCCCCTTTTTCTCTCCAGGGTCCCCCTCACTGTCCCACCTCTGCAGTCCTCACCCTGCCTCAGCCGGGGAGACAAAATGCAGGAGAGAGAGGTCGGGGATATTCCTTCCCCATCTCTGCCCCTGCCTCCCCTCTTCCCCCCGCCCACAGGAGGAGCCACGGACGTTTTGTGTGACCGCCCTCGGACACCTCCCGCCAGACTGCACCCCGCCCTCCCAGCAGGAGGGACGTGATTCCCGCCGTGGTCAGGGCTGGGCGAGGAGGCGGCAGGTACCTCAGCCAGGCTGCCGCATGATTTCTACCGTGGACAAAACATGCTGGCGCGGTTTCTGTAGAGGAAGAGTGTGGCCCACAGCCCAACCCTCAGCCCCTGCAGCTGCCCCGACAGTGCGCCCAGAGGGGACTCACGGTGGAGAAGAGCAGGACGCTGGCCCTCAGGAGCTAAGATGAGCCCTGAGGAATAATGCCCACGAGCCCCACTCTGGCCTCTTCCCGTATGTAGAAAAGCGCTAAAACCATTAGCTTGTGACGTCCGCTTGCTGTGGTTAGCAGCAATCTTTCGATGTTCAGCTGTGTGGTTTTGTGCTCTTTTCTCAGCAAAGGCTCCCACCTACCCGGCCCTTCCCTCACGCCTTGGGAACAGCTCCTCGGAGCTGCCCGGGAGGCCGCGTCCCGGGCTGTGGTCCTCAGCAGGGTCCCCCAGTAAGACACAGCTCGCAGCTTCTAGCTTCTCTTCAGTCAACGCGACCCACTGCTTGGAAGGGAGGTCTTTGGTGCTGCGGGTAAATACAGTGGAAGAATTGAGCCTCTGAAGGATCTGAGAAATGCTGTAGGAAAGACAAACCTGAGTGTGGTCTCCTCCGGACTGACGAGCTCGGGGCCGTGAAGGGCTGTGGTGGGGGGAGGATGAGGGGGGGCCTGCGGGGGGAGGGGAGGGGGCTGTGCGTGGGGCCCTGGGACTTCTCATCCGGCTGTAGTTCCCCCAGCACTGAATCCCAACTAGCGGCATGTCTGCTAGAGCCATAAAAACCTGGATGCACAGCAGGGTAACTAGGAAATAATTCAGGCCTTCATCTGACTCTCTAAGCAACGAAAAAGAATGGGGGAGAAAAGGGACTTTTTCCTTATCTGCTGAATGATGAATGGCTTAGCGCTTTTGGCAGGTCTGCGTCTGGGACGCATAATTGTCCGCCTGACACGTCTTGCTCCCACTTCTATGCCCGACACCCCCAGTACGCGCGTGCACACGCACACACACACACTCTCACACACACTCACTCATGCACACACACACACTCATACACTCACACTCATACACTCTCACACACTCACACACGCACACACACTCACTCTCACACACACTCACTCATACACTCACATACACTCACACACGCTCACACACACACACACACACACCTTGAAACCTAACAGCCGGTAAACGTAGCAGCCACCCTGTAAAATTCGCTTATCTCACTTGTCTCTCACCTGGATGCTTAATCGCTCCGTGTCAGACAAGCAACAGGCTGTAATGCACTCAAACTGAGAGTGACTCACAGCTGAACAAAATGCGGAAAACAGAATTCTACACCAAGAACCATCTCCCCTAGAGCTGCTTCTTAGAATAATTAGGCTCATGTCATTAGATGTGCCCTGATGGGTGACCAGCCAGGGAAAACGCCCCTGCTCACGGCCGGAGGTCACAGCTCGGCCTGCTGGCTGCTAATTAGTCCCCGAAACGCTACCTGTCCTGAGTGGTTTGCCGTAGACAGAGCAGTGGGGGTGAGCGGGTCTTAGGAAGTTAGAAGTTACATAAGTAAATGTCAGTTCTCTGCAACAGGAAGGTGAGAATTGAGGCCATTTGTGTCTCTTTAAGATGCAGCTTAAAATGCACTGGTTTAAGGAGGCCTCCTCCTGCAGGTCTATCATCACAGATCCACGGGTGGCGGAGTGGAGGGGCCGCAGTGGCCTTGGTGGAGGACAGAGCACCTTGACGTGTTAAATCTGGGTCAGTCAGGTATTTCCGGTTGTGTTTGGCTTAAGGCTCCGTTCTCTCCCTTTTTAGGTGTAAAATGAGATTCAGGGCAGCAGAGTGAGCCGGGGCCCTGACCTGCGGCCCAGGCAACTCAGAGCCTGGCTGTAAGTACTCATGCACGGAGGCCGCTGGGCCAAATCCAAGCCCGTAAAAGCCTGAAGGGTACACATCAATGCAGCCGCTAAGGGGGACCAGTGACGAGGGCCATCTGGGGTCAGGGGTCGCCGGCCCAGCTGGCCGGTGTCCTCTCTCTGCCTCCCCACCTTCTCCCCACCAGCCTCCCCACTCCTAGCCACTTCCGGGGCGGCCTTGCTGGATTGCAATCGATTTTGGCTCAAATACACTCCTCACATTTCTGATAGGCCTCTCCATCTCTTAATGCTGCCCTCCACCTGCTGTCCTCACGAGCATCGGGGAATTGTGCAGACCCCTCCCCGACTCGACTCGGCCCAGAGGGGAGAAGCAAGAGCAGCTGGCACCGGCTGCGTCGCCTGAGACACACGCACAGCCTAAGGGGTGAGAGCTGTGTCTTATCCGGTGGGCGTTTCCCAGGACCGGAGCCCCTCGGGCCCAGGACGACGGCCTCTCGATCGCTCTGGGGGACGGCTCTGCAGAGGCTGGGAGGAGCCAGGGTATGTGGGAGTTCTTACCACAAAGACCAGGCAGTCAGAACATCAAAAGATGACTGTTAATTGAAGAAAACCAGACGTCCCAAGTTAAGGAATTTAGCACTTTTCTGTGTAGGGCAAGGTGCAAACGTCAGGGCTCACTGACATCATCCCCTAGACGTGCACCTGCGCTGTCTGGGGCCCGTGTCCTGTGCAGTTCCCAGCCTGCGTGCCCTCTGCTCGCTGTCGGGGAGGCCATGGTGGCTGATGACTTGATGGTCACAGCGTCCCTTGTGTGCTGGTGTTGCTTATAGTATTTTCTGTTCACAATTGGTAATGAGTTCCTTTCTCAGTCCTACCACGCCTTGGGGAAAAACAAAAGAAGAAGACACAGCACCCAATTATCTCCAAGAATGCAAGCTCAAGAGAGGAGAAACGGGCCCTGCCTGCACTGTTGGCTTCTTCCAAGTAAATGAAAATCATTGTGAGGACAAACTGCACCTTGATGTCCTCGAGGGGTCTGTGGGCTTCAGGAACCCCGCAGGCCGGCCACACTCTGACCCCTGAGTAAGGACCTTGGGAGATGGGTGTCTGAGGGCTTCTCATTCAAGCCTTCATTCCCCCTGCACAGCACCCTTTTAATAATGGATGTCCGTGAACAAGGGAGGAAACGGTCTTACCGCCCCCGAACACAGCTCATCTTTACAGGTCAGTGGGATGCGCACCTAGGCTGCTTCTGTCCCAGCGTCAGCTGACTCGCGTTGACTCTGCGGGACGCACGTGTTATCCTACGTGAGAGGGCGGGTTAACTGTGCCAACCTCTCAGTCTTAGCAGACTCCTACCGGCTTTGCAAGAGCAATCTTTCCCGCATCTCCGAGCACTGTTCAGAATGCTGAGCCCACTTTTATGATACAGCCTTCTCAAGTTCCATTCAAATGCCTCTGGATCTGACAACGCGGGCTGATGTCTGTCATCTGTGTCAGCCCCACGTGAGGTGGAATCGAAAAGATTATTGCAAACGCAGTAAAACACCCCACGAAAGTAAAACCCTCTTTCAGGGGATGAAGCCCCATCGCCTGGCCTTCCAGCCGAGCTCTGCAGGCCAGTCAGGGAGAGCTCCCTGCCTCGAGCTCCAGTGACGCCAACGTGACGTAACCCACGTGCTCAGGGAGTGGCGCTTCCCCGACACAGCAGCTGGTAAAAAATGTGTGAGATCGCATCGGAAAGGACGCTTTCCGAAAATGCTAAGTGCTCTCCCCTGACCGTGGGGAAGAGGAGCTCTGCGGGGCACCGCCAGAAGCGGCTGCCCCTCCGCCAAGCACCCGCTCTGCCTGCAGCCCAAAGGAACCCTTCCCCGCCCACACGTGCGCTTTCCTGGAACCCAAGCACCCAGTCAAACGCAGGACGCTGGATTCCATCCAAAGCTCTGGCCGGAGCGTGTGAGATGGAAGAACCCTTTCTCTCGCGCTACCTCTGGTCTCAGGTGGCGTTCATAAGACCTTCGGAACAAAATTACATGCTGGAGAGAAAGTTTCGAGGGGCTGATGGATAAAACCTTTCTCTGGGTTAGTAACGTTACGTGGTGCCAAAGGAGAGCCAGAGCCGACCCCTTGGGAGGATCGTTTCTGCAGGAAGCACCATAAAGATGTAATTGCTAAATTCTGAAGCGGGGAACGCGACTCCTTAAAAATCAGTTGCGAACATAACCAGGAAAAATGTGCCTTCCTCGCACATTCACTGGGAACGTATAGTTTAGATTAAACAGGACGGGTGCAAAGGGCCCGCCCTTAGTTACTTGTTGTGGCCTCCAGTTTGCGCTTGTGGGGAGGGTCTTCGATGATCCTATTGAGGTCCCCGCGGTTCCGCAGGTCCACAGGCTTCTCCCAGACCGACAGCTGCATCGTCGGGTTGAAGAAGAAAACTCGGTCGTCGCCCGTCCACACCACACACCTGTGCGAGTTGAGAAACTCCTCTTAGTTCCCTCAGCGACATTCAGAAAAAATTGGTCAGCATGCGCCCTAACTCAAGAAGCCTCCGGGGTCAAAATCCACACATTTGCAAAGATTTTTTACACCCAGACTGAATAACGGTGATGTCTGGCATCTTAGGGTGATTTCCAGACGTTTCTCGTGTGTTACCTCATTTGATTCGCAAGCGGACACTGTTCTGACCACCCTTTTACCTGTAAGGACACCGAAGTTCAGAGAAGCGAGCGGCTTCACGGGCCCCAGGAAGCCTGAGCCCTTCCCTGCACGCCACCTCCCTCCTTTTAGAGGAATTCGCTGCCCTGGCCCCGGGTCCAGGGGCTGAGCGACACCGGGAGTGGCTCCCAGTCAACCTCCCCTGCCGGGCACTGCCCGTGCGGCAAGGTTCATGGGCCACGGAGGTAGACACAGGCCCACAGCTCACCCCTCACCAGCAGAGAGACAGCAAAGGGGCTGCTTGAATTAGCGACCTCGCCCTGGCGTCCTGGCTCATTTCTAGAGCAAACAATTAAGCCTCGTATTTTGACACATAGTGAAAGGAATAACATACAATTTGAAGACCTCATATCTTTGAAAGGTTATCAGAGAGGAGAAAAGATTACAAAGGGGAAAAAAGCAAAGCAAAGAAAACCAAAAGAAAGGAAAGGGGCCCTTCCTAAGGAATACGGGTCTGCAACGTGGGAGCCAGCACAGGGCTGGGGTCTGGCCTCCGTGCTTCCCAGCAAACATGGTCACTGGGCGGCCCTCCGGCCGTGGCTGTGTCCCCGGTCAGTCTTGCAGTGGTGCAGACGGATGGGCTCTGTCGGACACCAAGGCCTGTTTCTGGTCTGAGCTTTTCAGAAGGTTTCCCTCGGGCAAGGCCTCTCCCCTCCCTGGACCTCAGCTTCCCACAGTGACCACCGAGGGCCCTGAAAGCTCCAGGCCTGTCCTCAGGCTCCCCAGAAGCTGCGGGAATGGTCAGGACACCCACAGGGGCTGGACCCCCCGGCCTTTGATGTCTCTTGGAGACAAATTGGGGGCACTCCTGGGCCCTGCCCGGGCTCCCAGCAGCCGGCCCCTACGTCACCAGGCAGACATGCGTGGCTGTTTGCCCTCTGTCTGGATCCACGTCCGCACAGACCACTCTGCTTCACACACAGAATGTCCTTCCCACCCCCGGTCTCCACACTCAGCCCCGCCAGCCACTTTCCACCGGCCGGATGGAGGGCTTGGGGGCTGGGCCTCCGGTGCTGGAAACTGCAGACCAGGTCCCTTTGCAGAGATGACCTTGGGATGGTCTGTCTGATTTACTGCCCAGACAGACCGGTTCATGGGAGTGGTAGACAGAATAATGGCCCCAAAGAGGTGCCCATCTGACTCCCCAGGGCCTCTGAGTGTTGCCTGACGTGGCAAAGGGGACCTTGCACCTGGGACTAAGGTAATATCCTGAGACGGGGGGAGTACCCTGGACTGTCCAGGTGGGTTCAGTGCAATCACAAGGGTCCTCAGAAGAGGAGGGGAAGGCAGGAGGGTGGAGTCAGAGAAGGAAATGTCAGGACAGAAGGAGAAGTGAGACAGACAGACAGACACACACACACACGTACACACACAGGGTTGGGGGAGAGAGATCAGAAGATGCTCCACTGCTGGCCTTGAACTTGGAGGAAGGGGATCAGGGATGTAGGCGCCTCTAGAAGCCAGAAAAGGGGAGGAGCAGATTCTCCCGGAGCCTCTGGAAGGAGCCAGCCCCGCCCACACCGTGGTTCAGCCCCGTGAGACCCGTGTTGGATTCTGACCTCCAGCACCGTGAGATGACAAACCCCTGTTGCTGAAGCCTCTGAGTTTGTCGTGGACAAGTCGGTGGGCTCCCTCGTGGCCCCTCTGGGTCCTGGGTGCCAGCATCAGGGCCCGCAGCCAGCCAGCAGCGACCCAAACCCCAGCACTGGGCCTGCAGCTTTGGCCACAGCTGGCCTGGTCATCCACTTGGAGGACCGTGACCTGCCTTCTTGGCTTACGCACCCTCCAGCTCCAGACCTGCCCTTGACCTTCAGGTGACCTTGGGAGCTGCCCTCACCCTCTGTGGCCTCAGCGCCATCACTGGTGAAGGCGGGGGTTGGGGTGAGACTAGTGTGACTCTAACACACTCCTCGCTGCGGGGAAATCAAGGCAAGACATGCGGGCTCCACATTTGTTAGAGGTCGGACGGTGCCACAGGGGTGCAGCCTGGGCCCCGGCTGGGGGCTACAGGCCCAGGAGCGATGCTGGCAAACTGGACAAGGTCCCTGCCCGGTGGATTGGGCCCTCCTTAGCGAGCCTGGGCGGGGGACAGGTAACCCCTCGGGGCCTGGAGGAGAGTGCCTGCCTTTCAGTGCAGAGCTGGGCTGGGATAAGAGGCTTTTGTCAACTGTAAAGCTGGAGGTAATTATGCTGTGCCATAAATTATGTAGCATTCTGCCACTGCGTGAGCTCTGTCACAGAATTCCGGGCTTGCAGGGACCATAAGCCCTGCCGGGGCACGTGCCCCTTCCCTCTCACACGTGGCTCCGGTGATGAGTGCTTCCTGGTGGGTCTGGGGGCTGCGTTCCCTGGCAATGCTCAGTGCATGCTCCCGGCCCCACACTTGGCCCACCTGCACTCTTTGGGGAGCATGGGGTTGGGGGGTGGGGGTGGTCTCCTGTCTGGAACGTTAAAGCCCCCAGCTAGGTCAGAGCACAGGCGATGCCGAGCGAGAGGCAAGCAGACTGGCAGCTGCAGGGTTGACGGCAGGCTCTCCCTCCCACGTTGAGTGCATCTAGCCGGGCTCGTCTGGTGCACGTGAGCAGCTGGCCACTGGCCACATGCAGGTTCAGAAGTCTTCTGTGGCTGGGCTGTGGCTGGAAAATAAGCCCCAAGGCCGAAGCTCCTGGCAGATATCAGGTAAAATCTGTAACAGTCTGGCTTGGATTTTTTTTTTATGATGTTTGACTGTGCTTGGCCTGAGTGGAAAATTCCAGAAGCATCTTTGGCTCCCTGCATCCCTGTCTATCCACTTAAGATTTAAGAGCTGCTATGTGAACCCCAGGACCCCTGACCTCACCTGTGGGACAATGAACTTCTGCTGGTCCAGCTGCAGTGGATACACCTGGCAGGAACCACTGTCCCAGCAGGAGGACCTCCGGCCCCCACCGCCCTCCACACACACACACCAGCGATCTGGGCATCGCACCCCAGCCCCTAGTGGCCTCACCCCCATGGCTCACTGACCTGCTCCCTCCTCTAGACTCCTGGAGGGAGGGCCCACTCAGCTGGGGGTCCAGGGTGGAGACTCTGGGCAGTGAAGTCACAGCCGTGGGCCTCAGTGTCCTCCTGGACAGAAGATTGGTGGACTAGCATGATTTCTGAAGTCCCTTCCAACTCTTATTTAACTAGCTTCTGTTCTTTTCTCCTGAGTTTCCAGTTTGGTCCAGGACCCCAGTCACCGTCATGCTGGTGCCCCTCCCCGCGTGTCAGCCTTACGGGCAGGGAAGTCCACCCCCAGCTCCCTGAGCTGGGCTGTCCTGGGCTCACAGCTGCATGTTCTCTGGATAATTGTGCTCAGCTGGTCACTGCGTCACCTGGAGACCCCCCACTGGCAGCTGCCCTGGACAGCCTGGTAGGGTTCATGGTCCAAGGCACTCGGGGCATAGCCTCCAGCTGAGACCCCATCCTGCTCAGCCCTGCCTTCCCACGCCTGCTTTCCTGGAAAGCCCCCTCAGTGACCCACAGGCACCTCGAGCCCTGTCCAAGGTGCTGCTTCTGCAGAGCCCGACTCAGGACAGACCCCAACGCAGAGGACGGACTCTGGGGAGACTTTCCAATAGTGAGACAGCAGCTGGGGTCTGTGCAGGGACACTTGCCCCACCACCTCCCTCTTCCCTAAAGATCTGCACCTCAGGTTTTTACAGATGGGTCCTGGTCCCCCCAAACCCGGCACTGCCTTCGCTGTGGCAGCTGCAGGACCCAGGGAGTGATGTGCTCACTGAGGAAGCACTGTCACTGGAGGATCCACGGACGTGGAAAAGTCAGGGGTGTGTAAATCCATGCTGGGGGGTAAGGGGTATTTCAGTGAGAATTCCTGAGGTGCCACATCCTCGGAACACAGAGGAGGGCAGCTACCGGGAAAGGGTTATGCACCCGAGGGCACAGACAGGGAGCAGAGGCAGCCCGGGCCAGCTCCTAACAAGGGGCCTCAGTGCACCCCAGCCCCTCCCACCGGCTCTGGGGGTGCATCATAGTGTCTCAGTGCAGAGGTCCCGTTGGGCCTGAGAAGGTTCTGGTCAGGGGAGGGGGCGGGGACGGGGGATAAGAAGCAGCTGAACGTAGGAGAGCGAAGACGTCCACTGCCCAGTGAAGAGCGGCAGGACTGCAGGGTCCGTCCAGGCTGCTGCTGACGGCGCCACGGCCACCTGTCCTGCAGCTGGGCCGAGCGCAGGCCGGCGGGTCTGGGCAGGTGTCCCTCCCTGAAGAAGTGGGTACACGCAGACACTGGGGAGCACAGGCTCCAAGAGTCCCCTGATGTGAGGCCCCAGGTGTCCTTTGTCAGGTGCACTCAGGTCTTTATCTCCCTGAGTTCCTGGGTAGCTTTCCCTCTGGCTCCAAGCCTGGCTGTTAACTCAAGAAAGAAGCTTTACATTTGTGGATTTACTTGGGCCAGTTGTCCCCAGATGCTGAGTGGGTCTGGGCTGAACATTTGCTGCCTTGGGGATACACTGTAAGTGCCTGGGGATGCGTCCACGGATGCCCACACCACATCCTCATTGTGGGGATGGGCCTGGACCGCAGCAAAGTGTAGGAAACAGTCACACCTCGCTATTTCCACCACCCACCGAGCCTCTCGAGCCAGGGAAGAATGGAGCTAATTAGGGACTTAATAAGGGATCATTGCCCGGGGGACAGTAGAGTGACAACAGTTAACACGGCACACGCTTACATCCCGGCTACAGAGAACCAGTTCCTGTGCCATAGGGACACGTGCGGAACTGAACCAAAAAGCTGGCAGCAGGGTAAATAAACATGATTTCCCAAGAGAAACCTGCCCATCCACTTGTTACGGCTGGTCTCAACTAGGCCAGGCCAGCTGTAACATGCAAAATTAATTTTATGTATCGTTTTATGCACGTTTTAAGTAACACATATACCTTCTCCTTCTTTAATCACACTGATAAGTCCTGGATGGCTGCCACGTTCCTCCTTCTCTCTGACTGTCCTCGCTTCCCAGAGGGTATCATTAGAGCACAGGAGTAGTGGAGTTGGCTACGAAACAGCCTCACTTAGCGGCCCTGATACACGACGATCTGGACTGCAGCAAATGGAGCCTGGGAGTGCTGGCGAGGGGACCGTCCTGCAGAAGGACTCCCGGCCACCTTCGCACAGCGAGCCCCAGCGTTCATGGGCTCTATAAGACGGAAGACATTTCTGCTTCTCTCTCCAAGCATCCACATTGTTCCAGTGGGGAGAGGGGTACGTGCCTCCCCTGCTCCCACCACACCCACACAGAAACCCGCCTGGGTCCTCTCTCCACCTGCTGTTTGCTCCTGCGTGCCCCGTCCCAGGAGGAGTGTCCTGTCTGCAGGACATTCACTGGGTCGCATGCCCAGGGCGGGGGTCTCTGAACTGAAAACCAGCACCTGTGTGCCCTTTGCTCTCCTTCCCCCTCCTGGTTCTGCCCACCTTTGTCTCCGGGAAGGGGCTGACCCGGCAGGGTTGGGTGAGGCAGCCTGGAGACACGAAGGTTCAGGCAAGAGAGGATCGAAACCTCACTCCTGCTCTCGCTCTTGTGACATCATGATTTATATTCAGAAATATATATTCGGTCTCCATCCCCATTTCTAAACAGGCTCCCAAAACCCTTCCTAACTGAGGAGGGAAGAGCAATCAAGGTGGAAGGAGCACCTTCTATCACTCACATCCCAGGCCCCTCCCATCACACCTGAGTCTACATCAATGGGGGTACTCTGGGAAGGTGCCGAGGATGGGGCTGGTTACCAGGGAACCAAGCCTGTGACTAGAGGATGGGGACAGCCTCTGGGGAGGGGAGAGGGGCTGGAGGCTGAGCCAGTCAACCAGCTCACACCAGTCAGAATGGCATCAGCAAAAGTCTCATGTAATAAATGCTGGAGAGGATGTGGAGAAACAGGAGCCCTCCTACAGTGCTGGTGGGAATGTAGTCTGTCGCAGCCATCATGGAAAACAGTATGGACGTTCCTTAAAAAACTGAAAATAGATTTACCATATGATCCAGCAATGCCATTCCTGGGTATATATCCAGAGGGAAGTCTAATTCAAAAAGATATATGCACCCCAATGTTCATTAGCACTCTATTTACAACAGCCAAGACATGGAAGCAAACTAAATGCCCATCAACAGATGACTGGATAAAGCAGATGTGGTATATTTATACAATGGAATACTACTCAGCCATAAAAAGGATAATGCCATTTGCAGCAAAATGGATGGACCTAGAGATTATCATACAAAGTGAAGTAAGTCAGACAAACACAAACATCATATAATATCACTTACATGTGGAATCTTAAAAAAAAAAGACACAAATGAATGTATTTATAAAACAGAAACAGACTCACAGACATAGAAAACAATCATGGTTACCAAAGAGGAAAGGGGATGGAGGAGGATAAATTGGGGGTATGGGATTAGCAGATACTAACTGCTATATATAAAATAGATAAACAACAAGGTCCTACTGTAGAGCACAGGGAACTGTATTCAATTTCCTGTCATAAACCACAATGGAAAAGAATCTGGAAAAGAATCCGTGTATGTACACGTATGACAGAGTCACGCTGCTGTACACCTGAAACTAACGCTGTAAGTCAACTGCACTTCAACAACGATAAATAATAAATAAAGGACTTGGGTTTTGCTATTAACACATCACTGACATAAACCTTGTACTGCATTAATCTTCATTTTGTGGAAAAAGATATAATCCTAAAGCCAGTGGTCCGATTTTATGAAAACTGCTCATTATTTATAAATCCATAGTCTTAAATAATTTAAAACGGTAATGAATCATTGGTGATGGCCTTTTTTTGTCATTTGAGCCAAAAGCTCATGGGTCTTACACTTCATTTAGCAATTACTTTTGATGTTTTCCCATGTCTTCAATAATTTCCAGAAAAACATTTTAAGTATCTCCCAATAATACAATAGTTTAATTCCGCCCAAATTGCCATTTGGGTCAAAAGCCAAACTATTAAATATAAAGAAGAAGAAGAAACAGAAATTCTTTAAGAGACTTAAACGATGCTATGCTAGTATTAACATACCTGAAAACAGGAGCAGATTTGAAAAAAAGAATAATTCAAATTACGCTGCAACCCTTGCTAGGACGCAAGTCCAGGCTCCCCGTTCCGGGGCGGAGAGGGTGCTCCTCGTGTGGAAGTTCATGTGCAGACTTCGTTTTCTTTTTCCTTCTTAAAATACTGCGTCTCAGTTAATGGCATCCTCACAGCTCCCCTGAGGCGTGAAGCTGAACGAGTTCTGGAGAACAGAGGCGGCTGAAGAAATTGTTCTGGACTCTGAAACTGTATCCAGTGGTTACACCGCCCAGGCCGTGAGATGAGAGCGGGCAGGCGGCTCTCTCCCTTTCTCGTGTGTCGTCGGGGCGCTGATTGCACATCCTGAAGCGCTTCGTGCTGCCTTAATGCTCTCAAGGAGGCTACGCGTCCGGCCATCTCTCTTGGCAATTACAGCAGCGGAGAGAGTCGCAGCGAGTTAAGAACAGCTCCGGATACACCCCGCTTCTCGGGGCTCTCCATGTGCGCGCACTTAGATGTCCTGCCCAGAACGGCTCTTACAGAGAACCTCCCTCATCACGTCTAAACCAACCAACACGTTCCTACATCTCCCAGTGTGTTTTCCAAAATGCCAACAGTATAACTTTTAGAAGCAAGTTTCTCCCCGACAAATACACGCATCTGACTTGAGGCCTCAGCTCACCCTGCTGTCTTCTCGAACATTCAATTTCTAAGCCCCGATTTGTTAAAAAGCATAACCACAATGGAAACAGTAGCCAAAAATACGAGTTTGATTTCTATGTTACAGTCTTTGAATCGATTGCCAAACTTTGACTTCCTTTTTGTGCTTCCTGCTGCCCCTACACGGCCCCGCGGTGACCAGGAGTCCTCCCCGAGCCTGCGCCAGCCCAGCCGGCTCGGCCCGCCCCACCTGCACTGCATCGTCTGGAAGCCTCTAGGAATTCCCAGTCTTCTTAGGAGAATGTTGCTCTGAGGCTGAGGCCGAGGCTCTGTGGGCAAAGTGTCTCACGCCCGGATCTGACCTGGGCCGGCAGCCTTCCCTCCGGGGGGTCAGCCCTCGAGGCGGGAGCGAGCTGGCCCTTGACTGGTGGGGGGCGTCCGCGGAGAGGCAGGAACAAGGACACGAGGGGCTGGGACGCGGGCAGGGTGCCCCGGGCTTCCGGCCATGAGAACGAAGAGACCCACTTGGTGGAGTCCCCCGAGGCCCCTGGCGGTCCCCACCCCCCGCCCCACTGACAGTGCCTGCAGGACCCTGGCTCGCGTCTTAGAGACCCGGCCGCTTCTCCGCAGCCTCTCCACCTCGCTTTCACCTGAAACACCCGCCCCCGTGAGTCCCTGCTCATCAGGGAGTTAAAGGCACCCAGCGCCCCTGGAACATTCTCCGTCTGGGTGAGGACACCCTTACCTGCCGATGGCCGACTCAAGCGCCCTAAGCTGTGGGTAAGTGGCCGGCAGGGACGGCAGATGGAGGAGCCAGCATCCTGGCCTCCCCGCGCCTCCGGTGGGTCTCTCTGCGCTTTATCTCCTGAGAACCTGGCTGACCCCGGATACGGGCTGACGCCTAGCCGACCCGGGAGCGGGGTCATGGTGGGCGATCTGCGCTCCCTGTGTGCGAGAGGCACAGCTCCCGGGGCGGACGGGCTCTCCCTGGGGGCAGATCGCAGTCGGCACGAGGCGTGTCCTTACCGGGGCTTCCGTTTGTGCAATGCCGACATGAATGTGAGGTCAGCCCACGTGGCAGGCAGCCTCTCCCCAGTCAGAGGGGAGCCGCAGGAGGAGCCGGGTCCAGCGCTGCCCCCGCACCCCTGCACCCTGCGAGGTCCGGGGTCCCTCCTCCACTTCTCAGGGGGGCCTCCCTCCCAGGTGTGGCCGGTCTTTGAACGCTTGCATCCTTAACCTGGTGACTGCTCAGCAAGGCCGGGCAGCCCTCCCTCAGGTGGAACTGAGTCAGGGAGGCAGGGAGAGAGGGGAGCAGAGGTGCAAAATGATGCCGGGTCCAGCCAGCGGGCGTAATTCCCACTCACAAAGTGCACACGGGGCGTGGGCACGCCTGTGGGCACGACCGCTCTCCTGCAGTGTGCAAGCACGTGTCACCTGCCTTCCCTGACCTGCTGCCGCTGAGTCAGGAGGGGGCGGCTCCCGCACAGCTGCCGCTCGGGGCTGCTTAATAATTTACAGGCAGAGACCCACACGGAGCAGGAGCGGAAGCCGGGACAGTGCAATTTCATATCTCACGAAGCACTCTGCACTTAATGGCATTATCAAGGAATGAAAATGCGGCTTCCACAATTAGAAGGCGCTTGTGCTCAAGGTCACGTCTTCACCTCATTGCAATCCCCCAAGCGCAGCACTGCGGACGCAGAGTAACAGGGCCACACCTGCGCTGGGTTTATCCCAACCCCCTGAATATGACTTGTTGTAAAGTGTGTTTGCTTTCGAAACACACGTGAGAGGGTCTGGTCACAGAAGACCCCAGACGGCATTTGTGGCATCATAAAAATGCACATTGTTTGTTTTGTCCCCAGTCAGTTCCTGGCACCAAGCTCCGGAGGCTCTTGGAATCAGTTGAGTGACTGGAGGATCTTTTTATCCATAAGGAGCCCCTCTGACCACACGCGTGTTCACGCTGATGAGGTGACTCTTGGGGGCGGGGGGCTGGTCACAGAGGGACCCACCACGTGATTAGAGGGAGGGTTTTTGGCCCTGCCCCTGACCTCCAGGAGGGGACAGGGCTGCTGTGGGATGAAATGTCCATAAAACCCTATCTGGGTTCGAGAACGTCCTGGCTGGTGACCACATTGATGTCCTGGGAGGGGGGTGGCCCCAGGAAGGCGCGGAGGCTCTGAGGCTCTTCCACGCGCTTGCCCCATACCGCCTCTTCCATCCGGCCGGCCCTGTGCTGTGTCCTTCAGAATAAAACTGTCATCACACGTAAATCACTGTCCTAAGTTCTGTGAGTCATTCTAGCAAATTATCGAACCTGAGGGGAGGTCACGGGGATGCCAGAATTTGTGGTCAGCCAGGCAGAGGTGCCAGCGGCCCGGGGACCCCAGCTGCAGATGGGCCTGAAGCAGGGGCAGGGTTGTGGACTGAGCCCGTAGCCCGCGGGGTCGGGGCGAACTCCAGGGGTTGGCGTCAGAACTGAACTGAATCACGGGACACTCGGTAACTGCTGGGATTGGAGAACGGGTGTTGTTGGAAATACTATGACACTGAGCATCAGCACGAGGAGTCCCTTCTCCGTGAGGCGTCCCCAGTGTGCAGAGCATTTCAGCTGAAGGCAGAGGGCAGGAGGCCACCGGGTGCCGGCGACAAGGACCACTGGCCAGACAGAGAAAGTCTCTCCAGTTAAGAGCCCGGTGTCCCACAGTAATCAGGTGACCAGGGTGTGCAGACGCCCCACGTGCCTTTGGCATCGCCAGTCACCAGGGACACCTGCAGGGCGGACGCCACCCTGGGGACCCCGGTCGGCTGCTGCCCCCACCCTGACCGCTCACGAGACGGACACAAGTGGTTGCTTTTCTGCTCTCTGAACGAGCGGCTCCTCCCAGCTATACCCTGCACTCTCATCTTCAGGTTCTAAAACTAATTTTTGCCATAACAACCTTTTTATTCTGCTTCCGAATCACTCCATTACGAAAGGACATTTAAAAAACACCGAAGTCAGGGCTCCCTGGTGGAGGGCACTTTGTGTGTGGTGCACTCACAGATCAGGACTCCTCACGGGGCAGCTGGGAGAGTCAGACACAGCTTTAATGAACAGCCATTCAGCCAGGCTTTCCTTGGAGTAGAGGGAAAAGCCTGTGACCTCAAGGCACGCTGCGCTTCCTCCAGACACCGCCTTTCACCCGCCGACATGCGACCGCATCACGATTTTAATACATAGTTGCAAATATATCGGAGCAGGAGAACTTAGCACTCGCATGCTGTTTTCCTTCCTGCAGAACGTGACAACAGGGTGGAATATACCCACCAGGAGTTGCAAAGTAATTTTTTAAAACAGCGTCACCTAAGGAGCACGCGTTCCCCTGTGGTGAGAGCCAGCACACGCTGGGACCAGACGAGGCTCTTTCCCACGGCTCCCGGGCTCCGGGCATCTTACCAGGGGGATCCGGGCACTGGGGTGGAGGCCACGGGTCTCGTGCCTTTGGCTGCGCTGTCCTCTCCTGTCACTAGGATCGAAGGAGGCTCCTTTCAACAGAAAGAGAAGGAGATCACTTTCTTTGTTTTTTAAACTTAGAACACTCGTCTCCAATGATAAGCAGCCAAGTAAAGGAGAACAGGTCTGCAGACAGACCTGCCCGCAGCGGCTGCTAGGTGGTGGCCCGCTGGGGACAGTCAGCGAAGGGGCCTAGAACCAGCGGCACAACCAGGCGGAGTCACTCAGACTGAGGCGTCCCCCCGGTTAGCCCAAACTGGCTGAGCCGCCTGCTCGTGCGGAATCAGGCACAGGCGTGGCAGCCGAGAGCCTGCTTCTGGCTGCCCGGGCATCCGGGGGCAGGGAGTCCCGCTGCATTTATCTCTGGGAACGGGCTGACCCAGCGGCTGGAGTCACGGTGCCCCACACGCTGCCTTCAGGGGCAGAGGACCTCGGAGCTCGGAGGGTCCCGGGTGCGGCTGGGCCGCCCGGCCCGGCCCTCGAAGGCAGGAGGAAGTGACAAGGCCGCTCCTTGCCGGGTCCAGCAGCTCCGGTGACGCGCCTCCTAGAGCGCCTCTCCGGGGGCCGACGTCAGGGGTTGTTTTACATCGTGCGGGTGATTCTGGTGCACTGTGGGGTTTGAATCCCTCTGTCTCTGTCTCCAATGAGAAAATAAAAACGTTTGAACGTGGCATCACTTAGAAGAAAATGAAGATTTATTTCCTAAAGTTGAAAAAAAAAAAATAAACTGTGGCTGGGACACTTGATCGTTGTTCACTATGGATGGAATTTGGAGAAAAGCAGAAGCTGCTTGAGGTGGGGAAACACGGACGGTTGCACCGCAGCTCGGACCCCCGGTTCAGGCTGGCCTGTCGGCCGCAGCAGGTTGCAGCGGACCCCGGGTTTTGTTAGACAAAAGGAATCAGAACCCAGTCCCTACAGGGGGGACTGGAGGACCCCAAGGAGGAGGCTGTGTGTGTGTGTGTTTTAGGGAGACTCGGCCTCAGTTTGGGAGTAGCTGTAAGAAAGAAATGCAGTCGCAGAGAGCGCAATAAACCCTGGTGGGGAGGAACTTTTTCCCTTCTGCCAGCTGCCTCCATGGTTTTAAATCCCAAATTTAGAAGGCTGTGAAGAGGACGCGTCCGCTGCCTCTCGGAGCCAGGTGAGAGTAGATGCTAGACGTTCCTCAAGGCGGCGGCCGGGCTCTGGGTGGGGTCAGGAGCGATCACGGCTGTAGATTTGTGTGTAAAGAATTGGAACGCAACCCGGAACGCCATCCCGCATGTGGAGAATCTGTTTCCACCATCACCACTGTCAGTGCTTTGTGAGTGAAGGCGAGGACACCATTAACCGTTTGCCTGAATGATGACAAGTGGGGACACCACACCCCCTCACCCCGTGTGAGCCTGACACTGCAGGGCCGGCCGTGCAGGGATGTGGCGGTGGATGCAAAGACTTGCTCCAGGGCCCCCGAGGGCCACACTGGGACCAGGACTCATCCCACCGTCGCGGCCAAATTTCTGATTCATTCGAAAGGAAAGGGCCAAATTCTGGGAGCACTGAAGCATCAAATTCAGACATAAAGTTAAAAGAGCACCGAGGGTCTGCACGGGCGAGACAAACCCCAAACGAGCAACGTGGAGCTCCCGCAGAGCCCTCGGCTGCAGAGTGAAGCTGCCTTCTCCTCACAGCGGAGGAGGACCTGGGTCAAAGGGAGCAAACGGCCAGTGTCAGCAGAGCCGGCCGGAGGACGGGCTGGAGGATGGGCGGGAGGAGGGGCCGGAGGCCTGGCCTGGCCCGGGATACAGCACTCATCCGGGCGAGGCCCAGCGTGGACTCTGGGCGGGGCCGTCGGCAGCCCGTCCCCTCGGCCTCAGGCCAGGAAGCCCCGGGCCGTGACAGGCAGTCTCGGCCGCACGTGTCCATTCCGGGGTCCGCTTGTGGCCCTTCATTCATCGTGACAGGTAATCACACTGAATAAATGATCTGTGATTTATGTAATTATCCCTAGGTTGGTAAGTTTAGGAACAGCGTTTTTCAGAATTCGAGGGTAACAGGAAATGTGCTCGTGTCCCGTGAGAAAGTGAGTTCAAGCTACATAACAAACATGTCAGGAGTGTTCAGAAACAGCTGTGTTAAAACTTCTATAAGTGTTAGGACCAGAGTTTATGTCACTAACCCAATCAGAAAAGCTAGGGGCGGTTTTCATTACGAAGCTAATTGAATAATGAAACCCAATGAGGGGCCTCTGAGCAGGAGGTGACCCCAGCTAATTATTCCAGGGACCTTGGTGGGATGTGATTTGCGACGGGGACTAACACTCAAACGTGGCGACGCCGGCGTTCTCCAGGGCTAATTATCAAGGTCGTCTTCCTGAGGCCCGTGCTGGTCATGATTTCCTGGTGGTGATAAAAATGGCTAATCATGGCATAAAACTCCCCTTCCACGCTGAAGTAATAAAAGTGAGTTAGAGATGCGGAGCCCCGTGATGAAGAAAGTAGTTAAGACAGAAGAAAGACGATCTGCTTAGCAAACACGTAATTCCGGCCTGGCAGTGCATCTCCTCTAGAGAAGTCCTGTGTGGGGAGCGAAAGCTCAGCCTGCACTCGCGTTGGTGATCCACTCACACCGTCTGGCGTCGGCACTCAGGGCAGGAGGGAGCCGTGAACCCCGGGTGGAGCGGCCCGGGGCTGTGGCCAGCCGGGGCCTGGGGCGGACGGGCGGGAACGGGAGGTCACAGGCTTGAGGCAGAGACACTCCCGGTGACAGCGGAGGGAGAGCGAACGTTCACAGGACCCGGGGGCAGACCCGCGGCCTCCAGCGTATCTGACGGATCAGAGCAGGTGCCATTTGTGACTTTCAAAGCAGCAATCAAAGCCAATTCTGTGGGTTATTCACGGGAAGGTAAATGCCTCAAACACACTCAAGGTCGATCCAGCAAAGGCCGTTTGGTAAGGAGCAGGGAAGGACTGGAGATTCTACTGAGTTAAGAAGACACAAACGTGTGTCGGGTTTTCTGTGGCAGGGAGACCAATCTCAGACGACAGCCTTGCCCGAGTGCCATGTGGCTGCGACAGCCTGGCCGCCTGCGTGCACGCGCCTCCTGAGATGCGGGGACAGCGCACGTGGGGACCAGGGTCACCACCCACACTGCCCTGGGCCCAGACGCGGAGGGGACGGCCAGGCTGCTTCTGCCCAGGTTCCACACGCCCCTCCCTCCCGTTCTGCAGTGAACTGGGACAGTCCCGCTGGGTCTGGCCCTGCTTCACACACAGATCTGCAAAGCGTCACAGCCCAGAGCCGGGCGGGAAAACAGGTGCGAAGGGTGCGCAGGCCCCCGGGCCCCCAGCCTGGGGTTTCACGTCTTTTACGCCCACTGACCTTGTCCTCCGTGTCCCCCGCCGGGCTCCTCCTCTCCGCCTGCAGCGTCGGGGCCGGAGGGCAGGGCGCTCGGCCGCGCTCCCTGCTTTTATCTGTGGGACCAAAGCAACCGTCATGAGCATCCACGGGTCACGTCCGTTTGGAAAAACTGAACAGGGACAAACAATGGCCTGAGAGTTCAAGGTGGTGGCACAAAGCATGCATCCGGGAGGCAGAGCTGACCACGCTTCCACTGCAGCCTCGTGACGAGGTCCCCTGGCAACTCCATCCCCAGCGCAATTGGCTACACCTTGTGGACCAGGCCACACAGGTCACGGACATACAGGACATGGGCCCCCTGATAGGACAAGGGCCAACGCAGGCGGCAAGGCCAGGCTTTCCTAGGCTTTGACAGTTGGTGGCCGTGATGGGCCACCTGGGGCCTGGGTCCCCCCAGGGGGTCCATGTTGGTCACACCTCCCATTTCCACTTTTTGTTGGTCACTAGAGTGGGCTCTGGCTCAGCCACGGGCGGTCTGCATGGTGCTTTGAAAAGGGAGTGTCTGGGAGGAAGGGGGCAAAAGTGGCAAAAACGTGGTCACAGGATGTGAGAACAGCTTCATCCTCATGGAGGACGCCCACGTCGCCCTGGGGTGGGGAGCGGGCAGTGCTGGCCAGCAGGGCTGACCGCTGTGTTACTGCCACGGTCAGGAGGGCCCAGACAGCTGGCCACACACCACGCCTAGTTCACCCGGGGGAGCCTGGGAGGGGTCGTTTGACCTGGGGCTCCTGTCTGTCCAGCGCAGCTGGCAAGGTCCCAGGGGCACGTCTTCCCAGCGGAAGGGAGGAAGGAGGGACAACGAGCATCTGCGTGTGTGTGTGCCTGTGTATGTATGTGTGCGTGTGTGTGCACGTGTCTATGTGTGTATGTGTGCATGTGCGTGTGTATATGTGCGTTGTGTATGTGTGGATGTGCACGTGTGTGTGTGTATGTGTTAGTGTGTGTGCATGTGTCTGTATGTGTATGTGCGTGTACTAGTGTGTGTGCATGTGTGTTTATGTGTGTATGCGTGCATGTTTGTGTGTGTGCGTTTCTGTGTGTGTGCATGTGTATGTGTGTACGTGTGTGTGCACACACTGGCTCAGCTCCCGCATGGGGCCCAGCCACGGCGCCCAGGCGGCATCCGTACCTGCACTCATGGCTTCAGAGCCTGCATCCAGTCTGCGTGAGCCCTCGGTGAGGAAGCCCCTCACTCCGACCCTCCGTTATGTGCTCGGAGGTGGAGGTGGCCAGCACCCAGGCCCCACAGAGGCGCTGCACCTGGACAAGGCAGAAGCGTGGGGGAGCCAACCCGGATGTCTCCCTCCATCTGTCACCGGCACGGATGGATGGATAGAGTTTGTCACGACCACAGAGAGGCCCTTGCCCACTCGCTGTCACTCTGAAGGGTGGTCTGGCCTGCAGGCTCTCCCCAGTGGCCAGCAGGCTGGTCCTGGCTGTTAAACGGGGCTTTGTGGAGCTGATGGCAAACAGGCCGAGCAGGGAGCCAGGCCTCGTGGCTCCTGTGGCCCTCACTTCTCACGCAAGTGCGTCTAGAGCCTGGACCGCACCTTCCTTCACGCACAGAGCCGACCGCGGCGCTCCCGGGCAGACGTGACCACCACCCAGAGACACGCCTCGGGCCACTTCACTGTCGGCCTTGGGGAAGGAGCCACCCACTGGTCACCGAGCTGCAAACCCGGACCCCGCTCCGCCGCACAGGCAGCGGGGCTGCTTTGTTGTCTCCCAGGGTGACAGCAGGGCCCCGGGCGGCGAGCGTCTCCAGAACCTGCAAGAACGACGTGCCCCACGCCCGCCTGCTGCCGCGGTGGGCGTGCAGCGTGGGGCCGGGACTCTGGGTGGGGCTGCCCGCTCCCGCCTCTACCCGGAGGCCCTTTGTGCGGTGGAGACCAGGTGCCCTAAACACCCTGGAACCCTCGGCAACGAGGTTATCCTCTCAGGGCGGAGCCGGCCATGGAGCAGGCGCGGTGATGCCATTAGATCGACAGTGCATTCTCCGACGCCCGCCCCACTCATCCCACGGAGCCCCCTGTCTATCAAGGTCTGGAGCTGCGGAGCTCCGTCTCCGCTTCAGCCCTGGCCCCGATCCCACCAGCCAGCCAGCTCGTGTGAGATGGGAGCAGCGAGTTTGCCAGGAGGAGTCCGAGGGGCAGCTCTGGGACCCAGCCCTTCTCTCTGCTCATCCGAGGGCCAGTGCCCAAGGTGGGCAGAGCGGATTTGCCATGACGTCTAGCTGCGGGCGGCCCTGGCGGGATGTCTGGTCCGGCCAGAGGGACGCGAGGGCCCGTTCTGGGGGGAAGCCAAGAGGGCAGTGTCTGGAGACCCCACCAGAGCAGCTCTTGTGGGAAAGAGGCTGGGGACACAAGGACACGGCCTCATCCAAGAGACCGCAGCCCCGGGAGCTCCCCAGAGCCGCCCACAGGACCTGGGACCCTCAGCCCCGCCCAGCAAGGGAGGCCAGAGAATAAGCAGAAACCCAGCCAACCCCCCGCCTCCCCACAGAGTCTGAGGAAGGGGGAGAGAAGCTTGAACTTCTAAGGAGGTGGCCCGTTTGGGTTGTGACCCTGGGCTCCGCTTTCTAATTGCTGGACTGAGCCCTGTGTTGTGGACAGAAGCGAGCAGATGGCTTTTCATGACCTGAGCTCGAGCCAGAGCCACATGGCCTGGGGTCCTTCCCAGTCTGCAGGGGGCCGTGCCAAGAGGAGGCGGCTGTGTCCTGTGCCAACATGGGGGCTCCGGGCAGGGGCTACAGCCATCCTGCATCACCAGACCCGCGAGTCAGCATCCTCTCAGCTCGTGCAATCACACGCATTATAAACAAAAACGGGAGGGGAAACTGAGAGCAGGGCCCCCTGCTCATCAGAACACTCTTCTCGAAGAGAGCCGTCTGCTTACACGTAGTCCCTCGTTACCCTGAGAAAATATGTGCATTTTTTCTTGCTTTTTAAAACCAGTTGAGCCTGGTAGAAATCAGCTCCACAAATCCAGCTCTGGGGACAAAGGCACCGGCAGTGCGCACTGTGACTGCTTCTTTGAGAAGGAAGTCCTTCCTGGGGAATCACTTGAAAGCCCCTCGGGGCGCCACGGACCCCCACTCGACTCCTGTGACAAACGCCTGGGCCCGGCCCTGCGCTCCGTCCTTACAAGCCGGCACTTTCTAACCGCACGGGTCCCACGGCCGCCTCGCTGTGTGGCTGAGCCCGGCGGCCCTGCGCTCCCGGGGCGGCTGGCATCTGGCCGTTCCCCCCTGGAAGTGCCGAGGGCCCCAGGCGGCTGCAGGGCCCTCTGACACGCGTAAATGCCCTGCACTCTGGGCCTCTCTGCAAACTCCGACGACGTTGTCATAAAGCGCCCCTGGGGTGCCCTGGAGGACTGGCTTATGGAGGGACACCCACAAGCTGTGAGTCCCCGGGCGCCGAAGCGCTGGGAGCACGCGGCACGTCTCCCCGCACAGCTCACCCCTCCATCAGGCCTGGCTCTCGGGTCTGGAGAGCTCTCAGCTGGCCTGCGGCCGATTTTCCTCCTGGCAGGGCTGAGTGACAGGGGCCCGGGAAGGTGGCGTGGAGTCTGGAAGGGAAAAGGTGCCTGGGTGATGTGGATCAATCACTGACAAGCACACATCTGCTGCGTGTCCGGGGTCCAGCACAGCCCTGGTGCTCGTGGGGAGAAGTGGGGGCAGAGGTGGGTGCAGCAGGATGGCGTCTTCCCTCGGAAGGCTGTGGGAATCGGGGAGGGGAGGGGGTACACTGCAGCCCTTGGGAGGTGGCTGGTGGCAATAACTTGTCCCCTTGAACAAAGAGGATAGAAGACCGAGCTCCTTCTCACGGGCAAGGCTTAGCTGTGAAAATTCTCGGCCCAGCAATCAGCCAACCTTGCGTCCCTGAGAGAAGCGTGAGGTGGGTGCGCTGCGTCCTGATCTGAGGGCAGGGGTCCCGCCAGCTGTCCAGCATGTCACCCCAGGCCATGATTCCCATCCAAACCGCCTGTCCTCTTAGCGTCGCAGAGCCATGAAGACTCAAAGGAACCTGCCGTCTTCGGGCACCCAGGCTCAGACCAAAGATGGCTTCCCCGCGGCGGAGCTGGGTCAGCAGCCGTGCCCCGTGCTTCCGCAAAGACTGCTTCTGCTGAATAAAGCACTAGGGTGTTTTTAAACATTTAAAAATCATTTTTAATTATTAAAATGAAGAACCTTCGCAGACAAGTCCAAATTGTCTAATGTCTAATGGTCAAAAGTGATGAAAATTAGTCAGCGTCTTCTACTTCAAAGGGTGATTCTGAAATTCAGTCCCATTTGAATCCAATACATTCTGCCCTGTCTTGGTCTCAGTTTCCTCCTCTAAAAAGTTAACTCATCTCCTAAATTTCTTGCAATTCTAGGACTTTGAAAGTCAACAGGAGGCCTGGAATGCTTGGGGCACATTGCAGGGAAAAGAAGAGGCCAGCAGTGACCTTGGAGGGCCGGTGAGGACAGTCTTCCGGTCTCCTCCTGAGAGGATGGAAGTGGATTAACCCCACAAAGAGGCAAGAGGCCTTTAGATTCTGGAAGCCAGCAGTGACCTCGCATGGAGTTAGTGCGGGGTCTCCTCCGAGACTGAGGAGACGCCTGACCCACAGACCACCTGCACCATGGGACCCTGACGGTGACTTCCCGGGGGTGCCGGTGAGGCTGGGGGGCACCAGGATGGCTTGAGGTCTCTGGTCGTTGCAGACCACTGGCCGTCATGGGAAGGTTTACAGAGCGAACCCACACCACTAACCCCGCACGCGCACGGGCCTCAGCCCGCAGCAGGCTGGAAGCAGCAAACATCCTGGTGTCTGCGGGGGCAGCGCTTGGAAGCAGAGGTCTCCTCAGCGACCCCACTCCTGGAGAGGCTGTAGGGGACGTGGGCTGTGAGGTGCAGCCCTGTCATCCTGGGCTCCGTCTTCCGGGGTCGCCACATCTAGCGACCCGTTTCCCTAGATGAATGTTCTCACCTCCAAGAACAAGTGACACGCCGTCCACTTAGGGAAGTGCCTTACGGGGGATGATGAGCGGTGCTTTAATCTTGAATCCTGGCTCCTCGTAAGCACCATCTTAAAATAATTCCTGCGACGCCCGGGCCAAATAGAAACCATCATCTCCCTTTACACGTAAGACGACGAGACGAGGTGAGCCAGTTTCCAGGTTAAAACATAAATCATAAGGGAAGGCGGAAATTATTTGCCAACTGAAGCGGCACTGGGGTCCTTTGAAAAATTTGATAATAAAATAAGAGGAAAATGTAGTTTCTGTGTAAGATAATAAAAATGGCACACGCCGTCAGTTGCGTACGGTTCTGAATGAGGCTGGAGAAGGCACTGATTTCCAGAATCCACCCTCTCCATAAAAACCAAAATATCAAAAGGAGACTGGGCCCCAGGGAAGTGGCCGAGCTCAGTTTTACTGCAGCCCAGGTGGTGCCCTAGCAGGGCTGCCGGCCCTGGAGGACCAGCGGACACAGGAGAGACACGGACAGACGCCGGGACCGAAGACAAGCAAACCGAGAGGACCAGACGGCAGGGAGCAGGGTGTTGAGCTGGTCTGTGGGGGGCGGGGAAGCCTGGCGGAGGGAGCCTGGAGCAAGGAGGTTGCTCCTGCCGTCCCCTGTCCCCTCAAGCTGCGCCACCGGGGAGACTCAGGGGTCTCCCTGCTCAGAGATTGGAAGGGTGGTCTGAGTGGCCAGGCTGGGCTCACGGGGAGCTGTTCTCCCTGCCCTCCTCTCGGGCCCACGGGCTGGGTCTCCTGTCCTCTGGAGGCACCCACCACTTAGCGTGGCCAACGTGGCTGGGGACCTGAGGCTGTGAGTCAAAGTCCCCGGACACCTGGGGGCGCAGCTGCCCGGGCGTGACGATGATGCTGGGAGCGTCCGCACCAACGCATCTCCCCGTCTCACTGGGGACACAGCCTCGGCGCGCACAGCAGGCCCACAGCCAGCAACACAGACAGGACCCCGGCGGCTCGGGCGGTTTTCTCTGACAGCCCCACACGGGGATAAAGGACAGACACTGGTCCGGCAGGGGCACCTCCGGGTGATGCTGTCAGGCCTGCTCAGGGGGCCAGAGCAGCAGCCGGGGTCCAGGACCTCAGGACACTGCGTGCTGGAGAGGGCGAGGGTCACAGGTCACTGATGGGCCCTGGATCCCGCGCTCAGGCCAGCCCACGCACGCCCACCGTCCTGCTCCCCCAGCAGAGAAGTCCTTCTCGCCTTCCTGTAGCTGGAGCTCATTTTCAGTAAACGGCGAATCGTTCCCGAGCCCTAAAGTTTTCACGGGCAGCGATTTCACAGGGGTGACAAGCTGCGAAGGGAATTCACCCCCGCCCATTTGTAACACCCTGGATCCCCCTTTCTGGAACAAAGGGTTTCAAAACACTCACCCTGGAGGACGAGAGCTTGGCTTCCTCCACAAGGAAGGGTCACAGGACCGCAACGTGGGTCCACCCTGTAACGTGACCGTCACCCCACTCCCGCAGAGCGCCCGCACCACATGTCACTTGTCCACCCGCCTCCGTCCCCAGCCAAGATCCCCAGGGTCTGCTGCTGGCCTGATGGACCCCACAGTGTCCGGTGTCACCACTGTGATACAGGAGAAACGGAGCGTGAGAGGATGGCGGTGTCCCAGGTCCCAGGCGAGTCCCTGGGATGTGCCCTGCCAAGTGAGGGTCCTTGGCTTCATGTAGGGAAGAATTCAAGAGTGAGCCACGGTTGAGCAAAGGTAGATTTATTCAGACAGATACACACGCCATAGACAGAGTGCGAGGCATCTCCGAAGGCCAGAGAGAGCGACCAAGGCCTAGGAGACACACCCGCAGCCAGAACGCGGGCCTTCTCAGCCAGAAGGGAGAGCAGTGGCCTCAGAGCATGAAGTCAGCCTGGAAAATGAGACTGGCCACGAGGTGCGCGGTGGCTGGGTTATGGGCTCGGTAACTTCACAGGCTAACAAGTGGGACGATTACTCCAACTGCTTTGGGGAAGGGGCGGGGCTTCCCAGGCCCCGGGCCACCGCCCCCCCCCCCCCCCGTTTGACCTCTCAGGGCCAGCCTGGGGGCTGTCCTGGCCCGTGGGAGGGCCAGTCGGCAGCCGTCGTGTTACAATGGGCGGATACGGAAGCTCCACGTGGGGGCTGAATCTTCCGCCATCTGGGTGCCCGTGGCCGTGTCATTCCTTGAGTGGCTGTGCCCTGCCCCTCCCCCCGGTCAGCCCTGCCCCCTCTCCTCCTGCGTCGGCTGGACAGAACGGCTGTGGGTGATGGGTTATCCTCACCGACCGTTATAAAACCTGAAGCCCCCGTCCTTTCGTGAAGGCAGGCTACGCAGGCTGACGGGGAGCAAGGTCAGAACAGAGACGCGGGAATCCGGCCGGCAGCGCGGCGAGCTTTGGCGTGTCCGCTGTGACGGCACTGCTGGCCGTTTCCGGTGTGGATGCGGCGCACGGGGGACATCAGGGTGTGGGATGGAAACCGGGCCGGTGCTGCACTGGCCCAGAACGCTGCTCCAGACCCACCGGCACCGCAGCCCTGGGAGCAGGCCTTGTCCACCGGGGCCAGAGGCGGCCGCACCCAGGCAGTGCATGTCCGGCGGGTGATCCAGGCGGCCGGCTGCCCAGGCCACCCCCCTGCCCCGACCTCAATACACACGTGCTCCGTGAATGAACCGACGAACGAATGAAGGAGCTACAGGTGAGCCTTATGCAATTTCAAAACATACACACAAAGTTCTGGTTATCATCCCATAGTGGGTACAGCACAGGCAAGAGAGACATATTAAATGAGACAGCTTCCGTAAGGACACGTAGAAGATTCTGCGCACCCCAGCAGACGTGTACTAAGCCAGTTAAGGCCTTCCGCCAGACTCGGGCCAGGAGGTGGAGGGACAGCGACGGAGACAGCGGGGGACGGAGGAAGAGGCGGAGGCTGGAAGGGGGACGGAGAGAGACTCACGCAGACAGACTGCAAACCTCCTTTAAAACACTCCCCTCCGGCTCAGGCAGAACGTGCCGCAGACATGCAGCGTTCAGCCTTCTCCAGCGAGCACACACCCCCTCCGCGGTGCCAGGCTGAGTTACTTCTGCAGCCCCCCCTTCAAGGCAGCGTGGGAGCCACGGCTGCTGAAGGAAGGAGAGCGCCCGCCATCACTCCGCCCCGCCCCCGGGATGCCAGGGAGCACACGCCAGTGACGTCTGTGCCTCCAACGTGGGTGTCACCAAAGTCACGCTGGGCTTGTCACTGCAGTTCCCTGGTGACTGGAGCTGGCAGCGGGGGGGCAGGTGCCCACTCGCCTGAGAGGTGACGGTGCACCCAACACGCACAGCACCTGCACATGCACACGCACACACGGGCACACATGCACAGCACCTGCACACGCACACGGACATGCACACACGGGTACACACGCACAGAAGGCTACTATCTTGATGAGTTTTCAGCCGTCACAGAAGTTAAATTTGTTGTCCCGAGGTCCCCTGCAAAGTCAGGTTCTCCAGTCTACACCTGT
Organism: Camelus ferus; assembly: GCF_009834535.1. Classification (NCBI taxonomy): domain Eukaryota; kingdom Metazoa; phylum Chordata; class Mammalia; order Artiodactyla; family Camelidae; genus Camelus; species Camelus ferus. The sequence continues at coordinate 1,869,726 of NC_045706.1, read as the reverse complement.
CAGAAAAGACTGAGAGGAAGCAGACACACACGGAGAAACGAACGAGCAAAGTGTCAGCACGTGGCTTTTTCTAAAGGTGACACGGAAAATAAGCTGCCACCATTAAAAACAACAACAACAACAAACACCTGTACTTGGCATTGCCTTCAGAACGTGGACAACACCTTGGAAAGCTGTCCTGCGACGCCTCATTCCCCGTCACCCGGCTGGAAGCCTGCCGCCCCCGACTCCAAGGGCACTCAATGGCCTCCTCTGGCCTGGGCGTGAGGGGCAGGCTGTGCGCTGCACCCCACGTTCGACAAGCCCCCCAGGCCACCGGCAGAATCCACCTCCGGGCGGCCCTGAGCGGCAGGCCTGGGACAGACGCCGGCCGGTGAACAGGGGGGCCTGGAGGCCGCTCCCGGGACAGAAGTCCCCCTCGGTGTGCCGGCACGGCCCCCCGCCGCTGACCCCGCCCGTCTCCCGACGCCCCCCAAGAGCCGCGCTCCCGCTCCTCGCCCCCAGCGGCAGCCGTCCAGCCCGGGGCCCCCCAGTGGGTCGCGGCCTGCCTCCACTTCCCTCTTCCCCCCGCGGCCGGGCCTGGCCTGCCACCATTTGTATTTAACCAGCGTCCTCGCTCCTGGACAGTTAGTAAGTCTCTGCCTCCCCTGTAGTCCGGAGGATTTTTCGAGCTCCCTCGTGCCCCCCCTCGGAGATCTAACAAACCGCTAGTCCCACAGGGGCCCGCGGTCACCGGGCAGGGAGGGCCTCACACGGCGGCGTCTGAGTGGCGACGCCGGACGCCCCGCCCGGCAGGTGCAGACCTCGGCCCGCGGGTCCCCCGGGGCCCTGGGATCTGGCCTTGGGGCTGACTTCTCCCAGCAGGGCCTCCTGAGGAAGCTGCTTCCAGCCTTTGTGCCTGGAGGTCACCCGTCTTCATGAGATTATGAGTCCAAAACCAGACGCCAGCGCGGGCGCTGCTCCCAGGGGCTGAGCAGCGGGAGTGAGAAGGCCGGCGGGCTGAGGCCTGGAGGTGGTTTTGGACAAGGATGACGCGGTTTGCAGTCTGCGTGTCTCTCGTTCCATCAGCTGAGTTTTGACAAATATGACAATGAGCGTCTCAGGACTCCCGAAGGGTCCTCAGGAGGCTTGAAGGAGGCTCCTCATGGCTGAGTGTGGTTCAGGGACCCTGCTTGATCCGGGGGCACCTCAGCTCTCGGGGACGGGACTCCCTGGCTTTCGCAGGCACTGGCCTTATTGAGAACCTGGTGGCGGAGCCCCTCACCGCTTCCTGGACATGAGGTCTCCCCAGTCCCAGGGGCTGCGGGGAAGCACAGGAGGACACAGTGGCCTCCCGACCCCCCACAACAGGTGTCCCGGGGACCCCTCAGCACCCCGTCCTCAGCGCCCACCTCAGCGTTCGTGCTTCCAGGTTGACTGTCCGGTTTCTGCACCTACCGGTTCTCTCTTTATCAACTTAAAAAACAGAATCAAGGGATGGAAGCCCACCACCCACACCGGAGAGCCCCAGATTCACTGCTTAATGAGAAAACACAGCAGTCCCAGCAGAGCAGCGCTGACTCCCTCACGGGGCTCAAGCATCCAGTGCCTCAGACGTGCCCCTTACTGCTTGCGTCTTGGTCCCTCGGGGACAAGCTCCGTGCTGTCAGCACCGAGGGGGCCCTGTGCTTCCCTCTCATGGGGACACCAGCCCAGCCTCGAGGGCCCCGCTGACGGCAGAGCAAATGCTCCACCAGGGGGTTCCTGTGAACACACCCCCAACCCCCAAGGTGGGGAAGCAAGCACGTCTCGCAGACAGGCCAGAGCAGCTGGGGGGGGGGGGGACCGAGGCCACCGGGGCAGGAGCGGCACCTGTGAGTGTCCCAGGATGGAGAGCCTCTCTCTTTCCTTCTCTGGGTCACAGGGAGAGGCCAGGCTGTGCTTAAGGGCAGGATTGGCTCCCGTTATAAATATAGGAACTTGAAAATTGGTATCATTTAATTTAGTTTTCAAACTTGTCTGTCGCACCAAGTAGAGGGGTGAGTACTGCCCTTCAGGGCACCCGGGTGCGAAGACCTCCACCCGCCCTCCTCTCAGGCCGCTGGGTCCCCTGTCCCCCGAGGGTGCCTCCTCCAGCCTCACAGCAGACAGGCGGCCCAGGCTGCCCAGCCCCAGGAAGCTGGGGAGTCAGGCAAAGCCCACCCTCCGACAGGGCCTCCGTGAGGGGCGGGGGGCACGGCCCCAGCACTGTCTTCACACCCCAGGGGACGAAGCAAGGGTCCCAGGTTTTCATCTGACGTGGGCTTTGGGGTTAGTGGGAACGTGGGTGATCTACTGGCTGCAGCGGATGAACAGAGCCCGACATGGTGCTTCACATGCTGAAAGCAGGGCAGGCACTGGGGCGGGCGGTTCGGTCGCACTGCTGACTCGGGCGGTCCCTCTGGGGAGGGGGGTCCCACGCATCCTGGCTCCCCGGCAGCCGCTGTGGTCCGACTGCAGGGTGGGGGTGCTGGCAGCTTCAGAGTCCCCGCATTCTCGTTTCTGTGCCTGGTGACAGCAGCGCGCCCCGAGGACAAAGGGCTCACAACTGTTTCTTCACTTTTTGGTCAAAATCAGGCACCAGGCACAGCCCGGCTCTAATGGGGCACGAGTGCCAGGGGCTGGGGGGGGAAAGAAAGGCTCTGAAGTCAGGCTGCGCCTCGGGCAGTCTGTGACCGTCCAACCCCACGGCTGGGGCGCCTGGGCTGGGGCAGGACTGGCACCCCCGGAGCCGCGCAGGCGACTACACACAGGGCTGTGGACAGAGGGTCCAAAGGTGGGTGGTGCTGGGACGAGGCCGGGGACACCTCACGGAGACAGAGCAGGTGTCAAGTCCCAGAGCTTAGACGTCACGTCCCTAACACACCTCTGCCCCAGAGGCTGGGCAGGCGACGGCAGGTGGGGCCAGAGCAGGGAGCCGGGGCCGGCTGCGGCCAGTGCGGGGCCAGCCGTCCCCTCCCCTCTGCGTGGGTGCCACAGGGAGCCGTGAAGGCAGAAACACGAGGACAGTGACGTGTGCCATCGTCAGTGTCAACAATGCTAACACACGAGGTTATATACGGTACATTATACAGTGGTTCACACACATCGTCAAATGCTTAAACCCATTTTCACACTGAAGGTCTTTCCCAGGCTGCTGTCTTCTGTGACCGTCATTTCCTAGAAGCAAAGGCATCTCTGGAGGAGTCTGCAGCTCCCCTAGGAGCCTCGTGACGATGCTAAAATTAAGTGTTATCGCCTCAGAGCTCGAATATCGTATTTAACCCTTTAGTTCTCTTGCCTCGAGTATTCACGGCTTCAGAGCGTAGAACATCCTCAAGGCACCTTTTAATATAACCTTCAGTTACACACGGAAGGGAAGCGAAGCACGCGATTAAATACGTCCATGTTCTAAATGACATCGTTGCATTTTATCAGATCGGAACATAAACGCAAAAAAAGAGAAACCTGATATTAAAGCAAGTGTCACATAAAAGGGAGATTTGAGAAACCTGTGTTTCTGGAGCAGGAATCACAGCCACTGACTGACTTCCGTTGTCAGCAATGTCCGTCGCCGCGAAGTGAAGGGCGCTGCGTGCCGCGGCCTTCGGGTTGGAAGCGGCTTTTCAGGGGGGATTCTCACCACGGGGAGCTTCGGGGAGCAGGCCAAGAGGGGCACAGCCTCCCCACACAGGCCGCCCCCAGGGAGCTGACACAGCCACCCCGAGTCTGGGGAGTCTCTGCCGCTCCCGGGTCTGTGTGGTTGAGATGAGCCCTCCGGTTCTCTGGCCGGGACTGGGTCCCCCCCAACGGTGGAGCCCTGGCCTGGAGGGGAGGCCGCGGTGGGGCTCAGCTAGGGACCCCCGCTCCCCTCCCCTGGTCTGGGACGCGCAGGAATCGGGGAGGATGGGCGGCAGCCACCGCATCCTGGGGGACCAGACATGCTGGGCCCCGCACGCAGGCTGGGCTTGGAAGCAGAGCCGGGAGTCTGCGCTCCGCTCAGCTGCTTACTAGGCTGAAGCCTGGGGACGATCTCTTCTCTCCTTTGAGTTTCAGTTTTCCCAACCAAATGGAAAACAATCCCCCCGGCCGCCATAACAAAATACCCTGGATGGGGCGGCTTAACAGCAGACGTTCGTTCCTCCAGGCGGTTCTGGAGGCTGGACATCCAGATCAGGGGTCCTGGGGAAGGGTCTGCATGTGGCAGAGATAGGCTGCCCTGGGCTGCTTCTGCTAAGGCTGCCCCTCCCAGTATGATGGCCCCACCCTCACGTCCTCATCTAAACCTCATCTCCTCCTACGGGCTCCGCCTCAGCACCCTGACACAGTGAGGCTAGGGCTTCAGCAAACGGGTCTCCGGGGTGTGGGAACAGTGCCAGCAGCACATGGGAGATTCGGGCCGTGGACAGAGGTGCCTGAGTATTCAGCGCTGGGTGCAGTCGGCCACGGCGGGTGCTCACACAACGGGATCCAGCAGTCACCGGGGCAAAATCATCCTAAACCAGCCTCGTCTCCCGCACAGGGTCTGCCTGCAGCTGAGCAAGCAGAGAGGACCCCAGACGGGGTGCAGACGCAGGCTGGGCCCTGGGAGTCAGGGACGGAGGGGCTGGGGGGTTCCCTGAGCCCCCAGGTCCAGCTGTCTAATCTGCAAAACGCAGCCTGTTCCTCTAGCTGGATCTTCTGAAACACTGTGGTAGCAATTACTCTATCATGAAAATTTTAAGGGAAGCATTTGACAGTTCTTTGCAAATACGATAGGAAAGACCATTCATTCTTCCCAAAGCATCATCGCTCATGTTAAGATGTAGCTGCAAATCAGGACACAGGTGTCAAAGCCATCCTGACGCACAGTGAATCTCAGTGCATCTGTGTTGCCGTGTGTGTGCGTTTCCAGGCTTTCAACCAAGCCAAGCTACTAAATTCTAGATCCTCTCACAGGCCCCTGAGTCTCCCATGTGAGTGGACACAGCGAGAAAGGCCTGAAGAATTTTCTCATGCCTCTTAAAAAAGTTCATCCTGCCCTGTCGTCGTGTAGAAGCGAGGAGGGCACCAGGAGGGCCTCCCTACGCGTAGGATGCACAAGGGACAAACACCTCTTTTTAAAATTCTCTTAGGTATAAATCAAGATTTGTGATAAATTTGTCTGAACCTAACCCATTTGCATAACTGAAATGAACAGATACCTACAAGGGTGTATACCCGATGCTCAGAAGTGCCCTTGCGTTTCTTCGAAGTCTGCAGCACCGAAAGAAGAGGTGATTTCCAGAGAACTGTGCAGACCGCTGCGTGTTTGATGGCGGTGGGCCTTGGATTTATATACCCGCCGCTTAGCATCTGCAGGCGGGTTATTCTCCAAAGAGCTCGTATTGAGTCCGCTCTGACTTTTGCAGACTAATCTATATGAAAATGCAGCCCTCGCCTAGCTGATTTATTTTCACATTTAGATGTAGTAAAATTAATAGTGCAGTTCTCATCTTGGTTGATGAAATTAACTCAGACCCTTTTTTCTTCTTTCTTTTCCTTTCTTTTCTTGAACCAACTTCTTCCAGTTATTGTCTTTATTTTCAGAAGGGAAGTTATTCCAGTCATTTGATACAAATGGCTTTAATTAGTTTAAGGCAAACATAACCTTTAACAAAAAACACAGGCAGGGGACTGCTGGTCTGCGTGCCACGGGAGGAAAACCCGGGCCGTGCTCACCAGTTGACTTGCCACAGCCGCTGCACAGTCCGATCTGGTTCGGCGTCAGAATAAACCACCCACCACCTGGAAGAATGATTCCTCTGCTGAGGCCATCAAACCGCCAGCGTGTCCCCACACACAAACGTATTTATATCACAAGGGCCGGTGCACCGAGTGATGGGGGGGGGCTGTCAGGTCTGTGCTGTCCACCCTGCTCCGTCCCACGCAAGACAGGCTTGCTCTGGCTGCGAGCAGAGTAGTTTCAAAGGAACTTGCCTTCTTAATAACTGTCTCTTTCAAAGGTATTAAAAGTCAGAAACAGTCAACGCTACGCTTACTGTGGAGCAGCCAGAAGAAAGAGCCTGAATTTCGGAAAAAGTCAAGGGAAGGTTCTCATCGAGGTGTACCCTTCCCAGTTCTGTCGGGCTGGTCGCCGCATGTGCCAGCCCTCTGCCACGAGATTCCGAGTTTCTGGCCCATACACCAGCACTCCTGCTGTGAATCGGACCTTGGACCGCCCACGCCCTCAATGGCCCCTCGTCCTCCGCAGGTCCAGGATGGAACCCAGTCCATCCCCTCCTCATCACGTCCTGTCTTCTAGGACTTCCGCTCTGAACCCCACCCCAGAACAAGCACAGGATGCTGTTTCATGCCCCTGCCGTGTCTGGAGCAACTTCCCAGGCCTCCCGCCAGGTGGGCTCAGGGCCCCCCCGCTCTGGGACGCCGCCCGTGGCTCCCCACGTACAGGAGAGCACCCCTGCTCTGCCCTCCATTCTGTCCACGTCTCGTCTCTTTTCAGACCATGCTTAGTCATCGGCTGAAGCACCTCTCCTTCGTGGAAGATAAACTCATTAAGGGAGGGGCCGTGTCTTGGGCAGTCTTGTCAGCCGCGCCCCTGCACAGGTACCTGTGTTCTGCGGGGGTCAGCCAACCCCGTCCACCAAGGTGACCCCCACACCTGACTCTTGCTGCTCTCTGCGCCTGTCTGGGCTGTGCAGTGGGCTTTTCCAACCCCCCCACGCTCCCTGGGTTTGTGCCTTTGCTGGAAGTTTCAGTGTCCTGGAATTTGCTTCCCTTTCTGCCTAACAAAGTCCTTCCCGCCTTCCCAGGAGAGCGGGCCGCCTTCCGCACCTGCCAAGCCCACACTGGGAGTGGCGCCCAAGCAAAGACCGCACATCCTTCTGTGCGTCAGCACACGTTACACACGTTCCTGCTCCTGCGTGTCACATTTACATGACCCATTTTCTGAAAACAGAAACCATGCCTTTTAATCTTTTAATCGACTTGAAATCAACTGTGTGATTCACACAAAACAGACGCTTAGTAAGTGTGGAACGGCTGACTAGCTGTACACAGATGAATGGACAGCTACCCATGGGGAGAGACGAGGGGGCTTGTCCATCTGCCTCCTCCCACGTGCGGAGCCGTCAAACCAAGAGAAACAAATCAGCAAATAAACAAGACACGAGATCTGGCCGGAGCCAAGGCCGCTGGGGGGGGGGGGTGGTCTCCGTCTCCGAGCAAAGACTCCCACGCCAGTCGCTGAAGGATCCTACTACCACAGGGCCGGCCCCCAGCCACGCACGTCTCCAGATGCTCCGCATGGACATGCAGGAATCGCAGCTGGAACTCGCTTCTCTACTGGCTGAGCCTACAGTGTGGACAGGCAGCCCGGGACTGCCGGGCACCTGAGCGCGTCTGCAGCACGAACAGCCAGGTCGGCCGTCAGCACAGCTCAGGCCCACGTGGTGCACCTCCCGGAGCAGAGAGGGAAGGTCAACGCGAACCGACGGAGCCCACTCATGCTCCACGTGGTGTCTCAGAGGGATTCAGGAGGGCACGCTGTCCGTGAAACAGGAACAGAATGCTCTAAAACCAACAGTCAGAAAACGGGAATAAACTCTAGGAAACTATATATAATCCTATTATATTTATATATACTTATATTTTTATTTCCCAAAGAGCTCTTTCTTACTCTCTTTTACTTATGCTATCTTTTAATTTAATTTATGTGTCCTCATATAGAAGTAGGTCTATATCATCTTAATAGAGAAAATGAGTGGAGATTTGAAAGAAAATACAAGGCAACACCCCCGACTGAAGAAGACGGTGATAAAGACCTTAGGGGAGGGAGGCATGAACTTGGGCTTGGCGATGGGTTCTTAGATACGGCACCAGAAGCGGGAGCAACCAAAGAGACAGACAGAGCAACTGCCCTTTACCAAACCTGAAATCTCTTCTTCATCAAAGGGCGATACCAAGAAGGTGAAAAGGATGACTTGCAGAGCGGCAGGAAGTATTTCCAAACCGCGTGTCTGATAAAGGCTTCGTAGCCAAAAGTAAGACACTCTTACAACTTAACAAGAAAAGACAACTGAGTTAAAAAATCAATGAAAACTTGACGAGCTGTTTCTCCAGAAATGATACACAAACGGCCCACACGCACATGGAGAGAGGTTCTGCATCACTAGTCGCTAGGGAGGTGCAAACCCAAAGCACCACTGGAGACCACGTCACACCCACTAGAATGTAACAACTGAAAAAAAAAAAAGAAAGGAAAATAATGCTGGCGAGGATCTGGAGAAATTGGAAGCTTTGAACATCCTAGTGGGAATGCAGGATGGTGTAGCTGCTGTGGAAAACAGGGTGGTGGTTCCTCAAAACCTTAAGCATAAAATCAACATAAGACATAATAATTCCACTCCTAGTCATGTAATCAAAAAATTGAAAACAGGTACTCAGCAGATGCTTACAGACAAATGCACACAGTAGCACGAGCCACAACAGCCAAGGGGTGGGATCGACACAAGACGCTAGCAGCGGGAGGTTGGGTAAACAAGACATGGCCTATCCGTACAGCGGGCTGTTCTCCAGCCACAAACAGCAGTGAAGTCCTGGCACCGGCTGCAACGTGGACGCGCCTTAAGCCGTGTGCTAAGTGACAGAAGCCGGGCACAAGGTCGCCTTCCCTGATTTCATTCATACGGAATTTCCAGATTAGGACAGAGCACAGACGGGTGGCTTTGGGGCTGGGGGACGGCGAGGGGTGCAGAGTAACTGATTAATGGACAAGAGTCTTCTTTTCTGGTGGTAAAAATGTTTTGGAATTAGAAGGGGCAGCTCCCCATCCTTGTGAAGACACCAAATACCACTGAATTGTTCACTTTAAAATCATTGATTTTATGTTCTATAAATTTTTTTTTGATCAAAAAGAGAGAAAAAGTAGGAAACAGAGAGAGAAAAGTAATTTAGGAAGCTGAACATCGAATTAACGGAAGAACCAGAAAGAGAACAGAGAATGCTGGGGGAGGATTTCTGACGGCTCCGGAGACCAGGCTTCAGGTTTACTGGCAACGGAGTTCCACCTTGACCCGTCGAAGTGAGATTTTGGAGCACTGGTGATAAGCATAGATCTAGAACATTCCAGAAAGAAAAAGAGAACTGATCTCCCCTAACCTTCCTAAGGGTGCAGACAGGCTGCAGGTGGCTGTGGGCTGGATGTGGTCAGCAGGAAGACCTCCGTCCTTGGGCACCCGGTGTGTGGTCAGGTGGAGGGGCCGCGGCACGGAAGCTCTGGACTCGGACGCGCCTCTGCTCCGGGTGCTGCACGCACACTGAGATGCTGTCAGCATCCTTGGTGCTCATTGGCTGGCTTTTGCCTTTTCTCACGTGTCTCACAGGGACAAAGATAACGCCTTCATCGTCCCCACAGGATGGCTGTTAGAACAACGCTGGGTGATGTTTATTTGAGACCCTTCGAAGAGTCGGAAGCAGGGACGGGAGCCGAACCTCAGGGAGCTGCCACCAGCCACCAGATCTGTAACCCACACCACCAGCCCGCAGGTCAGCGGCCTTCTACCCTGCAGGGTCCTTTCCCTCCCAGCCCTGCCCTCGCTCCCCGCCGACACACAGCCCTGGCCCTTGTGACCAGAGGCAAGTCCCCCAGAGGCGACACACATGGCGACTCCAAGGGTAACAGAGAAGCCCAGGCTGCAAGCTGGATGAAGGACTGAGACTTTGACACCAAAGACAGTGACCACGGTGACGGTGGGCACATAGATCAAGTTTACTGTCACTGCCCACCCCTCCCATCTCTAGGCTGGGAGGGCCTGCTGAAGGAAGGAGTGATTTGCGGAGTAGCAGATATTTGCTGGGGTGACTTGACCTCCAAGGCAGGGTCCCAGCTCACCCACAGCTGTCCTGGACCCTCCCATCGTCCAGAACATCACAATGGACGTCCAAGCGGTCCAACAGGGGGCACCCCACCCGGCGCTCTGCTCTGCTGCTATTGAACCTGCTGGCCTCACTCATCACTGACCCCGTCCCCACCCACCCTGTCCCTCCCTGTGCTTGTGAGGAGGGCAGGTTCGCAAGCGGGTGGCCGCGAACCTCTCCTGCAGCCAATCCCTGAGGTATCCGCCCCTGTGGCTGACCAGGGTCTCCCTGGTTCTCCCTGGGGTCTTCAACTTCCCAACTTCCCACCGGCCCCCTCACTATCCATCACCCGCAAAACTGCGCTGAATGGTGGTGTCTGGGCCGCTCAGTTCTCCCGGGGAGCTCTCACGCAGGCCGGCGCTGCCCTCCCTGCCAGCACTCCTTCCCCTGCTTTGGGGCACTGAGGGTGAACAGGTCAAAAGAAGGAAAGAATAAGAGGGTGTCCCGACGCAGCCTGCAGGGTCCACACGGACCCCCACGCCATCCCAGTCAGCCTCCCGCCTCCTGGACGGGAAGGGACCGGTGTGGAGGCGGGCTGAACGCGCACTCTGCATCTAAGGTGCTCTTCCCCCCTGAACGGCAGCCTCTCCTCTGCCGAGCCCCCCCGCACGCTCCGCACCGGGAGGCCGGAAGTCACCGCCACCGCCTGCCTGGGTCCAATTAGAGCCGGGAGTACCCGGCTTCTGACAAGAAGATGGAGGGCTTGGCTGTCACGGCGGTTAATTGGGGTGTTATTTACATGTTTTGAATGCTTGTGAAGTTCCCGGGCTGTTTCTGATGCAATGAGCTCCACTGATGGCCGGGTTTATGAGTTGAAATACTGGTAATCAAAGAGCCGCCCGGTACAACAGAACACAGTGAACACGGGCCTGCTCTGCTGGTTTCCGTGCGGAACACCGAGAAAATGGGTTTCAAAGTTTCTCCAGGGAGATAAAAGCTCCCTCTCGCCGGCACAAGTACTTCCTCCACTTTGGAAAGATACAGGCTACAGCCAGAGAGACGTGAACGTCTGAAAGAAGAGGCAAATACACACAAAAACAGGTTTACCTGTAGGCAGCCCAGCACCTAACCAGCAGGGCCAAAACAGAGCTGAGTTTCTCCATTTCATTACTCCAACGTTCAGCAACGGGCACATGATTAACGTGCACCCAGGACAATTATTATAGAAGAACTCAAACGACCTCTCACACAAATGCTTCAATAGCTTTGACTCTGGACTCTTTTTGCACATGTAAGTGAGACGTAATTGTGTATTTTTTAAGAAAATCAATTTAAACTTTTACGAATGTAACACTGTACCTCTGAGATTCAGGAGAGCAAAGCACACACGGGCCTTTCTAACGGATCACGCCGTCCATTGCAAGGGCGGGCCACGTCTGTTTAACCTCCCGTGTGGATGGCCGAGACGTTTTCCCCAGCGCTTTGGTGTGCCAAGTCTTACTGCCACGCTCAGCCCTGCACACACTGACTTGGCATCTCAGGGACTTTCCTGAAGGTCAGTCTCGTGAGGGAGCAGCTTGGTCAGAGGCTGCACATAACTGTGACTTTGGTAAGGATGCCAAATGCACCACCTCATCTTTAGCTTTAATGAATGACCAAGCCTCCCACCTGGAGGGAGGGGCTCTGCACCCTGGCCTTACGATGAGGCCTCCTTACCTGTGCCAACGGCAGGGCAGGGGAAGATGCCAGCCTGAGTAGAGGTTCATTTACCTCCTGCTCTTCCATTAAACATAAACTCTGAGAACTTACTGGGTCCCCGGCACCGCTCTTGGCCCTGCAGGAGGCAGCCTGGCCCGGGCGGTACGCAGCGGACACACTGAACCGGCGGATGAAGCTAGTCTCCCCGACCACTGGCTGCGCCCCGTTTTGCTAGCCCCACTGGGGTGTCAGTAGGTAAAGAGCCCCATTCACGGAACTTACACTGCAGAGGACAAAGTCACAGGGTAAAATTAACGGATGAAACGCTAATGGATACACGAAAGCCATATGGCGTTCAGAATACAGTGTAAATTAGTAACAAACAAAGCAAACCCATGGCCGGGCCCTGGGCGGAGGCCGGGACGTAGGGGCTCCCGGTCGGCTCCCCACCGGCAGCTCCCGCTTGGAGACAACCCCTGACTCCGGCAGCCGCGGGCCCCGGGGGCTGCGTGTTAGAGAAAGCAACTCCACTCGCTGTGAGCGCCCACCCCCCGCCACCCGTCACCGTGGACAGAGGGCTGACCTCTCCCCGGAGGCGGGACGTTCACAGGCTCGGTGCCGTCTGGACACCTGGTCAGAGCACCCTCTGGCCACCACTCCTCAAAGCCTCGACGATCACTGTCCTCCTTGAACCTGAGACAGGGCCCAGCCACGTGTCCTCTGTGCAAGCACTGCCATGTCGCGGAGAAGGCAGAGGGGCAGGTCCACCCCAGGGGAAGAGCAGGCAGGACGCTGGAGGCGCGGTCAGGGCGCTGCTGTGGTTGGGCTCCCACGCCTGAGGCTGGGGTGTTCCCTGAAGACAGCCCGGCTGTGCAGGGGGTGCCTCCACTCTTCCAGCCCCACAGGTCCACTGCCTGAAGGTCACTGTGAACACGGCCCAAGCGTCCACCAGTGCAGACTTAGAGCCAGGGCAGGAGGGGCCGTGGGTGCAGGGGACCGCCTTCCCTGCCCCTCGGGGACACTGCCAGGATCTCAGCTTTTCTGCCGCCAGAGCGGATTCACGTTGCCTGGCCAGGCTGGCTGGGACGCCACCACCAAGCAATTTATTAGAGATAATAAACAATCTATAGACAAAAACCAATGACCTCTACTACTGTCAAGTAGCAGCCATTCACCCTCTAGTATAAGTGGGTGGATTTGTATTCTTGATACCAGAGATACCAAGACAAGAGGAAGAACTTTGCAGAGAAGGAGGTACTTAGAAAGGGCCCTGACTTGGCCCCAAAGGGAGGCAGAATGAGGAAACTGGGCATCAGGACAACAGAGGAGCTGGGGGCTGCTCCAGAGAAGCAGGAAGGCAGGAGAAGCTGCCAAAGGGAAGTAGAGCCCGGCTGGGAGACACCCCCCCCCCACGGCCTCCCCTTTCTGCACACGCCATTTCCACGGTCCCTCAGCATCAGGGACCAGGAGTCTCATCACAGCTTTCACTGGGGACCCAACCCAGTCCCCTCCTCCTGAGCATCACCAAAGGGTCCCATTGTCCCCTCCATTTCTTCTGACACAAACTGCAGAAGCTTGCAAAGGAACAAAGTGCAAAACGAAGCAAAAAGAAAACTACCCATCATCCTGTATTAGGAGACAATTACTAAACCCTAGTGAATATTTTGTTTCCATTCTAATCTTTACTGATAAACACGTCGGCCCCGCTGAGACGACTGAGGGTGGTGAGTTCGTGTGGATGTCGGCCAGGGATTCTGCAAGCTGCAGGCCCTCATGAGGAAAAATAATATAAAATTACAAAAAAAATTAGACGTAAACGTGAATCTTAACTTAGAACGATGAAAGAAAACACAACATATTCTGAACATTTAGAGATATATATATGTGTCAGCAAATCCAGAAAGATAACATAATATTTACGTTCACTGCCTTTCAGGTTTCTGAAATTCTTTTTGCTCCTACACGTCCAGGCTGCATCCTTGTCGAATGATTCTTCGTACGATAATTTCGTGGCTGTCACCTCGTCACTCTGCAGCGGAACAGCAATGCGCTTCCGTGTCCTGTGGGGTCGCCGCCGGCAGTCGCCACACCTGCAGACGTGCTTGCCGGGCGCGGAGTCGCCTGCAGGCTCTGCCCCTTCATTTCATGACCCAGGGCGAGAGCAACAGGAGGCAGCAGCCCCCTGGGAGTGGTGCCCACCTGGCATGGCCGGCACCGCCCTGTTGGAAGGGCGCCACGAGCCCGAGAAACCTCCCCCTGCACTTGCTGCACTAAATGCACCCAAACTTCATTCCAGCTGGATCCTGCTGCCCCTGGACCCCCGCCCGCCCCTGCAGGAGGAGCAGCGGTGGACAGACAGCCGCCCTGATGGGGCACAGCCCAATGCCTTTGCAGATCTGACAGGAGCACGGGGCAGGGCCAGAGCTCCCCGGGACCTCGGACAGATCCTGAGGGAGCTGGGCGGTGGGTGGGCGGGCCCGGGGCTCTGGCTTCATTCCTGTCCCTGCAGACCCATCGCGGAGGCTTCAGGGCTGCTTGCTGGACTTCCTCCCCCTCCGTTAACACGCACGTTCTCTGTGCTGCCCAGAGCGGCGGGCGTGGCTGTAAAGGCTGCCTGAACTTTCAGCAGAAGCACGCCCTGCAGTGTCCCCAGCCCCTGCTGCTGGGCACTTAAGCTTAATTTTTAACTTCTCCATTTTAAACCGTGTGCTGTGGGTTCCTCATGCATCCTTCCCTGTGGGCCTGTGATGATGCCAAACTGCTCCCTCAGTCTTGGGACCCCCCGCTCAGTTTGCTAAAGAACCTCACCCCACCTCACATGCAGGGGTGCCCGGGGCCGGCAGTGCACCTGTCAGCCCTTCTGTAGAGACAAGGAAAGAGCAGAGCTGAAGGGTGAGAAGGGCCCCAAGACCACAGGCTCTGTAGGGGGCGGCGGGCTTGCCCCGTCCGCGGCTGCAGCTGCCGGTGGATTTCTGATCACAGGGTTTCTTAGGAGAGTCCCAGGACTGGAACTGCTGGACTAAATGATACAGGAAAATTGAGTCTCAGTTTCTATCAACCCCTTTTCTTTCTGCCAGAAACATTGCACTAAGCTACATTCCACCAACTACACATGGCGTTTTACCATCAGCAGGAAGAAGAGTGTAGGAAACACTCAAGAGTTGCTTGTAACAGCCCCACGTTAGAAACAGCATGATGTCCAACCGCAAAGAAATAAGTTTATGCCCAAACCATGGATCTGACCAGAGCAGTTAAGACGGCAAATTCTTCCTACGTCACCTTATCTTATGTTGCTAAGTGAAAAGTCAGAAATACAAGCCCTGCACAACCCCATGCAATTTTTAAAAAGCCTTTGCGTTTTCATGAACACTTGTGAGCGCCATCACGCGTGGGAACTGTAAGACCATCACCCCAAACTGCTCATGGAAGTTTCTCAGTGAGAACAGCAGGGCTGAGAGGAAGAAAGTCTGTGTGCTTCTAAATTGATTCCATTTCTGAAGGAGAATCTACTCACGATTCACTGCTTAATTACAAAGCAACGTAAACGTTTAAGTAATTAAGTCTTTAGTCCATAGAGACACACACCTCAGCGGCACGTTGCCTGATGGCTTAGGCTTAATTCACTGTCACCCTAAATGGCAGTGTAGGGTGAGGAGGCCCCTCTGGTCACGGGTGACGGCCGGCCACGGGCAAAGACTGGGCTGACGGGCACCTGCCCTGTCTGTCACAGGACCGCGAGGAACCCCACTTCTAAACCCAAGGACCACCGTGACAGCCCTCGAAGAGCCTGAACGACCGGCTGGCTGACGACTTCTCAAGGACCAGTAACCGCGTCTGTGAATGACGCTTCACCCCCGTCACCCACCCGCAGAGCTGCGCTCACTCAGCTCCTCGCAGGCAGCTGTGCGGGGGGAGGACCCGCGTCAGGACCTTCCATAATTTATCCGGGGATGTTCGCGGGGGCGCAGCACTTCAGGTCAGCTCATTTCGGTGAAGGATGGAGTGTTTAATGAGGCTGATGACAAAGAAGTCTCCAAGACTGCTCTTTTGGCGTAAGACACACCGTTTCTGGCGGAACGTCCAAGTTAGCCCCCCACACACGTCGCTGTTTCCACCGTAAGAAAACGTGTGTGTAGGACTCGTGAGCTCTGCCACAGAAGCGTTCCTCTGTGTTCGCCCACTCGGGCTGGAGGTCAGTCACCCTGCGTAAGAACCAGTCAGCTTCAGCAGCAGTGACTCAGGGACGTGGCTCCTTCCTTTTGGGGCCCTGCCTTCCCCAGGGTCTCAGAGGGGCCAGAATCGAAGGTAAGTGGGAGGCAAGAGGTAGAGAGAGGCAGGTCTTCTTCCTTGACCTGCACAGCCTGGCCCACAGTCCGCCAGTCAGAGCCAGGTCTGCGGACCACCCTGGCCCAGGAGGGGCAGGGAAACGCAGTCCTGGGCCAGCAGACACCTTCCAGCTACAATCCTACACCTGGGGAGAGGTGACCTGGAGTGGACGGCTGATGTCTGCACAGAGCACAGCGGAGGTGGGGTGGGGTGGTACATTAGTCCCTGACCAAGGAGTGGGCTGGTGCGACCAGGCTCCACCTGCCAGGTGTCCAGAGAGAGCCGGGGCTCCCGGATCTCGGCCCCTCTGGTAACCCTCTGGGGCTGCCCCATCGGGTCCTCACCTGCGGACCCTGGAGCATGCAGGATGCTCCTGGCATCCACATCATGTCTTCTCAAGTCACGGGGTGGCTTAAAGGGGACAGAGGTTCGCTGCTGCAGAACGCTGGCTCACCCCACGATCAAGTGGCTGTTTCTGTAGGAGATGATTAATTATAATTGTTAATTAAGTTTGCTCTGAATTACAGTCATTTTAATTGGGTCATTTGGCCTTGGGGTGTGGATCCCAGTTGTCACAGAGTGAAGTATTTTGATGAAGTCCTCTGTGGGCACGTCGCCAAGGATGTTCAACCCTATTGAGTGAGATTCTCCTGAATTTCATTCATTTCAGATGTCATGGCACCACCACGAGCTGGCGATGCTGTTGCCAAGCCTCCGACAATAAAAGGCCCGTGGGTGGCAGACTGGGCACCACCGTTCGCACAGTGAGGAGGGTCCCGCTGGGGCGCCAGCCAGGGGAGCAGAGCAGCCTGGCCGGAGGGGTCTCTTCCCTCCCATATGAGAAGCTCTTTCTTTCCTGTGGTCTCTGTGAACTGAGTGTATTCCGGATGGAAGAAAGTGAAGGCAGGGTGGCCGGAGATGGTTACAGGAGAGAACATGGATCTCCACCCAGAGCCACCACTGTCAGGCCTCCAAAACCCTGTCAAGTGACTTGTCCTCTTAACCTCCACGTGCACAGCTGAGAAGCGGGATAAGAGGGTCAGCTCCAACCTGGGTGCTAGCGAGCACCCGTTAGCCCTTTCCAAAGCGAGGAGTTCCATCAGATGCCAGCTGCCCCCTGCTTCTGGCAGAGCTACCAGCCTTAGCTCTGGGGTGGGCGGGGCTAAACCAGCCGCACGGGTCCTCAGTTGAAGGGCGCTGGTCTAGCATTCTTCCCTTGGAGGCTACAACAAACCCACAAGCCTGCGGTGGGACGCGGGAAATTTTGTTTTCAGAGCAGAAGCCCTAAGGGAGAGGCTCTTCTTGGAAATGGGTATTTTCCCCCAGCCCTTGGCAGCTGGCCCGCTGGGTCCGTGGGTCGGCTGGGGACCAGGTGTGTGGGAGCCTGGATGCAGGAAGGTCACTGTGTGGGTGAGGCAGAGCAGAGGGAGGAGCAGCGAGACGGGGGAGGAGCAGCTGTCTAGGGAGGGGGTGGTCGTGATGTCTGCTTTGTGTCCTGTGCACCACGTATCCACCCCAATTCCTCCAAAATTTGCAGATTGCTCAGCACTGTGTTAGTGTCCAGGGGTCTGTCAAGATAAATGAGCACAAACTGGCTTAGAACAACAGAAATTTATCCTCTCACAGTTCCGGAGACCAGGAGCCCTAAATCCAGGTGTCGGTCGAGCTCAGCTCCCTCTGAGACTCGGGGGAGGGTCCCTCCTGCCTCTTCCAGCTCCTGGGGGCTCCAGGCATCCTTGGCTTGTGCAGCATCCCCCCAGCCTCTGCCTCTGTCTTCACGTGGCCTTGTCCCCTAGGTGTCTGTGTGCCCCTCCAAGCATTGGATGTAGGGTCTGTCCCAAATCTAAGGTGATTTCATCTCGAAGTCCTTAATTAATTGTATCTACAAAGACCCTCTTTCCAAATCAAGTCAGATTCTGCGGTTGCCTGTGGGTGTGAATCTGGGGGGGGTGCCAGTCAGCCCGGGACACTTCTGTTTTGTCGAAGGATAGCTGTTCACAGCGTTGTGCCGATTTCCAGCGTGCAGCGCGATGGTCCAGGTGCACACGTATCTTTTCATATTATTTTTCATTATAGGCTCTTACAAGGTGCTGAACACAGCTCCCTGGGCTGCACAGTAGGACCTTGTTGTTTCTCTATTTTAGATAGAGCAGTTAGTATCTACAAATCCTGGACTCCCAATTTATCCCTCCACCCCAACTTTTCTGCCCTGGTGATCATATTTGTTTTCTATGTCTGTGGGTCTGCTTCTGTTTTGCAAATAAATTGTGTCCTTTTTTTTAGATTCCACATATAGGTGATATCATGTGGTATTTTTATTTCTCCTTCTGGCTTACTTTGCTTAGTATGACGATCTCCAGGTCCATCCACATTGCTGCAGACGGCATTATTTCATTCTATTTTACGGCTGAGTAGTACTCCACCACATCAACCCAGGACACTTCTGAAATAGATTTCCCCTTAGAAGAAGCTACAAGTGCAGCTCCTGCTTCCAAACTGGTACAAGTGGAAACCGTCCAGGGGTCTGCACGGGAGAACGGCCAGGAATGAACGCTAAGAAGTCGAAGGCACAAATGCTCCTTGGTCCTCTGTGCTAAGAAGGGGTCTGGGGCATAGCCTCACCCACACCCTGGCTTCACCCGCAGGTGGAGGAAGAGGTTCTCACCAAGGCTGGAGACGCCCGGCCCCCGGGGCCGTGTCCGCGGGCCCCGGGCTCCGCCCGTCTACCCTGAGGCGCGGTCTCCACCTCTGTCTGTCTCGGGGATAAGCCCCGCCCTCCCGCTGCTCCCCGGGGGCTGCTCCGAGTCACTTCAGCCGACCCACCCAGTCTCATTGCACCTGCTCTTACGGCCTCTGGTGCCTGGTAAGTGACTCCCTTAAAAGGGGAAGAAAATGTTCATCTCAGCACTTTATCCCTTCATCTCGCCGGAGCTCTTCTGCGGAAAAGCCGCATAATTAAAGAGGGAAGGGAGGTCTCCGCGCTGCATAAATCAGACGCATCCTGGCTGCGAGCGGTGGTGCTTTCCTCTCAGACGTGAAGCTATGAAATCGAAGCAGGTTTTCAATTTCTCCTAATGCCAAAAAATGGCCATAAAATCAAAAAGTGTGAGAGACAGGGAGAAGGAGAGAGACGCTGGGGACGGCGCCCCCCGAAGCGGCCCCGGGGGGAGTCACCCCTCAGCCGTGTCCTGCGGAGCCGCCTCACTCCAGCCTCTTACTCACATGAGACTCCTCAACGGGCTGGACTTCTATCTGGAGAAAAATAACGCCTTCCTCCTAGGCTGCCGCGGCGGGCGCGGCTTCCTGTGAGCCCGCCTCCCTGCCGCGGCCACCTCGCCGGGGCCACGGGTCCGTCGTAGGCCTGGGCGTTGCCGGGACTCGGCTGCTTGTTAGATGCAGCGCCCGCATGGCCGGAGGCAGAGGGAGCCCGGGACGCAGCGCGCGGCGCGTGGCTGACGCTCAGGGGCGCGGTGCGGGGCCCTGGGGTCTGTGCGGGGACAGAGCGGGACACGGCAGACCCCCGAGCCACCCTCAAGACTCCTTAGTCTGGAGGCCCGGCTGGTGGCTCTGCATTCTGGACTGAAAAGCAGAGACACACGTTACTATACAGAAAATAGGTAAACAACAAGGACCTACTGTAGGCACAGGGCACGGTATTCAATTTCTGGTCATAACATACAATGGAAAAGAATCTGAAAAGGAAAGATACGTATGTGTGTGTGCATGTGACTGAATCACTCTGTGTACACCTGAAACTAACACTGTGAATCAACTACACTTCAAAAAAAAATTAAAAAAACAAAAGGATAGACAGCATTTAAACGGCACCTTGGGCACCAACTGACCCTCACCAGAGCGGGCCCTCACAAGGAGGCGGGGGTCCCGGCTCGAACGGCCAGTCTGCTGACCAGGAGCCACGGCCCGGTAGGCGGAGGTGGCAGGGAGCAGAGAGGTGTCACCCAGGCGGACACGGGCAGCTGGTTTGGTCTTGGGCATCTGGGTAGAGGACAGTCTCAGGAGCTCTGACCCGGCCTCCAGGGCCCCCGACAACCTGGGACGGGCAGGACCTGGCCTCAGGACACGACAGAAGGCAGAACAGTGAGTGCTTCGTGTGTGCACCAGCTCTGCGCAAGACGGCAGTGAGCCAGGCGACACGGCTCTAAGTCTGCACAGACAGGGACTCGCTCACTGAGCCCACTGCCAGGCGGCAGGTGTGGGGAGGGCAGCACGGGCAGCTGTCTCCCTAACAGGTGACTGTGATGGGGACCAGAGCATCGTGGAGAAGGTGCCTGCTGCTCTTGGAGCCTGGAGAGGTGGCTGAGACCTGCGGGGGCGGAAGGGAGCCCGGGATGGCCCAGGCCCACAGACCTCCCAGGACCATGCAGAGGCTTAGGAACATGGGGAGAGGATGGGGTGCATCCAGGGAGGATCAGAGGGCTCCTTGTGGCCAAGCAGGGGTGGGGACAATACGGTCTGGGACGGTCACTTCATTCCCAGGTGGGGGGAGTACAGCAAGTCTAGGGAGCAAACAGTCTTCCAATCTCTATCCTGATTCTGACCCTGGAGAGGTCTCTGTGTGGGCACCATGGCTGGCACCTTCCTCAGTGCCCACCCTCAGATCTGATGCAGGAATCTCCCAGGTGTGTGTTGTCCTTGCCTGTGAACGTGGGATGTGGGCACTCCCCACATGCTGGCCATCAGCATTATTTCATTCATTTTTAAGGCTGAGTAGTATTCCACTGTGTGTGTGTGTGTGTGTGTGTGTGTGTGTGTGTGTGTGTGTGTGTGTGTGTGTGTGTGTGTGTACACCACATCTTCTTTATCCAGTCATCTGTCGATGAACATTCAGGTTGCTTCCATGTCTTGGCTGTTGTATATAGTGCTGCTGTGAACATTGGGGTGCATGTGCCTTTTCGAATTAGAGGTCCCCCCAGTTATATGCCCAGGAGTGGGATTGCTGGATCATAGGGTAAGTCTATTTTCAGTTTTTTAAGGAATGTCCATGCTGTTTTCCATAGTGGCTGCACCAGCCCAGACACGATTTTAACTCGCCTCACCTAAGCCCACATCAGACCCAGGGCCACCCTGAGGACTGAGAGAGGACAGGACTGGACTTCATAAGCCACCATCAGTGCCCTCATCTGAGTCACCCTGCCCGCCACACCTGGGAGGGTCCACGAGCCTGGCCTTCCTCAGCTTGGCTCCCCCGCTCCGGCCACGCGCAGAACCACCCGCTCAGCAGAGACGAGGATGTGCTGGGGCCCGGCTCTGAGCGGACCTCTGCGGTGGTGACATTTCAGCAGATTTCCACAGTCAGAGTCAAAGTGCGAAACAGCACTGACGCACGTGAGAGTGCTGTGGGATCTGCCCCCCCCCCCCCCCCCCGCTGCTCCGGAGGAGGAAAAACCTCCTGTAGCAAAACTTGCCCTCTCCACCCATTCTTAACAAATGTGCTAAAATCTGGCAAAGCATGAGCCATTTACATGGAGACGCGGGCTAAGCTTACGAATAACTTCCAGTGCAAGTGTAAGAGGAATGTGCGTCCTGCACACGGCAGTTAGGGCTGAGAGTAGGAGCTTTGTTTAAAAATCATTAAAAAATCACTAAGAACTTTGAGGAACAGACGTCTTTGTATGCACATCACACGATTAGTAAAATAATGCTGTTATCACAAATGCAAATGTCCTCGATAAATGGGCTGAGAAATATAAATAAATGATACTTAACACTTGCGAGCTCTGCCAACCTTCTCCGAATAATCATCCAGATCTTGCAGTTTCTGGCAGCCAAAATCTCCCATCTGTCTTCCCCCAACAGTGACCAGCACCATAGAACAGCGTTAAAATAATCGTAATGTTTTAAAATTATTTAAATACTTATTAAAATAAGTTATGAAATAAAACATTTTAATTATCTGAATAAATGTAAGTATTTAAGTGATTTTCACCTGAAAGAACACTTTAAGTATTAACATTACTTTGCAAAGATAAACACTTTTTAAATATTGTTTAATAGGCCAGAACCTTAGTGGCGCCGCACCCAGAGGAGCTGTGTTGCGGATACAAACGCAGCAAGCATGGGTCAGCCTGCATTATGCAGTGCCGTAATCTCACTGGGCTGGCCGTACCAACAAAAGTGAGAATCTTAAAATCTAGAAAAATACTTTTCTTTTCCTAGTTCACAAAAATGTATTTTTGGCTGAGCCAGGAACATCGGTGAGACAAAGATTAGCAGGAGGAAAATAAGAGGCCTGACCTGAAATTCAGGATCGCACCCGACTCTAAAGCATTTTGACGTCCTCTCTCGTCGTTGGCCTGATTTCGAGAAGAACTCTTTTGCCCACGCGCAGACGCGGATGCTGGGTGGACGGGGCTCCCCCTGAGGTCCACAGCCCCCCAGGAATGTCGGCTCATAGGCCAATGCCAGAGCCTCCTGGGAGCCCGCCCAGGCCCCACCCCACCCTGAGTAGAGCGAGAACCTGCTCTTCACACTTCAGTCCCTGCTGTCACCAGAGCCGCCTCTGAAGGGACCCTCCATGCAAAGCCCCCTCGGGCAGGGAGACAGCCAAGTGGCTGGGCTTCAGTGTGCAAGGACGCTGGACCCTACAGGGCCTTCCAGGGACAGAATCCCCTCGTGTCCTCCACCTGCCTCTTGTCTGTAGAAAAACTTTAGCCAAAGAATAAATTAAATCATGGAAATCAGAGGATGCGGAAAAGAAAGGGGAACAGGCAGCATGGCAAACAAGAGCAGCTCAGCCTTTAGACAAAGTCCAGGACCTTCCGTCCCCCCAAGGGCCCTAGGGAACCGCGAGCCCTGCCCGCTGGGCCCCTGTCCACGGGTCCTGAGCCCTCACCGGGCGGAGGACGTCAACTACCTGACGACCAGGCTGTAGCCACGACATCGCACACAGTTCTGAGAGCTGGCCTCAAGGAAATGGGAACACACCGACCCCGGAACTGAAGGTTAACTGTGCTTCAAACAATCAAGGTGCTGCTGCAGGACTGACTTCAAGGTGACGGCCAGAGCCGACTGTGGCCCCTCACCCTGACTGTGCACCCCTGAAGCTCCCCTCTAGAAGCCCCCACCCCCGACCAACGGTCAGATGTTGGTTCTTGGACATGAGTCCGCCTTCTCCCCCAGGCAGCCGGCCTCCTGAATAAAGCAACCTCTCCTTTCCTTCCAGCGCTTCTCTCTCGAGTATTGGCTTTCAAGTGATGAGCAGCTGAACCTGAGTTTGGTAACAGATAGGCAATGCCAAGGGGACAACAGGAGAGAGAGGACCATCTGGGGATGTAACACAGAGTGGGCATCCAGGCTTTGCCTCTTACAGGTGGTATGGCTTGGCCGGGCCACTTAAACTTGGTGACCATGACACTGAGCATGCCAATCACACGTGTAGCCCTCGGAGCGCTCCAGGACTGTGCCCGGGTCGGGAGGAGCCCGGCAGGTCTGTCCTGGGGCTGCGCCCTCCCCCTTCTTACTGTTCCTTCCTCTGCCTTTGCTACTCATCCCACCAGGTCCAGGTCACAAACATATTTTGCTCATTAGTAATAAATTATATCTGCAGTCAATAATTCATCTCCCCAAAATTAATTTGGGAGCCACAATACCCAGCTCCCCGTGTAAAAGCAAGCAGGCGCCGCGAGCCTGGGAAACACCAGGCCGTTATTTCACGTCCTCCTGCTTTCTCATTTCTCTCCAGCAAAGATTTACAATTTCCATGAAGGGCTGCCATGCACTTTAATGTTTTAACCAAAATAAAATGTCTGGAGACATTGCTTTCACTCTCCCCTCCTGACTCCGTCCCGCTCGGGGAGCCTCTGAACGCTTGTTTTCAGACTCTGCCTGCGGCGTGTGGATCTGCGCTCGGAGGATGCAGCGGGCGGTGCCCGGGGCAGGGAGGCAGACCAGGGGCGCGGCGTGGGCGACGGGGCACAGCCAGGCCCAGCGCGGCCCAGCCCTCGATGCCGGAGGAACCACAGCCCTCCAGCTGCAAGTACAAAACCTAGGCCAGCCTGATGGGGCCGAGGCCTTCCTGAGCCCTCCGGCTGCCAGCAGGCAGAACTAGAATTATACTAGATGCTCCGAATCAGGACAGTGTCTGGTGAGCCTGGGGTGAGTCTGCGCCTGAGCGTGCAGGTACCCACAGCTCTGTCTCACTCCACCGGCGTGCCCCGGCTGGGGGAGGGCTTCCTGCGGCAGCTCCCTTCCTGCTGTTCCGGACCCGTGCTGTGACGGGGACCCTGCTCTCACACACAAACCTTCCGCCAGCACCAACATACCTCAGCCACCACTGCCGCCGCCTCCACAATCACCCACCATAATCATCATCACCATCACCACTTCCATCACCACCGTCACCACCACCACCACCACCATCACCATCATCACTATCACCACCACCATTTCCATCACCACCACCACCACCAGCTTTGTCACCATCATCACCATCGTCATCATGGCAGCTGCCCTCGCCATCTTCACTATGACTGCTAACACTTGCTCTAGACCAGGCCTGCATTAATCATCTTTATATACGGTGTTTAATTCTTCCCATTACGCTCTGCACTGTAAATACCACACTTTATAGTAAAGACGTTGAGGAGCAGAGAGGTGGAGTGACTTCCCTAACATCAGGCAGCTTTTACATGATAAAGCTTAACATTGAACCCCAGACATCCGACTCCAGGACCATGGCGTCTAAGCCCTAACCACCTGTTAGGGCCCCGATGCTGCCCTGGGCTAACCAGCTCCATCCTCCTCGCCCCCGGGGCCCGGGGGTCTCCTTCCCTGTACCAGGCTGGTGTACGGAGGCTGCCACCTCCAGCTCCCCTCTGCCCGTGGCCTGGACGCCCATCCAGGCCCCACTCTTGGGTATCCCTCAATTGTTGCTCGTGTTGCTCTGTCCCAGAACTGAGCTGGAGGTGTCACAGTCCTCGGGACAGTGGCTGGCTTCCCTGGAGGGAGAGTGGAATCAGCAGAGACAGATCTAAACGCCCACCCCACCTTGTGTATCTTTCCCCGGAGTCTCTGAGTCTCTCTCTGCCATGCACATTTAACTGTCACTCAGTGTGGCTCCCAGGGACCAAGTCACGGCCAGAGACTGAGCAGGGAGCCCAGGGTCAGGGAGGCTCCTCTCTGTGCCTCAGCTCCCTCATCTGGGGAGGGATCACTGCACCTGCCACTGCCTTCCCCCTGGGCCCGCAAGGGGGCCGGGATGAGTGCCTTCCTGCGATTAGGTTATCGTTCTCAGGCAGGATTATTTAAAAACCTTCACAAGGAACCTAGATTCTTTCAGGGGAGCGCTTCAGCATCCTGAGTTGGCTTAGAGGAAAGAATTATGTTTCCAGACTAGAAGCTTACATTTTCACTCACTGCTAAAATCTCCTCAGTCCTGCAAAGTTCAAAGACACGATGCACAAAGACTTTGAGACTCAAGGTGCAGTGTGGCCGCGTCACCGCGTGTCTCAGGTGGACTGGGAGACCATCTTATCCCCCGGTGATTCTGTGAAAGGCAGGCAAGGTCCGCTGGGCTTGCGTCTGCTCCCTCGTTCCCTCTCTCCACCTGCCGACACATCTTAACTCAGACGCAGAGACCAGGCAAGACAGCCGTCCCCTCTCCCATCGCCCTTAGAACCCTGGCCCAGTTTATTTTGCAAGGTCTTACAGGAAATGCCTGGAAAAACCTTCTCCATGTCCACACTTATGACCTGACATTAAGAATGTCCCAAATGCATGATGGGAAACTTCATTCATCCAGGCAAATGCATGATAGGAAACGTCATTCATTTAGAAATGGCATCTGTAGGATCAAAATTTCTCTCACCTAATGAACCCATAATTAAATTTAGCCTCTAAAAAGGAATGGTAAATAAAAGAGGTGAGGTTCCAGGTGATTTGACAAATGTGTGAGAATGATTTTTGAAGGGTCTCCGGTACCCTCTAATTTGCACGGACCCAAGTCTGCTATTCCAAGAGTCTTAATTATACCTGAAACTACTAAATTAGATCTGTTTACCGGTGGTTAATAAAACAGCTAATTCACTTGTGAATGCTGTAACTGCAGATGCAAATAAAAGCTCACGTTACAATAAGGTGAAAATCGCTGAGGTGTGGGTAGTCAGGACAGGTCCCAGGTGACATGTGCCATACAGATGACAAAGGTGCCAAGGGTCCCAAACGCGCCCTGCCCGCAGCCTACTGCTCCACCTTCCTTCCATGCGTGTTGGGTCTGAAGACTTTCGTCACTAACCAGCCCCAAAATGCCCCTCTCTGCTCCTGTGAGACAGGCAGCCCAGAAAACCATCTCCTAACAGCCTCAACCAGAGGTGGCATAGGCAGTAAGGGGTGCCTGTGGGGCCTGAGGGGCGACTGCCACCCCCAGGGGCCAGGAGGAGCCCCCTCCTGGGCCGGTACAGCCCTGACACCTGGAAGCTGTCGCATCTCGAAGCAGGAGGGAGGCTGGAGAACCAGCACGTGTGCGTGGACCCCTCTGTGATGGGGGGGCTTGAAGTCCGGGACGTTTCTACTGAAATTCAAACCCAGAAACCAGACATAATTGGAGCAACAGTTCATAATATAAAATAATTTCTTCACCAGGACCAGCTATTTGTAAACTTCCAGAAGGTATTTAAACAATTTCCCAGGGAAGCAGCAGAGCCACTAAGAGCTCAGCCTGGGGCAGCCCGAAGCGTCAGCGGGGTCCCGCTCCCCTGGGCCGCCCTCTGTCTGTCCGGCGGGACTGTGCCTCGGTCCCTTTCTGCAGGTCGGGACAGTCGCCAGACCTGGGTCCAGTGCGGAGAACGCATTTAAGCAAAGCACTTAGAAGTGCACCTGGCTCCACATAAGCCCTGAACACATGTGAGTCCTGTGTCCTGCTCTCTGCTTTGTTTGCTGAGCAAATGCCTGATTCAAAGAGTGATTTACACACGAATGGGAGCCTTCAGGTCGGCAGAAGCTTCCGGCTGCTGCGGGGCTAGGAGGCTGGGGGGCGGTGCGCCAGCCTGTATCCCCCGCCACCCGGAGCCCCTGGGGGGGGTGCGCTGAGCTCCTCTCCAGCACTGGAGACAAATGGAAACCTGACACCTGCCCCACAGGAGGCCCGAAGGGCCTGCTCAGCGGCGGGAGGATGGCGGTTTCCCAGGTCCTGAGAAGCCCTCCCAGGTACTGGTCTGTCCTGCAGGGAGGACGGCTGGCGATGTGGAAGTGGATCCGTTTAATCCACTTCTCTGTTCCCTGTGTGTCAGTATGGGGACGTGCTTTTAATGCAAAATAAACAGAACAAAACAAAACTCAGTGACCCTGCTGACCGCAGAACTGGGCATTTTTAATGGAAGCGTGGCTGATTCACAGTGTTGTGTTGGCTTCAGGTGAACTGCGCAGTTACTCAGTTATACATATATATGTTCTTTTTAAAACTCTTTCCCACCCTAGGCTATTAGAGGATATTGAATACAGTTCCCTGTGCTCTGCAGTGGGTCCTTGTTTGCCTGTTTTACATACAGCAGTTTGGAGCTGCGAATTCCAAACTCTGAACTTACCCCTCCCCGTGTCCTCTCCCTCGGGAACCAGAACGTGTCTTCTACGTCGTGAATCTCTCTCTGTTTTGTGAATGAGCGCATCTGTGCCACTTTTTGGATTCCACGTACAAGTGATACATGTGGTGTTTGTCTTTCTCCGTCTGACTTCACGGAGTATGAGCATCCCAGGCCCGTCCATGTTGCTGCAAGCGGTGTTGTTTCATTCTTTTTATGGCGGAGTGGTGCTCCACTGTGCATGTGCACTGCATCTGCTTTATCCAGTCATCTGTCAGTGGATGTTTGGAGAACTGGGCATTTTTTGTGTGACTTCAGCTCCCTGCAGAATCTCACAGGCTTCCTGGCAACCTCTATCCTGGCTCTGAGGCCCTAACACGTGAGGACTGGGCTTCTGAGGGGCCGGACTCACATCCCAGCCAGCTTGGCTGGTCCAGAACGTCCCACTGTGAGGCCAACTCATCGGGCCCCAGAGTCCCTTCCTGTCTTCAGACCCCCCTCCACACACACACACACACACACAGGCCCAGGTGCAGGGCAGTCCTCCCAGCTGGGAGGCCGCCGCGGCCCACGGGCTGGGCCTGCTCACCTCCCTCCCTCCCTCGCAGCGGGGCTGGGAGCCGGCAGGTCACCCTTCGGTCTCTGCCTGTTGGTGTGGGAGCGAGCCCTCCTCCCAGAGCCGGGCGCTCCTTCAGGAAACAGGGGCACACGCAGTCCGGGTGCAGACAGCCCACGTGCGTGCTGTTGAGGCAAAGGCGGCACTCGTCGTGGACACCTCCTGTGTGCGCCAAGCAGTGAGCGGCGGGAGGAAGAGGCGTTTCCTCCCTTATTTAAGTGCTTCCCTCTGAGCCCACCCAGGTCTGGCTCTCAGGAAGCGCCCAGTGCTAACTCCAGGGGAGGGGCAGGCGTGAGTTCCACCTGAGGAGGGATTTCAGCCCTGGAGACGGTCTGCAGGCCGCGTGGGTGTGAGTGGTCCCCGTTCCGTGCCCCGCTCTCTCCCAAGCCTGTTACAAATGTCTCACCGAACTTTCACACCAGCCCTGCTGGGAGGCTCGGTCCTGTCCCCGCTGCCAGGCAGGGAAGCTGGAGCTCGGAGCCGTGCCCATCGCCTGGCCCCGGAGGGCGCGGAGCAGGTGCAGGGCGGGACTCAGCCCGGCCAGCTTCCCAGGGTCTCCCTGCCCAACCCCGTTCCTCCGAGTGACACATCCGCATCGATGCTTTCTGGTCGGCGCTGCGGTCCTCAGAAACCATCCTGGCCCCGACTCACTCGCGACCTCTGACCGTCAGGAAACCCGAGACCCGAGTCAGCCCTGCGCGCCTGTGATCTCCCAGAAATGAACGGCTTAATCAGACGAGTTTTAAGTCACCACTAGATAAACACTCAACTCCTGAGAGAAAATTACCTTTAAATGTATATTTAAACATAAATTGGGAATTTTAATTCCAATCCAATTTGATTGAAACGGAGTGAACATACTTGGTGAACGCGGGGCCTTGTGCCCTGTGGAGTCTCTCGGTTTGCGGACCGGATGGAGGGTCTCACCGGGGGGAGCACGGGACCCCCTGCGGGGAAGAGCGGACCCCCGCCTGAGGAAGCAGCCCAGGAGGGAGACAGGCCCGAGCACCTGGTCCAGCCCCGGGAGGTGTGGGCTGAGGTCCGACAGAGGCGTGTGGACGAGACGGGCGCCCACCCAGGGCCTGAGAGGCAGTCGCTGAGGACCGTGGGGAGAGAGTCGTCACAGGCCCAGGGTTTAACCCTCAAAAGCCCAGAACCATGCAAAGAAAAGGGCAGGCTAAGTTTGTTTCAGGGAAGCACGAAAACACTTCCTGCAGCAAACCCACAAGACAGAGAGAAATAACGACCAAGCCGGAGCGCGGAGAGGAGGCCAGTCTGCCGCCGGTTCAGGAGCAGGAGTCCGAGCGAGCATACGGCCACGGTCACAGCTGAGCCTGGGCCGCCCCGCGCTGTCTCCGCGTCAGCCCTGAAGGCAGAGCTGGACTGGAGGAGAATCACTTCACTTTAAGTAAAAACAGTTTCAGGTTGGCAAGATCCGGCCAGCAGACATCAGTGAGTCACTTCCTGTCCACTCTGCCCTTGATTAGGATGGAGAAGTGGAAAAACAGACCCAATCGTACGAAGCCCAAGAGGACACGGAAAGTCAGAAGTGGGTTGGTTGTAAGACAATAGGGAGGGGTGGAGACTGGGGCAAAGTGGAGTTTACCAAGCCTGCAGGCCCCGCTTTGAAAGTATTAGCCCTTAAGCACTCAGAGGATCTGTACTGTCTTGTCTCTGATGCTACAGCTCTCTGCTCTGTTCAGTGTGGCCTTCAGTTTGGACAACATGTTGCCTCTTCGGAGGGCCGTCTTGAGACCCCTGGGATCAACAGGCACGCGCCCGCTGCGGGAGCTCTGGGGTAGGTTTGCTCGTGCGCTCGGGCACTACGAAGGAGGCGGGGGCAGGAACGCCTTCTCCAGCAGCTCTCCTCCGCTTCACTGGGCTCCGATGGTGGACAGCAGCAAGAGGAACAGACAATGGACCTAAGAAAACAGCCTGCTGATCAGCCCAGGGCAGCTGGCCTTCACCTCCACCACCACGGTGGGCAAACAGATACTGACAGCTTTTATACAAAGGCACACTTCATGCCAGTCACAGGCTGGCCACGGGATGTGCCTCACTCATGTCTCCAGCCACCCCACTGTCTTAGAAGGGACATGCCTCCGCCCATGGCTGGATGAGGGAGATGCTCTTGTCCAAAGACTCTGCTTCGTGGCAAAGGGGACAAGGAAGTAGGACCGAGGCAGGTCTGGATCTGAGACACAGGCTGGTGGTCTGGCATCCGCAAAACATCCTCACTCCAACCTCCCTGCCTGACAGTGATGGCACTAGCGTGCCCAGAAACCTGGAGGGTGGCAGCGGGGCCACACCAGGTGGGGAGGGGAAGCTCTGATCTGACCCTACGCGGTGGCTGGCATCCCTCAGTGCAGGCAGAGCTGGTGGCCCCCGTTGCCTGGACGAGCCAAGGTCTGGTGCTTCCCAAGTGCCGACCCTGCTGGCAGATGCCTCCCTCCCTTCCCAGCTCCCTGAGTGTGTCCCCCGGGGTCTTGATTTTCCCTGTTATACAGCACGTGACTTGTGTTGTATTTCTACGCAGAGTTCTGTGGGCGCTGTATTAGAGATGCCAGTGCATCGAACAGAGAAAAGGAATTGCTAGAAATGCCCTTTTTACAGCACCCGGGGAAACACCGCGTCGTCCTGTTAGCTGTCCACCCTCGCGCCGGGGAACAAAGCCGCCCGGCCGCCCCCTGCGGGGGTCCCGGCGCCTTCCTGGCTTGAGAGGTGTCACAGCGCTGCATGTCGACTCACAGCTCTGCATGAGAACTCTGAGTGGTCCAGACCGGGCTGAACTGAAGCCCACCTCTGCAGTCGTCTGTCCTTCCCGCCCGGGAACCAGCCCTTCTCAGCCTGTTGAATGCGGGCACTGGGCGTAGGAGGGCGAAGCGTCAGTGGTTTAGAATCGAGCCAGTGCATCGAGTGGGACCCAGTTCTCGTCTAGAAGCCTGAGGGCAGCTGGGTGCACCCCCGGCCCCGGGGCCCACCGTGCTCCCTGCCCCTGACGGCTCAGGTCGGGAGGGTCCGCAGCCAGGGAACAGCGCACGGCTGTGCGGGGAAGCTCCTCCCTCCACCGTCCTTCTATCAGCACAGGGGTCCCCGGGCAGACGGAGCCAGAGGGCACCTTCTGTGAGCTTGACTCATGGGGACAAAGCTTCTCACTCCATCCACTTCTCAGTGTCAGTGTACCTGCCACTGTCATAGATTCTACTTCTTTTCGTTGGTTTATAAACATCAGTGGGTTTTCTAGGGTGGATTCCAAGAATATATTTATCTCTTTACCACCAGATACGTCGTGATGGGGCTCTCCTTTGACAAATTGTCAAATGAGTCACAGAGGACCTGGAGCCCCGCGTCTGCGCTCCTAGCAGGGCTGTCTGACCTTGCCCGCCGGGCGCACGCCCACGTGCCCGGCGTGGGTCCTGGCGTGGAGATGTCGTCAGCCCGCACCGCGGCTCTTGGCGGAAACGTCCTAGTGGCCCTGCTTTAGAACTGAGAAGGTCCAGTGGAGTCAGGAATGTGTGCAGGTATCCTGGGAGCCCCGAGCTGGAGGGACCGTCAGCGTCACAGGACATTTGGGCAAAGCTGCGTGAGTTTGCCGGGGTGGTGCTGCCTTCCCGGTGGACCCAGACGCTTATGCACCAGGGCCTTCTGTCTTCCGCGAGGACAGGAGCGGGGCTCTGCAGCCTGGTGAGTTCCAGCCACACTGAAAATTCGCAGGGTGGCCAGAGCCCTGCAGCCCTTGTCCCTGAGCTAGGTGAGTTCTGTCCATCCTTCAGACCCTGACTCTGATGTCCCCCCAGGAGCCGCCTGCCCTCCCTCTGCCTGGCAGAGCCCCAGACGCCCTCTGGGATGAGCTGGGGCTCTCAGACATCACTCCCACGACCGGCACGCACGCGTGCTCGGTGGTCGGTCTCTGGTCCGAGTTGTCCCCACAGCAGGCACCGTGGATGCCGGGCTGCGCGGACATCTAGCTGTCTCCCAGGTGATCCCTGTGCTTGTCACGCAGCCTGGCACATAGTAGGTGCTCTGCAAACATTTGTTGGGGGGTGGCTGAGTGACCCTTAGCCCGAGGCCACTCTGCAGCTCGTGGCCTCTGACCCTCAGCTATGTGGGGGGTTGCGCCCAGGACCCTGGGTGGCTTCCTCACTGTCCCCATCCACGTTCCCAAACCCCGCAGGAAAGCTTTCCCAGCCAGCCCCACCCCTCAGGAGTCTGGGGCACGAAGCCCACCAATGGGCAGGCACCCAAGGCCACAGCCACCGCCACGGGGTTTAACACTCATTGACCTGCATCTCCTAAGTGACGAGATCGACAGTTGTCACCATGAAACAGTGTCTAGTGTCTGTCATAGTTGGAGGGCAAAACCAAAGTTGATTGTTACCATAACGCTGTGGTTGACAGACCGCCCTGGGCCGCCCTAGGGCCCTCCCTGGGGTGGGTGGGTGGCGTCCTGCCCCGGTGCCCTGGTGGAGCTCGGACTGCCCCCGGGCCAGCTCCGGGCAGGGCTGCGGGACGCACAGCCCCACACGCCCTGTGGGCACAATGTCCAGATTCTGCTGGCCTCGGTGGCACGTCCCTGCCGTTGTAACCTGGGAAACATGCCTGGTTCCCATCCCACTGAGATGTCAGCCAAATAAAAACAAAACCCAAAACCCAACCCAGCGATGCTGGCGGCTCCGGGGGCCTCCCCACCCCCACTCTCAAGCCCAGGCCCACTTGCATGCTGTACGTCAGGGCCGAGCCACGGGCTCCAGACCCAGGCGGCCCAGACTTCAGTTCTGGACTCGCCACCCAGGGGTTCCTCCGAAACCTAGTGGGGCCGGGGTTTCCTCTTCTGTAAAGTGGAGATGACAGCGGCCCCTTCCCCCAGGCTCGCTCTGAGGGTCACACGTGTGAAAAGCGCACGTCACAATGTAAGTGCTTCATTGATACTTAATTGAGTAAGGGCTGGATAAACGCGCGGGCTCTGGGCCGACAAGTTTGTGCGGCTGGAGGATGCCCCGTCCTCCCACACCGGATCGACCGCTCACGTGGACCAGCCAGAGGCGCCGAGCCCCGGGCCTGGGCTGATGGGGAGCGAACAGAGAGGGCGCTCTGAGCGACAGCCTCTGCTCTGCAGACACCAGGAGGCTGCCTGCGGAACCTACGCGGCGGGGGCCAGAGCGCACGGGGCACCTCGGGCCAGAGCAGCGGCTTCCGGACCCAGGACACAGGCGAGGGTGGGAGCCCCGGTCTCACGAGGGGAGAAGAAACTGGGCTAAAAAGTAGTTTTCTCTCCATGACCGAGACCCGAGCGTCTCAGCTCATTCTCCGCAGGGTTCAGGCCCAGGAAAGCGCTGGTTCCAGCGCTCCTCAGCCGGTTTCGGAGAGAGGACACATTCAGAACGTTCAGCCCTGCGCCTTCTGGAGCCACTGCGAGCAGAACGCATCTGAGAATCTAATCAAGGAAGCCAACCCTTTTTAGAGGGGAATTTCTCTGGTAATGCCAAGTGTCTATTTATATGCATTTAATTTATAAAGATTCCCACAGGACAGATTTCCTGCTGATTAAAAATATTTAACCACGTTTCTTCTTTGATGCCAAACCAGCCTAGTGGTGTGACAGCACAGACCTTCTTTTATTCTGAGGAACGCGCTGTTGTTTTTAGGGAGGAGAGGCTTTGTGAGGAGGCAGGCTCCCCGGGGGCGACACATGTGCTGGACCTGAGGCCTATTCCTCTCAACACCACCTTGTACAGAACTGCCAGGAGCGCCCTGAGGAGAACCCCCCCCCGGGCGAGGGCGGGGAGGGCAGGCCAGCAAGACCCCAGCTGGTGCCCAGAAGCCCGTCTCCTCTGCGCCCAGAAGGTGTCCGGGAAGGACGGGGCCTTCCAGCCGTGTCTCCAAGTGCAGATTCCCAAAAGGTACACAACAAGCAGGTAACATTAGAAGGAATTCAGTTTTAAAATACACCAAACAGGTTAAAAAATGGCGTGTTTCTATCTCTCATAAAAAACAGATTCGAATTCTCCGCACAGTGAACTTTGGCACCGTTTTTCACAGCCAACCAAGTCCGCGCGGTGCGACTTGGGGCTCTAAGTGCAGACCCCAGAACACGTCCCCCCCAGCCTGGCCGCGTTCCCGCGGCACCGACGTCCTCCGGGCAGAGTGGGGCCCCTCTGCAGAGGCTCGCCCCGTCTCGCACGGATCCTGTGCGGCCGCCCCAGCGACAGCCACCTCGACCTGCGGGAGGGGACGAGGCCAGCTGTGGTCCCGGGTGTGCCGACTTCTGCCTGCCCTGTAGCTGACAGGCTCCCGAGGCCTCGTCCTCAGAGAAGACAGACACAGTAAACCCTCGAGTCCTTGGGCGTGGCCCGCGCTCTGCACCAGCACAGAACCTGTGAGAGGGCTGCTTGCTTCGTCAGGAGCGCAGCCGGGTGACAGGTTCTGCAGTAAATGGAAAACCAGGCCGCTGAGACGCCGTTCCCCTGCAGGCGCTGGTTTTATCCCGGCAAATACATCGACTTGTCCAAGTGAGGAGGGAGGGAAGGGGGCAGGGCACAGCCATTCAGGGAGTGACACAGCCATCAGCACCAAAGCGGTGGAGATTCACTCCCAGGGGACCTGAGGCCCAAGATGGTGGGACACTTGACTTCCAGTCGACCTTGAGCTTCATTGCTGCTCATCGTAATACGTCAGCTTGGCCAGTGGCCCTCCCACGGGCGCCAAGACAGCGCCGAGGCTGACCGTGGAAGGTCAAGAAGTGAGCGGTGGCCCTACTCCCGGGCAGCGCCGCCCCTCCCCCAGGGGCGTGGTGGCAACCCTCCCCCTTGTCAGCCCGCGAAGCTCCCGAGCCCACAACACTAGCGACCCTGCTCCTCACGGCCGCTCTGCCGTCCGAGTGAGACCAACTCTGTCCAGGAGTGTGTGTCTACTTTTACTTTAACCTGGGCGCCCAACGCCCACACTTCGTGGCCTTTCTCTCACCTTCTGAAACAGCCTGCACTCTGTCTATGGAGGGTGTGTCTCTCTGAACTTTACTCAACTGTGGCTCACTCTTGAACCCTTTCCCGCACGCAGCCAAGGACCCACACTTGGCGAGGCATGTCCCCAGGACTCAGCTGAGGCCTGGGACACAGCCCTCTCACCCCCCATTTTTTCTTGCATCACAAAAAGTGAATTACTGATGCCACCTCAGGACCCTGAGTGCCCCAGATCTGATAAAGGCTTCAGAATTACCCACAAATGATGCTTTGCTGGGACAGGGATGCCTGCATTTTGAACCCTGCTCTGCTGGCTATTAATCTGTGACTGTGTGCCTGCTAACAGCCCATGAGTCTGAAAAATGTGTTGACTTCTTTAAACAAAATTCAGCATTCTGAGAAAGGTGCATATCTCCCTTGGTAGGTTGGCCACTCACGATAATTTCTCCACCTAAATCAGAAGGCAACCACAGTGTGCGTGTGACCTACAAGAGGGTACAAAGGCCCCTGAGGAGACAGG
This sequence comes from Camelus ferus, assembly GCF_009834535.1. Lineage (NCBI taxonomy): Eukaryota > Metazoa > Chordata > Mammalia > Artiodactyla > Camelidae > Camelus > Camelus ferus. Next base: position 1,834,239 of record NC_045706.1, on the reverse strand, counting down.
AGAAAGTTCTAGATTTTCAGATGGGCTGTTCAGCACAGTGGATCTTTGCAGACTTCCTGGGTGCCTCCCAGAAGTGAGGGTCCTGGAAACAGTCAAGCTGTGGCCTGGCTGTTTGGGACCACCGTTCTCTGGAGAAGACCGCCCTCCTGCAGTCCCGGGCCTCTCTCACGTGGGCCGCCCCGCCTGGTCCCTTCCCGCCCCCCTCTCGCCTGTGGTTTATTAAGCAGGCAAGGTCCTTCCCGATTCAGAGCCTTCTGGGGAGATGGTAAGGGAAGCCCCGAGGGTCCCGTCAGCCGAGGGCTGAACCCCTGCCCTCCCCGTCCCTTGGAATCGAACTTGGCGGCAGAATTCCATCCTTGAGGATGGCTTGTCCCCCCACCACTCCCTGGGTCCTCAGAGCATGCAAGCATAGTTCTTAATTCCCCACGAATCAAGTAGAAGGGGTGAGGACCCCCGGGGCTCCCCATCCTCTTGTGCGTCTCAGGGAGCAGAGGCCAGGCACGATCCGTGCCCTCATCGGAGCTGCGTGTCCCCGCTCCCCTCGGTCAGGGTCCTCAGCGTCAGCTAGCCACCCACGCCAGGTCTCTGCAGCCACGGGCCTCGGGGATGTCAGGCCGCCCAGTGGGCAGCGAGGCAGGGGCCCACGGGGCCGTGTCCCAGAACAGGAGTCCCAGCCAGAGGCCCTCCCGACAGGTGCGTGGGGCCACCTCTCCTCTCTGCTCCCCGGCCCCCATCCCGAGGGCCCCCCTAACCGCAGCTGGGCTTGTGTGCTGCCCACGGAGGGTGAAGGGACAGCCTCTATGCTTTATTCAAACATTCTTTTAAGGCCACTTTTTTCTGTCTTTGATTTCTCTCTGTCTGTTAACTCTTTTCTTAGAATATACAGACCCCAATGTCTTTACCTAAAAACCAACAGCTACAAGAATGAAACAAAACAAAATACGTGTGTGTGGGCCCCCCCCCCCCCACAGGGCCACACAGCACAATGCTCCTACAAGGATGCTCACGCTCACACACACGCACACTGTTCTGACCCGGTTGTGGCGGTCACTGCTGGGTGGACTTTCTTCCCAGCATGCCGTCCTGAACCGTCAGACCGTTCTGAGTCTGTGTCCTGCGCCCTGAACCCCGTCCCCCCAGGGCCCAGGTGACCAGACACCCTAGCTCTCGGCACAGACATTTCAGGGGCAAAGGGCGCGGCTCTCCTCAGGCTCTGCCCGCAGGGCCCTGTAGGCTGCACGCGGTGACCAGCGACCACGTCCAACAGGGAAGAGCACCGTCTGGGACCCGCCGGCCCGCAGGCCTGCCCTCACGCTCAGGTCGGGTCACGCCTCGCAGTCTGCCGCTCGCCCACCGAGCCCCCGACACCGGCGTTGCTCTGCCCCGAGCTCCTCCCCCAAGCCTCCCAGACAAAACATAAGAAAACACCAGGAATCTGGGGAAGTGACAGGAAAGCAGCTCTGGCAAGTTCCAGTCCTGATAAAACCCCTGTTCTACTTCTGAGCACAGTGGCGAGTGGGGCCTGCTCTCTCACTGCTGGAGGCAGCAACGATAACCTGGAGATACTGCGGAGATGGGCGCGGTTCAGACTACTCCACGTGTGTCTGTCATGCCCCGGGCACCAGCCCAGGCACTGCCCATCAATGCCGTCGCCGTGCCACCCCGTCTCACGGGGTGCGTGAGGCTCTGAGGGCACCGCCTCGCCCCGGGCCCATAGCTGGCAGCACCCAGATTTCAGCTCACTCCCCCTCGGATGCCAGAGTTTGGACTTCCCTCCACATCACGCACCTTATTAGCTTGTCAGAGGACAGAGACTTCGAGGACAGCAGAGCGACTGCAGCTGGGTGGCACCTGAGATGGGCCACGTGCCCCAGACAGGAGTAGCCAACAGAGACAGTGACCCGGCCCGGCCGAGCCGCTCGGGCCGGAGCCCCTGCGCTGCGGCCAGAGTTGTCAATAAGGACCACGGGGACCGGGTCATGGGAAGTCGCTGCGTCTGTCCGCGAGCACACCCAGATCCGGGGCAGGGCTGAGGAGAATGCAGGCGGCCTTCACTTCTTGACCTAATGACTCCGAGACCACCGGCTCCCAGCGCTGCCTTCACAACACCCACACTTGTTTTTATTTCAGACCAAGGATACACTTTGATTAATTTCGAGACCCAGTCGCCATGCAATGCTGACACCCAAAGCAACACAGAAGGAAAACCCCAAATCTCACAGCTAGCACAGAGGGGTCCCCACGACGTGAGAAATATGGGCTCTGTGGGATGCAGATGAAGAAAAATTCCCACCTCAGTGCACGTCCAGGGTGTTACCCGCCATCCCTCGCGGGAGTAACGCTCTGACCCGTGTGTAATGGTGCCCGGCGGTAGCCTCAGGGTCAGGTAAGTGTTCTCGGCCTCATGAATGCAGACTCCAAATCAGTGCGCTTGTTTTAAATCATCCTAACGAGACGAGATGCCTTGATGGATACGCACCTCACTGCCACATCCTCTAGACCCCAAATATGAATTTCCCTGAAACACCTAATTTGCCTGGTGTTTCCCTGCCCAGCAGAAACGGGAGACCGCCTTTCCAGAAGAGCAGAGGGAAGTCCAGGAAATGATTGGGTTTTCAAGTTTTCCTTCAGCGCCATAAAAATGAAGATTACAGCTGGGGAAATCAGCATTCAGAAGAAGCCGTTTTCCCTGCCCCGCAGCTGAGGCACTGAAGTGTGGTCTTATTAAGCAGACAACCAAAGGAAGTGAGAAATATGGAGCAGCTGGTGGGGAAGAGACAGAACTGCACCCACAAATTCGGTTTCAAGGCATTCAAGGTAAATTAACCACATAGTAAATACATGTAATCAAAAATAATTATAGTTTATAAGTTTAAAAGCCCAGGCAACGAGAAACGAGGTTCATTTTGAACAAAGAAGAATCCTGTCTTTGCCGAGGGGCATATGGACAGATAAAATGTTGTATTTTAATGTTGGTGTAAAATTTGGAAGAAACAGGTTTCCTGCTTCAAAATAAAAGCACAGAAGCAAAACGAAGGCCCGAATGTGGGGAGTTCTGACACCGCTGGCCTCGGGGTCAGCTCCTGGTGGCGGGAGGCGGCTGCCCCAGGCCAGGTGGGCCCCTGGGGGAGGACACGCCCCTCCCCTCCCCCTCCCCCAGGTGTCACCTGCTCTCCCAGCTAAGTCCCCTGCCTGTGGCCTCCTCACAGCAGCGAGGCTGGAAACTGGCCCAGTCCTCTGCCCTGGCAGGCCCCACCCCATCAGAGGCCAGCACTCCAGAACTTTCCATGGGAGTGGCCGCTGGTCTCCAGCAGGGAGCTTTCCTTTAGTGAGGCGTCACCACCAGGGATGGAGATGTGACAGCCGGTGTGAGCCCCAGCAGCTCCAGTCCCCGTGAAGGCCCCCATGTCTGCACCTGGGCCAGGTGGTCTAGGGAGAGACCACCCCCCTTTCTCATCCTCCCGGGGTGGGCTCGGAACTGGCAAATGAAGAGCAGAGTGCACTCAGGTGGGCTCTGAGAGGTGGGCAGCGCTGGACAGGGTGGGCCCTGCACTGGCCTCAGGCTCTGCCTCCTCCCAGGCGGGCTGGGGTCCCTGTCGTCAGGGCTGGGGCAGGAGAGGAGCCCAGTGCATCCCCCATGCCCTGATGCAGACCTGAAGTGGCAACACCTCCAAGGACCGTCCAGCTCAGGCTGCGAGGGGGAGACGGAGAGGCCGGCGGCACCACCATCACACAGATCTGTGGTTTTCACGGAACTGACCTCTGCAGCTCAGCTGAACAGCCAGATCAGCTGAGTTTAAGGGTCCATCAGGCCGGCTGTCTCTCAGAATTGGCTGTTTTAGCCTGAATAGATGCATAGACGGGGCTACGGACAGGAGCACACAGCCTGAGGGATGCATTGTGATTGTTACAAAAGGATTACAGTCAGACGCATTGAAACATCGATCACTTGCAAATACTGTTCTTTATGTCTCATTTTTCAACAGAAAAGGGAAGCTCTTCTCGTGGTGTCTGTCCAGCTCTGAAGTTTTAATTTGAGTGCCGTTACCTTGAAAGCCGTGTGTTCAGCAGCCGTCCAGACACGCCGGCTGGAGACCCTCTAGCTCGTTCACTCTCCTGTCTGGCCCCGGAGGGCGGTTCCCACCTCTGCCCCAATCACTCCAACCCTCCCTCCGTCCTGACTTTGATCCTCTCCCCGTCCCTCACAGGCCACCGCCTCTCCTGCCCCCAACTGTCCTTTGCTTTGTTAGTAACATCCCGGGATCATTAATCCGGACTATTTCATGGGTTCCGGAGTCTGGAAACGGCAGCTCTCAACGACCTTGTGAGTGTCCCTGCCTCTCGTAACCTCTGGGTCAGGGTCATCCCAAGACCGGCTGGGGCCACGTTCCAGCAGGACAGAGCCTGGGTGCTAATTCTCCCTTCAGAATTCCACTTAGATTTTTTTTTTTATTATTTATTTCCAAATGATGGATCAGGGAGGAAGCTAAATGCCTTCACATAAAATATCAAGTTCTTTAGGGAGAACGGGTCTCGGCGGTCAACGACCCACACTGTGCTTTATGCTCCCCGCCCTCGCTCTTCAACTGCCAAGGTGCCGGCTGGGGCATCCATCTCCAGCAGGAAGGCTGCCCAGCATCACCCCCTCCAAGTGAAGGTCAAAGCACTGCCAGGCTGAGCAGCGTTAAGTGGAAGTGCCAGTGCCTCATTAGCGCAGGCATCGGCCTCTGCATCTGGGAGGGGCGTGAAATCCCAGGGAACACGCAGGGGTGCTCTGCCAGAGAAGGCAGGGACTACGGATGCAGGACTGAGATGAGCAGCCCTCTCACCGCGTTCAAGTCTGACTTGGGAAGAACGTGTTCCCGTTTTGTTGCTGTCACCTCTGCCCCTTCCTCTCGCTGGCTTATGGGGCAGGGCCCTCCCCACAGAGACTGGCCCGGAGGTTCCTCTGATCAGCCAAGAAGGGGGCGACAGTCACGGTCCGTCCACGAGCCTCAGCCCCCGGCCCCGACACAGTGAGCTGACCGTCCACACAGCCCGGCCAGAGCCCTTCCTAGGCGGCTTCTCCACCTGCGGCCGCTGTGGAGAGCAATGGGCCCGCCCCAGCCAAGGTCACCGACCTCACAGCCATGGCCGCCTCAGACCAGCGGGCACAGTGAGGCCACCTGCCCGCCCCCGGGGGCTGAGCACCCCCCCCACACACACACAGGGCCGAACAGGGCGAAAGGGCAGAGGAAGGAGGGGTCGTGCTCTGCTGACCGAGCGCCAGGACGGCATCTTCTCCTGCCCTTAGCTTCTGGTCCTCAGGCCCTGGGACGTGGTCTGGGATCTACCCCACGGCCGCCTGCTCCCCGTGGAGGGCTTGGAGCCCCCCACGTGCTCTCCTGGGCCTCAGCTTGCAGACAGGGCAGTGGGACATCTCAGCCTCTGTAATCACACCAGCCAACTTCCTATAATAAATCTCATTATAGTCGCACCATCTCAGGATGTAGAACCCTGACTAACACAATATACACGAGTGTACATGTGTGTACGAGGTGCGTGTGTGCACACCCGTATATATGTGATACGTACGGAATGGAGACCTTTAAAGAGGGTCTGTCACTTCCTTGGATTTTGAGATTCTAACTGTTAATATTTAAATACACATCCAAGGGGCTCACAGGTGATTGCGCATCTAACAGACACTCCGTCCTGATTTCAGGAAACAAACACCGGGCGCCACTCCTGTGCGGTCCCCGTGGTGGCAGCAGCCTGCGAGCAGCAGGAATGCAGACTCTCAGGCCCTCGGACCCTGGAATTGGAATCTGGTGTTACCTGGATCCCGAGGCGATGCCTGTGGGCAGGACAGGGTGGGTCACACTGGCCCGAGCACCCTCTTCAATGGGAGAAAATTCTGTGCCGGTGCCCTGCCCACGGGGCTGCTGTGGCTCAGAGATGCGTCCTGCCCCCAGTACCACCCCGGCTTCAGGGTCCTCACTGAGGAGTGATGGCTCCCCTGCCTGCAGCCATCAGGGCCTGAGGATCCCACGGGAGCACCGTCCCTAATCTGCTCCCTGACCATCCAGACCCACCTCCCTAAATTCACCTGCAGGCCAGCCAGGCTGTGCTCGGACCCTGGCCTTGGAGGCTGTGAGCCCACACACGAATATTTAGCACATGCGTTTATTATAACCCAAGGGACTCACAGTGGACTGGAAATAGAGCTTACAGCCTCCATGAGCAACTGGATACCGAACACACAAAGACAGAGTTCTCCCTTTTGTATAAGGATGTGTGTGTGTGTGTGTGTCCATGAGTGAGTGTGGGTGTGTGTGTGTCTATATTAATGGGAAAAGGAAAGCCCAGAAGGCGGCACACACACTTTTACCAGCATCAGCCGTGTTCCCAGCAGAGTGAGATCAGACTGGCTGCAGGCAGTATTTTCATGTTTATTATATAAACTCTTCTGTTGTTCGCAGTATTTCAAGAAGCATGTGTGACTTTTGTCATCCATCCTTTGTCTGCTGCGTGCCCATGACCGGCTCCCCGGCCCGCCTGCCCGACGCCGGGCGACCAGCCCACTCAGGCTCCCACTGCCGTGTCTCTGTGTCTGCACCTGCTGCCCCAGAGGGCACCGGCTGAGAAGCACAATCCGGGTGGGTTTCACCTGCAGCAAATCTCTAGCAGGTGGAGGAACACTGGCTAAAGCAACCTTTTTGCAAAAGACACAGGCACATTCTGCCAACTGGTGGACCCCTGTTGGTGGAGGGAGAGGCCACACTGAATTACATCTCAGCAGAGCCATTCGTGCAGGCAGTAAGATGATCGCTGTGGGTGTGCAGCCGGGGATGCCACTGTCCGTGGGCTGCGAGCTCAGGGCTGGAGCTCCCTGGCTGCTGGGAGAGAGGCCAGGTCCGCACCAGCCCTGGGAAGTCCCAACAGGCATGTGGCCGCAGTGCTGAGGGGCTGCTGGGGGACAGTGCGCCCCACACCGCCACAGAGGGAACGCTGCAGGGGGCCGTGTGCAAGGCCGCCAAAACTGAGCACTTCGTCTGCTTGGGGTGCAGAAAACAGATCCTGAGAGCCACCCCTGAGAGCATGACAACCGCATAAGCAGGAGGTACCAGCTGATGGATGTGCCCGCCGCGTGTCCTCCTCCTCCAGCCCTGCCCTCCGAGGCGAGTGTCAGGATGAGCAGCTGAGGCTCAGAGAGTCCGAGCCCCGGGAAAGGGGCGGCCTCAGGTCATGCCAGGATCTGCCTGGACCCCGGCTGCCCTCACCGCACGCCACTCACCCCGCACCACCTCCTGCTGAATCACAGGTGAGTCACAGGACGGGGTGTCGCCCTCACAGGACGCGCAGTGTGGGGTGGGGCGAGTGTGATCGAGGCAGGTCCTCACTCTTCTCAAAGAAGAGATAAGGCCACTGGAGCAGGAAGATAAGGGGAAAAGCCAACACGCGACGTCATCCAACAGGTCAGGTTTCACCTCCCATCGGCACCGAGAGACCCCGACGGACTGAGTCTCAGCGCTCTGAGACGGGTGGGGGCCGCGGAGGACCCGGCTTCCATATTTGGGGCCCTGGGTGGAGATGGCAGGTGGACCTGACTGCCAGGAGCCCCCCAGGTGGGCAGACAGGCCTGAGTGAAACTTTCAGAAGTTTCCCTGGCTTCGTGAAGTGTAGGGGGTCGTGGAGGTAGGAGGAAGGGACGGAGCAAGCTGAGGATGGGGGGGCACTACTGAGGGAACGGGGGGCTTCCAGCAGAGAAACACCACGGGAGCCTCCCCGACGTGCAGAGCCCCCATGGGGCGGAACGAGCCAGGAAGACCCCATCTGGGCCCCCCGACCAAGACAGGAGACCCACAGAGCTCAGCAGAGGGTCTCAGACCCTGTTGAGGGTCTCAGGTCAAGCCCCTCAGGGGGCACAAACCAGCACAGCCAGGCCGGCACGAGGACCCAACATCACAGAGACACTGCTGGCCAGACGGCCTCCACCCTGGGGAGGCAGATGTGACCAGAAGTCTCCCAGAGCGCGCGAACCTTCCAAGGAGACTGCCAGCCAACCATGATGGGGCGTTTCCTTTTGAAAAGACTGAGTCTTTAAAGAGAACGAAGAGCTTGTAAACGGTAGCACCCCACTTAGTAGGCGGATACCTCAGAAATCAAGGCTCCCGAGGATGTCTGTGTCCTGCCTGTGGCAACCGCAGCGAAGCCCTGGGTGCCCGCCCTGGAAGGGACCGTCGTGCCTCCTCCCTGACCCTCAGCGTCTGGCCTGGAGCTGAGGGCACGTGAGCCCATGTGACGCGACCGTGGCTTGAAGCACCCGTGCTGCCGGGCTCTCCCCCTCTTCGCACTTCTGCATCCCCATGCCACACGGCTGGCCAAGGACGGGGGCCGTGCAGGGCACCTGTGATTCTGCACGAGACCATCCTGGTCCCGTGGCTGCCAGCCAGCCCGCACCTGACAAGCAGCTGCCCAGCTAACGCCTATTGCTGCCCCCACCAGGATTTTGCATTTGTTACGCGGCTCCTCTGGGAAGATACCTGATACACCTCACCACTGCAACCAGCACGAGCCCACGTGCACCTCCCAGAAGAGGCTCTGAGGAAGCCTGCTAACCAAGTCATCGCCCACGACCTGGGCCATAGCTCATCTTTGCTCACAAGAAGTGAGTGAGAGGTTGATGAGTCCTGAAAAAAGTTTTAAAAAAGCTTGTGTTCTTTCTCTTTTAAATTGCCGTTTGTAGAAAATTGCCAAGAACACGGCAATCGTGCTCTAGGAGTGCTGACTCCTCAAGGAGCGTGCGCACAGACAGCCGTCCGCCGGGAGCTGCCTGCAGACCCCTCCCGCCCTCGCCCCACCACCCGAGTTCACTCCCCAGCTCACGAGACAGGAGGCCTGGACTGAGACGCAGGGACTCGTCTCCTGAAAGTCCCCACCCGCCTCCAGCCTCCGCAGCTGAGGAACACCCCGTGTGGTCAGCATTCCACGTTACTCCGGGGTCTTGGTAAATAGCTTTTCTAAAAGGCTACATAGAAGAGTTACTTCAAAGAACCACTGGTACCTCAGACCATCGGAGATGCAAGTTGCTGTCAGTTTTAAATATCACAGAGAGCTCCGCCCAGACTCAGCTTCCCGCGTCCTGAGACGGAATTTCAGAGGATGCCAACGTCTATAAAGGAAATGATATGAATTCCCAAAATGTTTTCAGAAGGACACTTTATCTGGCTAACAGTAGCCTCCGAGACTGTCTCCAGCAGCTTCTCCCGCAGGGGGAGCGCAGTCAAGAAGAGGGGGCGGGAATCTTGCAGGAAAATATTGAGAGTCCTTTGTCATTTGCATTTATGATTACTGATGAAACTACATTTATTCTGTAGATTTATTAATGCATGTATTTCTACCTTCTTGATCCCTTATTCCCAGCATTATATTTTCATAAGCAGGAGACACCGTTCATACACGTGTGTGTGGTGTCAGTACATACGTATACACGCGCGCACACGTAGGGAATCGAGGCCAGGCGTTCAAGTCTCCCTGTCTTTGGGGACTTTGCCCTCTCATTTCTGCAGCTCACTGGCCCTTTTCTCTCCAGATGTTTTCCCCAGTTAGCACTGTTTTTACGTAACTCTATAATCCACTTTTAATGGTGCAGGAAAACATAAATTTTAAAACTGTTAAATATAGGCTGCAGGAAAAAAGAGACTCCATGGTTTTAATTTCCATTAAACTTCTAAGAAATGATTTAATTCTTTAAAAATTCTCGGAAGCAGATCATCAAGTATCCATGTATGTATGTATTTGTTCTTCTCATTTCCTCCTTTTTTAGTGACGTACAGTCGGTTGGCAACACTGTGTCAGTGTCCGCGCACAGCGCCGTGTTTCAGTCATACACACACAGACACACAGACATTCATTTTCAGATTCTTTTACATTCTAGGTGACTACAAGATTCTGAATAGAGCTCCCTGTGCTGTACAGTAGAAACTTGAGGTTCATCTATTATATATATATGGTAGTTAGTATCTGCAAATCTCAGAATTCCAATTTATCCCTCCTCCCCCCTCCCCCCGGGTAACCATAGTTACCCTCATCGTAGTTACCATCAAAATATAAATACTTGGTGATCAAGTATTTATGTTTTGATTCTTTCCTGCTCCAGCTGACCCCAATCCATTGCATCTAAGAGGCCCGACACACCTTTCAAGCCCACGGCTGGAAACACACTTCTAGGAAAAGCAGCTACTTTTCCTATGCGATTTCATGAATGACTGCTAAGACAAACAATATTTTTGCAGTTTATCACTAGCTGTGAAGCACAACAAATTGCTAAAATCCTGGGATGAAATATGAAGCCCATGGAGCAAAATTATTAAAATCTTTTCTGGGAAACTTCTGAGGAAACCAGGGCTTCCTGACCTGCAGACGGAGGACTGAGGCTCGGAGTTCGCGCTGCTCAGGCGACTGTCTTGGAGGTGACGCCCGCGTTCTCCCATCTCCCATCGCGGTGGCGGCAGTTAGCAGGGCTGGAGCGGTTAGCGCATCGGCAGCTAGAAAGCGACGTCTGTTCCATCTCAGCCTGTCCCCCGGGGGGGAAGAGCTGTAAACCTTTGAATCAGTCTCTCTCCCCATCTCGGATCACAGCTGCCAACGACCCAGGAGTGAGGACACTGCAGACAACCGGGTCTGTCGGAGGACCCACCAGGAGCTCAGACTCCGGGGAGAAGAGCGCCGAGAAAGGTCCCTGCAGGCTGGTGCACTCCAGACCTTCAACTGAGCCATCCGTTTACATGAGTCAGCAACTTGAAGTGAATAGACGACATTTGTTCTAGTAAATTTTATCATGTGAGCATCTGCTTCCCCCTTTGCCCCCACCCAGTTTATTCTTAGCAGCCAGAGGGGTGCTTCTCACTATGAGACACGCTGTGGCACGTCATTGTCCCAACCCTGCAGAGGCCTCGGGGCACAAGCAGTGGGAGTCCGTCTTGCAATTTCCTCCAATGCCCATCTCCCCACCATCCCTCCGACCCCGTCTCCCGCCATCCTCCCGATCCCGTCTCCCCGCTATCCTCTAGGCCCCGTCTCCCCACCATGCTCCCGACCCCGTCTCCCCGCCATCCTCCCGACCCCGTCTCCCACTACACCCACTTTATCCTCCCTGCGGGACTCTGAGCGTGTGAGACTCACTCCTGACTTGGGTCTCTGTGGGGGCTGTCCCTGCTGCTGGAATGGTCCCCCCCCCCAGAGAGCCACGGGGCTGAACCCCTCACCTCCTTCCAGCTTTGCCACAAAGGTCACCTTCCAGTGTGCCTCTCTGACCCCCGTTTGATCCGTGAGAGCCCCTCTGCACCCGGACCTCCCTTCTTGTCTGTCACTCTGAGTCCCAGATGCTGTCACTGTGTCACACGACCCCCTAAAACACCTCGCCTTTGTTTACCATTTGCTTCGTGCGTTGTGAGGTGCACCCCTCAAGGGCAGAGATGTGTACTTGTTTCTCAAGGTTTCCCACAATCAGTTCTTTGCACAAAGTAGATGCTTAATGACTATTTATGGAAACAAGTGAATGTATAAAGGAAGGTACGTTAGTGTGTCCCCTAATTTAATACTTAGTTGTCTGGTATCTGATGAATCAAAATTGCAGATGACTTGCATAAAATTTCCCCGCTTCGCATGGCACTGTTTCCCAGGAGCGCTGCATCCCTCAGGCGCACTGGAAGCCGGGGCTCTCGGTGCTGTGTGGCGGTCGGTGTTTGTCACTACTTCCAGCACTGTGCACTTGGCAAGCCCGGGGACCACGCCGCTGACCCCACGTCCTCTGTGCTGATGCCAGGCAGGCGGGCAGCAAATCCTCGCTGAGTGAACTGAAGACTGAAAACGCGACCTTTGCCGTGCTTGGCCGTGCATGTCCGAGCGGAGGCCGTGGGGCTCCCGTGTCCGCACACAAGGAGTTTTCAGGGATACAAGGAGGCACCAAGGGCAAAATACTTCTCAGCCTTGAAGCAAAGAGTGAGGTTGGGGCAGTTTCATGCTTCACTCTGAGACACTGGAAACAAGCCAGTGACTACGCACACCTGGCGGGGGCGGCTAGGGCTCCTCACGGCGAGACCGCACTCACCACTGGCAGCGATGCGGGAGCCACTGCACACGCTGCTGGCGCAGCTGGCCCACGGTCAGACGGGCAGAGGAACGGCCAAGTCGCTCTCTTGTAAATACTCCCCTGCAGGTGGAAGGGGCTGGACCCCACGACAACCAGCGGTTTGCATTTCAACACTCTTTCATCACACGTACTGAGAACTGAGTTGCATCTGCTCACATTCACGTGCTCTCAGATTAGATAGTTTTATCAATTTTTGAATCAGAGTATTGTGGGTAGCCCCCCCCACCCCCCCAAGTCCTAATTCAGAGCACTCCTAACTCAAGCACTGGGGAAATAAATTGCTTTATTTTCATCAAAATGCTTTTTGGTGTTTTGGAATCTCGAGGAACCGTTAGTGACATCAGGGTCTGCCTGATGCCTGCCACCCTCCCCCCGCCCACCCACCCAGACCTGGGTCAGCCTCGCCCTTCAGGCTGGCGCTGCCCTCGGGACCACGGCTGGCACAGGTGTCTCATTGAGGACTCCTCATGGAGCACCAATAACACTATTGCTCCCTGGATCTGATATTTTGAAACATTTCTGCAGAAGGTGCTCAGCTTTCAGTCCAAAAGGAAGGGTCACGGAGCAAGTCCATGCTCTGTAGGGCTGGGGCTCCCCTCCGACACCACCCGAAGCCCACCACCTGCAGAACCTCCTGGCCCAGGACGGCATCCCTGTGAGGGCAAGGCCAGCCAGGCCGTGTTTCATGCGGGGGGCCCCAGGAAACGGGGAGGGGCCTCGTCCAGGCAGAGGCGTGTTTCCACGCCTGGCTGCTCTCTCTGCTGTTGCTTTGAGTGTCCCAAGACTCTGAGAAACAGGAGACCACGCTTGCATCTGTGCCCCCCGCAGTGTCAGCTGGACCATCGAGAACAGGGCCTGACTAGACGCTCCCATGGGGGCTGGTGGTGACTGCTGCAGGAGCACTGGGGCCGCAGGCCGGAAACGGGCTGGAAGTGGGCTGGATGGCCCAACCTCTCACCATCAGGAAGCTGGGCTGAAGGGAAGGAGGGCTGGCTGCAGCCTCCGCCCAGCCCTGCAGGCCCGGAGCCCTCTGCCCACAGATACCGCGCACTGCTGGGTGTGGTCCATCCCACCTGGTCACCAGGGCGCCCCTGGCAGACACTGCATTCCGATGCTGTCTCCTTGCCAGGCACACACTTGAGCTCCAAGAAGACTGAAGCAAAGGCCCCAAGCAGCACTTGCACTCTGCCACCTGCTGTTAAGCAAGCAGAGCCCTTTTCCCAAAAAAACAGTCCCCTGAGGCCGCAGGAACCACGCAGCTGGGACGTGGTGCAGCACGGAGCTGAGCTGGGACAGACTGTTTCACTCTCAGTAGAGACAAAGTCATATCTGCAGCCCCCTTTTTGAAATGTAATTCCACACCTTCACTTGAATGCAGTCTTTATCAGACATAAAAAATAAGTAACAGTCCATAAGCTGCTTGCTGATATGGGAACCAAAGATGTGCTGATACGGGGATGCCCACCGAAGACATGCAGGACACCCGGAGCGACAACGAGAATGAGATGTCAGCTGTACGTCTTGTCTCCCCAAATAAAGACATGTCGAACAAAGAACATGCTCCCCTGTTATCTTGCTTACTTATTACCTCGAAAGAAAGCTTTTGCAGATTTGGACAAGTGGTCCAACGGTGGAAACAACCCTGGTGATAATCAGACAGCTTTCGGACACACCACAGGTCAGAGATTCCTGTCTGCAGGGATGCCCAGCGCCTCCGCTACTCAGAACCCAGCTGCCGAGGGAACAGTAACCAGAGGCCAGCGGAGCAGCAGAAGCAGAGAAGGTTTTATGGGATTGACCTTGAAGACCGGGACGCCAGGTGCCCGGGGAGGAAATCGCTCCCGGCGCTGTGGAAATCATGCCACTTGACTTTCGGCCCCAGCTCCTGCACGAAGGAGATTGTGGTCACTTCCTGATCTGCACAGACCCCTGCACCAGCTCGGGGCAGAGCCAGGACCCTTCCAGGGCGCCTCGTGGCCTCTACAATGGGGGCCCATAAAGCTCCCCAGAATACAGAGGACTGCGATGCCAGCCAGGTGGGAAATGGGAACGGGGGTCGGGGGAAGAGCCTCTCCCTGGACCAGAATCACCACCTGTCCTTGTGCTGGGACGGGATCGGCCACACCACGTCACCCCCGACTTTCATTCTATGCAGAGACCTTGTTTCAGGAGCACAGTCGCCTTTCACACCAGTTCTGGGCACAGAGGTGGACGAAGCTGGGGGTCGGGCCCCCGGGACAGCGCCCTCACCGTGTGGCCCCACGTCTGCGTCCTCCTCCGGTTGCCGGTACTTTGTCACCCGTACGGGAGTTGGGAAAGGTCCCCTCCTACCCCTGCGCTGTCCCCCTTCATTCCTTTACTGAAGGCATTTAAGGAGCTGACTTACTGCCTGCCGTCTGCGTCCTCTGTCTGACCTGGAAGCGCCCTGAGAGCAGGGACTTTTTGCCTCTTTCATAAACTGACCATCTCAACCCCTGGCAGCGGTAAGAACTCGATGAGCACCTGCTGAATGAACGAATGAAGGTCTGTCCCTGAGGCCAGGCCCAGTGTGAGGTGCGGAGATGTGACAGTGGGCACAAGCCCAGCCCCGCCCTGTGGATGCCAGCCTTGTGGGAGGACAGTAATCAAACGTTCTTAAACACTCACACACGTCCTGACGCCTAAAGATCATGGAGGTGCGATGGCCGCCTCATCCCTTCCCAACACACAAACACAGAACCAAGAAGGCGAAGAGCTCACGGGAGGGGGAGCAGAGGGACGTCACTACCAGGGGAGATGCCACAGGCTTCAGGGAGGTGAGGGGCAGAGGAGCCATGGCCCAGGGTCCCTGGTCAGGGGGACGCAGAGGCATTGGGTCACTCGGCTGAGACCCAAGAGGCTCTGGTGCCCCCTCCTGCAGAGCAGAGGAGACCCACAGCCACGCCCACGTCTTCTCCTCAACCAGGAAAGAGCAGGAGGGAAACACGAGGAGAGGTGGCAGCAAGACAGAGACGGACTAAGGTGCTCAGAGAGAAGGCGTCACCCAGGAGGTGGGGGCTGATAAAGCGGAGAGCTGAGCGGAGGGCGGGGTTAGGGGCGGGGCAGGGGAGGGCGGGGCAGTGGGGGCGGGGTTAGGGGCGGGGCAGGGGAGGGCGGGGCAGCAGAGAGCGGGGCTAGGGGCGGGGCAGCGGGGGCGGGGCAGGTGCTGGCAGCGCCCCCTGACAGGGAGCCCAGACACAGCCCAGACACGCAGAAGCGGGGCGGTTACGTGGGACAGACCGTCTCTACTACACCACGCCCAACGCGCATTGGCTATTATGCTACATAGAACACAGCGCACTACTTTGCACTGCGCATAGCATATAGCATAAATGCAGCAGCGCAGAGCGTATATGAACTGCACGTGTGTGAATGTGCTCCTGTGCTTGTACCTGGAAACAGGAGAATTTCCCAGAGGCAACGAAGAACATGACTCTCTGTATCGAAAAAGTTCATAGAATTTTCCACAAAACTGATACTTTTAAAATGTGTAGACGTCATCAGAGAATCAGTAAACATCAAAGATAAACGTGAAAGCATGACTGTAGTATTTTTCCACAAAGAAAACACAAGTCTCCTCTAAAGTAACACCGGCTGGAAGACACCTTCCCTTTGCGAGCTCAGGTTTTAGGAGATATCAGAACAATGTCTTCAAAAATTCGGAGAAAAGCAATTCAAGCAAATCATTGTATAATAGGCAACATGTCAGTCAAGTTTGCAGACAAACGAGAATTGTAAACATCAAAGAAATCAGATGTTATCTTAGGAGATGCTCCAGGAAAGTGTGGCTGTGAACGAGGGAAGGAGAAGACACCAAATGCGGTGGCTCAGTGCCAGCGGGGCGCTGACACGGAGGCCCAGCCTCCCCGTGGGAGGGAACTGCCGAGAGGAAGAGAATCAGAAAGACAGGCGCTTTGAGGAAGGACGTGCCTCCGGGAAAAAGAAGAAAAACAGGATAGAAAAGTACAGTGAGGAATGTGAGAAAGACACTGGCCACATGTGAGAGTGAAGAACAAGGAACGGCGGGGCAGCCAAGCCGAGACACGGAGGAAGCCATGGCTTCATCTGGCGCGAGCACGAGCCATGAGAGACG
Organism: Camelus ferus; assembly: GCF_009834535.1. Lineage (NCBI taxonomy): Eukaryota > Metazoa > Chordata > Mammalia > Artiodactyla > Camelidae > Camelus > Camelus ferus. Next base: position 1,817,992 of record NC_045706.1, on the reverse strand, counting down.
TGTCTGTGTGTCCGTCGGGCTCTGAGGACGACACATCGTCCCGGGGGTGGGGACTCCCTGTGGAACGTCATCTTCCTGACTGTAACAGTGACAACTTTTTACTTATCTACTTATTTGTCAACTTGCAGAGCCAGCCTGTGGAGGAAGCCAGAGAGCCCCAGCGGTGCCCGTGGGCGAGGCCACCATCATCAGCACCCCTGGCCTAGAAAAGTGCAGCTTCCCCAAAGGCGGGCTGCGAGGGAAGTCCGGGAGCTGGTCTCCCCATGCTGTAAAAGAGAGAGTCACCACGTTAGGGAAGAAACTCAGCACCTTATGGGAAAAGAATGAGAAGTTGAAGTGTTTTATTTACCCATGCTTTATTGAGAGAGTATTTAGTTTGGAATATTTGAGAAGACACGGCGTCACGGTGAGGGCCTGTGTGGCTGAGCCCAGCTCTCAGGGAGGCTGTGTGGTGACAGACCCCTGTTTGCTCACACTGCCCCGGGTCCGAGTGCCTTGGAAGGCCACCCGTACTGGCCCTCGCCTGGACCATCGTATCTGCCTCGCCAGTGGGACAGAAGCCAATGTGACTCGGGCAGACACCTGAAAACTGCTCGCATGTTGTCTCCCCTGTCTCGCTATGCCTAGAATCCCATGACCTCCACATGGAAAGCGTGGCCTCAGGAAGGAGGGGCACGTGGCCTGACCCCCTTTCTTCCTGCTGAAGTCGGCAGACAGGCGTGTGGTTAATACCGCCTGGATCAGCCAGCCAGGGGGCAAAATGACAGCTGATGGTGATGCACGGGGGACCAGCTGGGAGCCACAGAAGTACCACCCAGCAGAGCGTGGCCCCAAGTGCTGATCCGGGGCATCATGAGCTAAATAACCCCGGTTGTTTAAGCCACTAGGTTCTGGAGTGGTTGGTCACGTGGCAGTGTGTGACTGTCACAGAGAGCTGTACAGAAAGGGCTCCCAAGGCAAAAACCTACAAAGCGTGGCATTTACATGGGGACGCTGGGTCCCGTTTATGGAACGTGGGAACCGTCAGCAAGGCCACTGCCTGTGCTCACTTGGAAGGTGGAAGATACACTCAGTGAGCAGAGTCGCTGAGCTGGGAAGATGATTTCCAGGCAAAAGGCTGCAGGCGTCAGTCAGCTGCTGTGGTCTGCTGGTGACGAGGCAGGAGACGGGCAAGACGAGCTGAAGAAAGGTTTGTTCCGTTTGCAAGTAGAATTGAGAGGGGCCCAGACGTGCAGAGTTGGAAGAAAGGAACCTGTTTCTCACCCCAAGGCCCCAGCTGCAAGTGATCCTCAAAGTGCAGTGGGGCCTGGGCCCCAAACCGAGTAAAACCAGCTCCCATAAAAGACTTCGGTAAGGCCTCCGAATGGTTCGGGCTGGCGTCAGCAGCTGGGGAAAAGGCCGCTGAGGACTCTGGCCGCTGAAAGCCTGCAGAAGGCCCGTCCTGCCGCCGCTGACGGCTGCGTCTCCGCAAAGCGCGTGGGTGTGGCTTTTGTCAAATCCGATGCACAGAAAACCCACAGAGCTTTCAAGAGTGTTACACCAGGGAGAGGACCGCCGCCTCGACTCAGCGCAAACTGCTGATCTGCCAGATCACGCATTAAATAGGTGGCCATCCCGCTGGCCCCCTGCCCGGGGTGGTGCGCTGGGAGGGTTGCTTTGTCAGCAAAAGCTCACTCTCCCATCATGCGGCCAGAGAGGATTCGGACCATTCCTCACTTTTCCTGAGACGTCAACAGCCATTGTCTAAAGCCGACAAATCAAGAAACGAAAACATCAACAGCCTGGTTACAATGGAAAAGTTAACTGATGAAAATTTAAAAAAAAAACAAAAACAAAAACATAAAAGTACTAGCCGTCCAAGGAAGCGGGCTCTGGGGTGGGGCGCGCGTCCCTGGAGCACGAGACCCTCACTTTCCCTCTTGGTCTTCTGTTCCAGTGCGTAAGATGCATGAGTGAAAGTAAATGTGAAGACCTGTGAAGTTAGAGCCTCGGGAAGTGGCGCAGAGCTGAGGTGCCAGACGCATCACACCACACGACAGGCACACGCGGGGCAGGGTGCGCGCCCAGGAGCGAGTGAGGGGCGAGTCCCCATCGGGCAGCCCCAGGGGGTGAACCATGCAGAGTGGGCGGTGCGGCCCGGGGGCACTTGAGGGCGGGCACTCTCAGCAGCCCACAGAGAGGATTTAAGGTGTGGTGGGGAAAGGATTCAAGAGTAGTGTCTCACAGACTCACCACCTGGGGTCAGGGGGACATTTAGGGCAGACAGTGGCCCCCTCGCACACGACGTTGTGTCCCTGCCGGCCTTGCCGGGACCTCAGTGTTGGGACGTCCTGGGTGTGGCGGGATGTCCTTGACGGGTTCTGGTCAAGTGACCAGCCGGGACGGGATTCCTCCAGCTCATGGCCATTGAAATCATGGTGCAATCTGAATTTGCTTTCCCTCTGGACACGGTCAACTGTGTGACTTCAGTAGCACCATGGACTTAAAGGGCCTGGGTGTCCCCAGCACCCCCCCCCCCCCGACCCCGCTCAGCTGCTGCCTGGAGTGCGATGCCGTTCCCCTGGTGGGCGGGGGATCACGAAAGACCCGGCACATCTCCCATCCCGTGAGCACAGGTGGGGCCGGTGTTTGCCTTGGGGCAGCAGGAGGAGCTGCGGTGATTATGGGAAGAGGCAGGGCCTGCAGGAGCACCCGGTAGAGAGAAACCCCATTCAGGGCAGTTCTGGTGGCGCCTGGAAAAAGCCAAGCCCCAGCCTCGGAGACAGCATCACTGTCACCCGCGCCCGGACCCCGGGGTAGGCTGCTGGGAAATGAGCCTGACTTCAGTCACGACCTTCCCATCAGGGAACCGGAATTCCTCAGGGATGGATCTGCACCACGAAAGGCCAGCAGGACCTCATGCTTCCTCGAAGGGGCCTCTTTGGTGTGTGGAGCAGGGCACTGCGACCCGCCACGCGCTGGAGAAAGCGTCGGTGAGACATAATTACAGAGGCCAGTGGAAGGAGGCTGCGGGAGTGATATTAATTACAGCCTTTAATCCATCAGGCGGTGCCGCCGGCTTAACCTCTTCGGGGTTCTCTGAGTTCGTCTATGATTAATTATTTTTGGAAATAACAGCCAACATCATAGCTTGTTAATAGGTTTAAAGTAATAAATTTAAAAAAAAAAAACCTGAGAGGTTTACAACGGCTTTAGCTTCCTAAGTGTCGTAAGTAATTTCGCCAATAAAGCATCCACTTCCGTCCATGGGATCTTCTCCTCCGTCTGCGTTCTCTCTCCACGAAGGCACAGCTCTCCAGGCGCAGCAGCTGAGACACGGCGAAGTCAGCCGCTCGTGACCCTCCCAGAAAACCACATGCCTCGCGGACAAGTCCTCCTGCGTCTCAAACGGTGACGGCTCAGACCAGAGGTGGGGCCGCCCAAAGGGCCTGGCGTGATTCACTCTGGTTAAGAGTTAACATCCTGTCCTAATACGGAGCTGGTCCAGGTCTGCGTTGGCGGCAGGGATGCAGCGGGCGCCGTACACGTTTGGGAAATGCGCACAGGCTGCTTTCACCCGAGAAGGGAGCCAAGTGCAGCGGGGCTGAGGGGAGGCTGGACTGGAGACCTGGTCTGGGCAGCAGAGGTCGCTCTGCGGGCAGGTGTGCGGGCAGAGGGTCGCTGGCTGTCTGCATCACCCTGGAGCATCACACATCTCCTGACTCTGACACCTTCGCCCCCAGGGTCACAGCGGGGAGGGGTGCTGCTGCCACCAGGCAGGATTTCATCCTGGACCGAGCACTGGTGGACCGCCGTGGGGTACTCGGCTGTCCGGGGGCGAGAGGGAGGGTCACGGTGTATCCAGGCCCTCGCGGGCTCGCTCACAGTCTAGTGGGGGTGGGCACCGCGTGAATGGACGGTGACAGACGAGCAGGTGCCCCACATGCAGGTGCACTCGGGGAGGCTTTCTGGGGCGACGCCAGCTGAGGGTTCAAGGATGAGCAAGAGCTGGCCGGGACCTCCGTGGAGAGACGCCTGGGGCTCCCAAGGGCTGCGGGGAGTGCTGGGCCTGGAGGGAAGGCGGGGGCTGGAGAGGGGAGCGGGCCACATGCCAGGCCAGGACCAGATGCTGGAGCCGGGGGGGGGGGCGGTGAGCAGGCTGGGAACAGTGGGGCTGGAGCGGAACACCGCCGCGTGTGCCTGCCCGGCTGTGGGAAAGCGGGCAAACCAGGCAGAGGGAGGCGGGACCTCACCAGCTGCAGGAGGGGCAGCGGGAAGCAGAAAGCTGGGGGCCGTGACACCCCCTCCTCTCCCTCCTGCACCCTGACCCTGCAGAGGGCTCCTCCTTGTGGCTGTCCCTGCCTGCATGCGCCAGAACCCAGGGGCCACCCAGGGGTGTGACAGAAGTCACAGCAAAGGCAAGGGGCTTGGTCCAGAGGAGAAAACTGGGGTCACCTGCCCCTCGGGCGGGACTACCGGGGGGGTGAGATGCCCTCATCCGCTCTGAGCACGGCAGGCAGTGGGCACCCTTAGTCTGCACCTGGAGCGACGTGCTCCGGGGACAGGGTCCCCAGTGCTCCGTGTTCAAACACAGATGGCAAAGCCCTTCCCAGGCCCCTCAGGTGCCTGGGCTCCAAGAATCCCCAAGTTCACGGAGGTGTAGAGAGGCTGGCACCTGAGTTCATTCAGCCCTGTGATGGGGGGCACAGCTCAGGGGTAGTGCGGACGCTTCACATGCACAGGGGCCCGGGTTCAATCCCCAGTGCCTCCGTTAAAACAAATAAAATAAAAAATAATTAAATAAATAAAATGGGTAAAAATTTCTAAAAAAAAAAAAAAAAAAGGAAAAGTCAACTGACCGCATTAAAAAATGAATAAATAAAATCAACTTGTTTAAAAAAAAAACACTGCGCAGGGATGAAGCCCAGCACCATCTCCAGTAGAGACGTGGAGAGGAGCTGTGCACCCGCTCACACACACACACACGCACACACACACACACGCACACACACACCCCACGCGCAGCAACAGGCGCATTGTCACTGGATGCCGCACCTACAGGCACGTTCGTGCTGGGCAGGAGCAAATTCCCTCAGGTGTGTAATTTGTTTCAATTAATTACTAGAAATGATTACATATTGGATAACAAATTACACCTGCGAGTTCTTATTATTCCGCATTTTGAGACGCGTGCACGCAGACCGGTGCGGCAACCAGACACGGCCTGTTTACCCTCTTGTCCCCACAGGAGCCCCTTCCTTAAATGACCTCGCACACCTGCAGCCCCCCGGGTGAGCCCCTGGCGCGCGGGAAGAAGATAAGGTTTCTGTGGCAGAGGAGTTTCTCACTTGATGAGAAGGACAAGATAGGAGAAAAATGATGAAAAGATCCCCACGGACGAGGACACATCACAGAGGAGAGTTTAGGGCAGAACTTCCTGACTTCCCTCACTGCATCGTCCACCCTGGATGGACCCACAGGTCCGGGCCATTTACTGTTTTCCAAATGGTTCTCAGATACGCTCCTGAAAGCTGCCTCCCCCCACCCTCGCCAGCACCGGCACTGTCACCTGGCCCTCTGCCTCAGCCTGAGCCACATGCCCACACACTCACACACACCCCCCAGCACACAACCGCATAAGCATTTGCACACACTCAGACCTGTGTGAGTTACTGAGCAAACCAGAGGAGACGTGATGGATTCTGGACAGACATGCCGAGTTCTCTGATCCCCATCATCTTTAAAACGAGTAAGAAAGATGAAGACGCTCCCTTGTCCTGGCTCCCGTGTGAGGAGATGCATCTGAAGAGTGTGAGGCCTCCCACCTGAAGGGCTACTGAAGTGAAGACCGTCCCACGGCTGGGAGCGCCTGGATCCAGCTGTTCCTGAAGGCATCCGCGCAGCAGAAGGAACCACGCCCCTAGCGCCCTGGGGCGCCTGCTACCTCTGTAGCCCCGTGGGGCCACATTTCATGTGCATCCTCCTTCCCAAGACAGGGGGCAGACGGGGGGGTTTAGAGACCGGGGACAGCTGGCTGCCCAGAGCTTCCCAGAGTCGATCCCCTCCACCAGGCGGTGCCGCCGGCCTGCAGGCACAGAGCCGGCAGTGGCAGGAAGGAGGTGGGCTCCATGCCTCCCCGCAGAGCTGACCCTGGAGGGGGAGTGAAATGGGGCCGGCCGTGAAGTTGTTTTGCTGCAACAGCTTTATTGAGCTGAAATTCACAGGCCATACGATTCACCCGCTTGAAGTGTCCGAAAGGATGGTTTTTAACTAGATGCACAGAGCTGTGCAGCCATCACCACAACCAATCGTAGAATATTTCATCACCCCAAAAACAAACCCCAGACAACCAGCCATCAACTCCTTTTTCCACCTGGGCCTCCTGCTCCCGCCCTCACCCTAAGCAGCTACTTGTCTGCGTCCTGTCGCTGTGGATTTGCACGTTCCGGACGCTTCATAGAAATGGAATCATAGAAATACACGGTTCCGTGACCGGCTTCCTTCACAAACGCGATGTTTTCAAAGCTCATCCGTGTCTCAGCCCCTGTCCGGGTTCGGTCCTTTTATTGCTAATATTCCGTCGTTGGGGAGACTGCACCTAATTTTCCCGCTCCTCAGCCGCTGAACATCTGGGCAGCTTCTGCATTGGGGCCGTTATGAATAACGCCGCCGTGAACAACTGTGTACACGTTTTTGCATGGACATACGTTTTCATTTCTCGTGAGTGCATGCCTGGGGCGGACTTGCTGAGTCTCACGGTCATTCTACATCTGCGCACTCGAGGAACCGCGCGCCTGTTTCCCAGCGCAGCTGCACCACTTGGCATTCCCACCAGCGGTGTACGAGGCTTCCAATTCCTCCCCATTTCCACCAGCACCTGCCATTGTCCCTCTTCTTATTTTAGCCGAGCCGTCAGCATGCAGTGGAATTTCATCGTGGTTTTGATTTGCATTTCTCGATGACTAATGCGGTGGAGCGTCTTCCACGTGTTTACTGGCCATTTGCTTCTCTTCTTTGGAGAATGTCTATCAGGTCCTTTATTAACTGGGTTATGTATCTTGCATACACCCCTTTACAAGTACAAGTGAACCTGTAACGGACGTTGTAATTCCACAACACGTGGGAAATGACAACAGCACACACATAATGAATGCAGAGCAGATGGTTTGGGCGCAAGCGCACGCCCTTCTCTGTTAGGCCGCGGACCTCTTATCAAAGGCTGCACATCCTCTCCAGGAACAGGGCGCAGCCTCCGTGACCACAAAACTACAACCAAAGGATGCCTGACCGGCCACCGGTGTCCCTGCCGTCTGCCCCAGCCGCTGTCCTTCACGTGCCCTCCACCCGCACACCGTGCGTCCTCGCTCTGCTCGTGTCCCCTCAGATGCTGCCTTGAGAAGAAGGACGACGACAAACATGACAGCTTGTCTGATGGACCTGTCGGGACATGTGGGCACAGCTGGGGTCTGCTCAGTGGGAGGTGTTTACTGAACGCACAGGTGGGAGTGTCGCGTAGACGTCAGGACGGAGGAGGCAGAGACTGGGGGTAACGCCACGGAGCCGACAGCTGAGCCAGGAGACGGGGCGGCGTATTGGAGGTTGCGCCCATCAGCTTGGGCGGCTGTGCACACTGAGGCGGAAGGGTCAAGGACTGAGACCAGGCTGGCTCCGTATTTTGGGGGGTGACAGGGCCGTCTGCACGGGTTTCCTCCAGCAGCCGGTGGTCCACAGCAGTAAGGAAGGAAAGGGGACCGGCAGGGGCTGAAGCCACACGCAGCCCTCAAGCGCTGTCTACACCGCGAGCAAACGCTGGCGAGGCTTCCGTAGTCCATGTGGGGCAGAGGGGTTGCGGGGAACTTTCATTTCTCAGTTAGGCTCTCGGTTTTTTCCCAAGTGAGCTTTTATCACCTTAACAATTAGGGGCAATTGCTGAGCGATACAAGGAAACGGTAAACAGCAGCCGGAAAAGATGCCCTTGGCTCAGCAGCAGCTGGACCCCAGGCGGCGTCACCAGAACTTTGTCACGGCCACAAAAGGACGAATGACCCTAGGTGTCCCCAGAGCTGTTCCGGTCCCGTGGACGTGTTTCCTGCTGTCACTGAAATCAGAGCTGGGCTGCAGTGTGAGCTGGGGGGAGGCAAAGGGGAGGGTGAGCAGCAGGTACAACCGGCGAAACGTGGGGGCCCCCTCGGGGACCAACAGGAAGTACCGGAGATGTCTGCTGCTGGGGAGCTGCTCCCTGCGCCGCAGAAACTGTGTGTGGGGGGGAGGGGGCGGGTGAGACAGACAGACAGACAGCGTGTGCCAGCGTGCGCGTGTGTGAGGGAGAGTGAGACCCCCAGAACTTGCTCTCTGACTCAGACGCTAAGAGCCTTTTGACTGTAAACTGTCATTGGTCCCCAGTCATCACTTCATCTCACCCCAAAGTGCTCCATACAACTGGGGACAGAGGAGAGGATTCGGACCCGTCCACCTGCAAGCCTGGACCCCACACCAGTTTGCTCAGGAAACTGTCTCTGTGGCTCAGCACAGACAGATGAGAGAGGCTGCCCACGAAAGACGGGGCACAAGGAAGGGGACAAGGGGCCGCCCAAGACTGCAGCAGCGCCGGGGAGACCCCTGTGTGTCCTGCCGGTGCTGACAGCCGACCTGACCGGAGTGGAGAGAGGAGAGCTTCCTGGGGCCGGTGGGCAGGGCTGTGTGGGGGCTGGACCATTTCGTCAGCTCATTTCTAGACAACCAGGAATTACTTCTCTGTCCTGAAGCGATGGGCTCCCCTTTGCCGCATCTTCCCGGGATCCAGACCCCCTGGCTCTGAGCCTCTGCCCGCCCAGCCCTCCCTCCACCCCTCACAGTGGGACCAGTGGGACGTGGACACCTGGCCTGGCGGGTCCGGGCTCCTCCCCAGCCCACCCCTGAGTGCACAGGGACAGGTGATGTGGGGCGACTTCCCAGCCGCACTCAAAGTGGGCCCCAGGCGTGGACAACACAGGACCGTCTGTGTGCGCCGTGGTCCTCCTCCGGCTCTGTGCCTGCAACGCTCTCTGATGTTGCACGGCCCAGAGCACTGCTGCTTTCCCCCGGGAGAAGGCAAATGAGCTGCAGCCGATGACACTTTCTGTGGCTAGAGGAGGACTCACCAGCGCCCACGCTCCCCCGAGTATAAGGCTGCGCAGCTGTGCACGGGGACCTGGAGCTGAAAGGAAACGCAGTAACGCCTCTCGGAGGAAATGTGCCACTACTGCTCCCCCCTTCAGTCCATCGGGCTGTACTTACACGGCCACAACAGGAAAAGACCGTGCTGGCTACCTGCTGCATAAACAGGGAGGGGGCTCTTGTGTGACGCGCTGTAATCGTAACAAGTCAGCCTACTTGACTGACAGAAGTCCCTGCATCTCCTCCAGCCGCCGAGTCTCCCGTCCGGGACATACTCTCGGAGCTGTTCTGAGTGCTGATCGGGGAGGAGACGGCGCTGTGGTCTCTGCCCCGTGGACGCTCAGCGTGGACAGGCCACGTGTAAACGTTTGAACAGTTCACTGTCAGTTAAGTGACAGGTGAGACCAGGCACAGGATAGGCGTTTGAAGGCTGAAATGGTTTTGATTGACAGAAGGGGTCAAGGCAGGCACCACGGACGAGGTCAGCTCACAACTGGGCTTCCAGGAAGGGGCTGGGATGTGAACACAAGGAGAGGAAAGGCCGCGGGAGCGGGGGGCAGGGGGAGCACAGCTGTTAGCATGCGGGTGTCAGCTCTGACGCCGTGTCCCTGCTGCTGTCTGAGGGTCCGCCCGGGAGCATCCTTCCTCTCTTCCTTTCCTCATGAAGGTGGTCCTGCAGCCTGTCCCCGGGTGGGCTTAATGCATGCTGAGACAAGGGACTGGGGAGCCTGGGACCCCGGTACCAAGCAGGGCTCCATGTCCCCACCATTTCCCCCGAATGGAAAGATGGCCTGTGCACCTGAGTTTGCAAAGTCTCATCCCAAGAACCCTGGGAGCCCAGGAGACACACGGCTGGTGAGCTGGATCCTGGACGCCGTTCATCACACAGGTCTGAGCACAGCCATTCTTACATCAGATCAGGGAATGGGAGGCGGACGTGACAGCCGGCGCTGGCCCGGGTCTGCTCCAGCGCAGCGCCCTCCCCCTCTCCTTCCTGCAGTAGCTGATGGGCGCAGCTTCCAGCTGACTTTTTAAGGCAGTGAGGAGCTCGCATGCTGCTGGATGAGGAAGCTCACCCTCTAACCCTCGGCGTTGATAAGACTGAGACCATGGATAGGACCTTCCAACAGCCCCTCCTTAGCGAAAGGAAGCACCCGAGAGCAACATGCCAGCTCCCTCACCGACACAGGCCATTGAGCAAGCGAAGACCCGCACGCTCCCGCACAGGCACGGTTCTGTGTGCGGCCTTGGTCCTGCTCACACACCAAAGGTCTGTCAGAGAGTTACAACCAGAGCAGCTGGGCCTGAAGGCCCTCCCAGGGGCTCCTGCGACCGGCTTTCCCCAGCGAGTGCACATCCAGGCGCCTCATCCCCTCCCCCCCAACCAGGTGCCACTCCTGCTGCCTCTGGCCGCTGGCCACGGACGGGCACCGTTTCCACCAGGGCTGTCATCACAGACGAGGCGAGCCGGCGGCCCAGGAAGGAGCGGCCGCTCTAGTTACAGCCACTGGGGGCAGACAGTGTGCCGGCTCGTGGCCGCAGCCCCGGGACCTCAGGCAGCACCCAAGCCCCTTCGAGGATTTCCTCCCTGAGAGCGACAGCCCCTTCCTCTGTCTGCAGGCCCGTTTGCTCACAGTCCTTCCCAGTCTCTTCTTAAAATGCCACCCCCCAGAGGAGCCGAGGCCCAGCCCAGGGATCATACCGCAGGCCCCCCGTGTGTGAGTGCAGCCTGGCAGTCCCCTCTGCCTGGACGGGCCCCAGGGCTGAATGTAGTCAGCGTCGCTATGGCGCCAGTAGCCTGACCAGAGTCCTGGTCAGAAGGTCATGGATCTGAGCACAGTGGCTCTACTGCTGATTGTGAACTGGGGCTGGGGGAGGGGCGGGGAAGAGGGTGATGGGGGAGGGGCTGGTGGGGAGGGTTGATGGGGAGAGGTTGGTGGGGGAGGGTTGATGGGGAGAGGTTGGTGGGGGAGGGTTGATGGGGAGAGGTTGGTGGGGGAGGGTTGATGGGGAGGGGTTGGTGGGGGAGGGTTGATGGGGAGAGGTTGGTGGAGGGAGGGTTGATGGGGAGGGGTTGGTGGGGGAGGGTTGATGGGGAGGGGTTGGTGGGGGAGGGTTGATGGGGAGAGGTTGGTGGGGGAGGGGTCGGTGGGAGGAGGGCCTGACGGTGGTGCTTACGAAAGACAAGCACGGCCCTCGGGAAGGTGGGCTGAGCTCTGGGCTGGCTCTTACCTTCCTGTCTTTGGCACTCAGGTGAGGAGGCCTTCACCCACCTCCCACTCTGTCTCCCAGCTTAAGGAATGGGATGAGCTGTATGGGGGCCAAGAGCCTTTTCAGGGTGAAAGCTTGAAGTCCCTCAGCAAATGGCCTGGTTTCCTGCTGAGCCTCCGGACTGGACGTCCCGGTCAACGCGTGGTGAAGAGTGACCTCAGGAGCCGGGTTCCACAGCCCGAGCACCCGAGAGGCCCTGGCATGTGGACAGCTGCCCCGTTTCCTCCCCTGTGTGTGAGGACTGAGCCGGGGTGGGGTGCAGCGTGCACATGCTCAGGCGGGCCCGTCACCCTCCCCTCCCTCAGACAGAACGCAGGGGCGGATGCCTTCCTTCAGCAGAGTCGCGGGGAGACGGCTTTGCCCCCAGCACTGCCCTTGGCAGTGGCTCGTGACGAATACGACTCAGGAGGCCCTGGTCCGCCTGGGTCCAGCGTTGGGCTTGAGAGGTGGCTGGCAGCAGAGAGACATCAGGATCACCCCAGACAGGGAGAAGCGCTGCAAAGTAAGCGACAGGGGAGGAGAAGGGACTTCAGCACAGGACGGAGGGACGGGGCCCCTCTCAGCTGGGCCTGGGTGATGGGGGAGAGCCTCCAAGGCGGGGCAACGGCCAGCGCAGAGGCCCTGAGGCAGCCAGACGTGACGTGTTTGAGGGACCAGCGGCAGGCGGGTGAGGCGGGTGGGAAGACGGAGAGCGGGACCGGCACCAGAGCGTCAGCCGGGTCACGGACGCTGGGCTTGGGAGGCGCTGGGGAGAAGGTTAGGGTTTGCTCGATGCCCCGTGGAGGACAGTCACTGAGGGTTTTCAGCAGGGGGAGGCTTGGTCTGAGGTGCCTCTTTGAGAACTGAACTCTGGCTCCTGTGTGGGAAAGTGGCTGGTAAGGGTGAGAGGAAGCAGAGAGATTACGGGCAGCGGCTCCAGGCAAAAGGTCGGAAGATCACGTTAGTTTGGAGCAGGAAGCCAGGCGTGGGACCTAGACTGGAAGGAGGGACAGCAGTGCTGATGGACTGGAAGTGAGGGGTCAGGCAAAGAAGGAACCAAGGATGACGCCTGGGTGCTGGGCTCAAACAGCTGGACAGATGGGGTGCAGTTTACGAATTAGGGAGAACTCGGGAAGAAGGGGCTCGCTTGCCCAGAAGGCTGCAGGAGAAACTGGCTCCCTGGCTCTGTCCTGTGTTCTGAGCAGGACCGCAGTGGGAAATCAATACTGCCTTGACGGAAAAGCACGGTTTGAGATGCCATCCGGAAGTGCAGGTGTCCAGCGGGAAACTGGTCTCCCAAGCCAGAGCCCGAGGGAGAAACAGGAGCCGAGGTAAAGCTGGGGTGAGCTGTTATCTAGGGTAAGAGTGCCCGGGACACTGGAGGGAGAGGGTCCCGCACACCCCGGGCTGCAGAGATCTGTGCCAGGACCCCCTCTGCCCCGCATCCCAAACCTGGGAGGAACACCAAGGACCCCAAAGGAAGGAGGGACAACTGCGCGGCCGCGTCAGAGACCAGCCCAGATGCAGCCCTGCCAGCGGCAGAGCGGACGACGCGCCAACCCACACATGCTACACCAAAGTGAACGTGGCCGCATCACCAGGTCAGCAGGGATGATCAGGAAAGAAACCCATCATTTTGAGCAGAAAAGGCCATCACAGGAGAATGTGCGAGTCATGATTACACTTACATAAAATTCAAAGAGCACCTAAATTCTGAAGTATATGCTTTGGGAATAATGCTTGTATGTAAACATATTTCTTAAAACAAACAAACAAACAAACAGCATAGGAATGGTTGGCACACGTTCAGGAGAGTAATTGTTCCTGAAGGGGCTGGGGGGACAGAAACACCTAATTGCTTGGGCTCAGAGGGAGGGAGGTACGTGGGGGGTCTGCTGTATCCGCGTCCCTTATACCCGCACGAACATACACGCGCTTCTGTGTGCAAGGTGGATCGCCAATTTTGCTTTTCAAAGAACGAGTGAACTGGAGGTGGCAATGCAGATGGGAAGGCGGCAGGAGCGGGGCGGCCCAGGGCAGACAGGCCGCAGGAGGGCTCTTCCACATGGACTAATCTGGAACACGCTTCCCAGCTGATAGGGGCAGTGGGGGCTCCGCTTAGAAAATTCTGCACCTGGCACGGCCCAAATGTCAAGACACCTGCTTGCCTGTTTGTGTCTTGCACCCTTAACACGCATTCACTTGTGGACGACAAGCTGTACAGAGTCTTTTTTTGTTTGCTTAAATCCAAGTAAGCTTCCTTCTAACAGCAGCTCAGTGTCTCCATTAGAAACACACGCGCCCCCCTCACAGAAGCCAGCGGCGTCGCAGGCCCTCTGGGGTGTGAGTAATTACGTTGCGGCAAGATTTTTGTTGCTACAAATCTCTAAAATGTTAATATGTATTATGACATTTTTGATGATGGTGGAGGAGGAAACAATTCCTGGATAAAAAGAGAGAAGGCTGCCTGGCCACGGCAGAGCCTTGCCAGCACGGGCGGCCCCAGGGCGGCGCTGAGACCCCGGCTTGGCGACTTCCCTGACTTGCGATGCAGCCCGGCTGGTAGGCTCCTGACAGAGGGAAGAACAGCCACTTCCCAGCTGCCCTGTGGCAGGACACGGTGCTAAATTTAGACCACTGAATAGTTCTGGAAGCACAAGAACAGGCGGTAAACGGCTCCGAGGCAGATGGCACTCCTTAACCGTCGTGTTCGAGAGCCCCTTGCTTTACTGGAGACCCTCGCCATCGCTCATGTCTCACCTTTTTCACTCGAATGCTTACGAAACAGTGGGTGAAGTTTCAAAAACAGCTACCAGCATCCTTAATAAAAGAATCACTTCATCTGTTTCATCAAACCGGGGCCGGCGCTGGCGCTGGCGCTGCGTGGCATTTCCACCCCTGAATGTGGGCGCCCCCCTTCGCCCCGCCCCGTGACGCGGAGGGGACGGCCGAGTGGGCGCAGGTCGGGGAGTCCAGCCTGGAGGGGGACCAGGAAGGAAGTCCCCATCGCTCGGGCAAGCCCTTCTGCAACGTCTCCCGTCTCCCCGAAGAACTTCACGTTCTCCTTAAAAACTAAGAAATAGGAGACAAGGTACGTTTTTTCCCCGAAACGTGTTCCTTCTTTAACCTGAAATGCTAAGGCTTGAAGGGCCAGCTGAGAACGGGGCAAACTGGTTCAGCTGAGACCTGCTTAAAGGCAGCAATGCGGAGAGGCTTCCAGCCCACCCACCCCTCACTCTCCCTCAGCCCGGCTCCCAGCCCACGTTCGAGGGTCTTCTGACGGGATCTCTCCAGGCAAACCCCCTGCTCCGCCTGCCCTTCCTTCTACCTCGCCCCCGACTCAGGAGCGAGCATGAGAGAAACAGCCCTAGAGTCATGTTCCTGGTGGAATGGGCTGTGTCCAACCTCCCGACGCGCAGTCAGGAGAAAGGACACCGAAGCCTGGGACATCGCTGGGGAGCGCATTGCACGGGGTCATCAGTTCAGCCCCCAGCACCGCAGCAGGTGGGGCGGGAGAGGGAACCCCCCCCCGCCCCCAGCAGGTGGCTCACAGGCTGGGAAGGGGACGAGCAAGTGAACAGACTGAGCACGAGGCCAGCGGGAGACCCCAGGCGAGCCCAGGGCCTTTGGAAGAGCCACAGGGAGGTGCGACTTGGCTGCACGTGGTGGCAAGACTTGGAAAGAGAAAACCCAGCTTTTGGTTGAATTTGGAACGGATTGTGAGTTCTTTAAACAGGGTATCTTCCTCGAAATTCTAAATCACATTATAGGCATCTAATTCAGGGTAAGCTGTGACCGATCTTCCTTCCTCCTTGCGGATCCGGCAGGTGCCAGGTCAGCCCCCCCCGGGCGAGCGTCTTTACCCAGCAGCCCTGGCTGGTGCCGTTTAGACACAGCTGTAGAGCGTGAACCAGGGCTTCTCGCAGGAGGCGCTGCCACCATCCGGGGCCAGACGGCCCTCCGCCACAGGGCTGCCCTCGGCTGGAGGACGTGCGGCAGAAGGCCTGGTCTCTACGGCCGAGACCCCAGGAGCAACCCCCGGGCCGCAGAGACCAAAACTGTCCCTGGCCATCAGCTAGTGTCTCCTGGGGGCAGAACTGCCCTCAGCTGAGAGCCGCAAAGCTAAGGCGCGTTGGGCGTCCGGCCACCTGGCTTTGATTACCAAGCCGAGGGTGTGCATGCAAGGCTCACTTGTCTAAGATGGGAATCACTGCCATCTGAATGAAAGCAGGGCTGTGTACCTGCAGACACGTGAACGCCTACTGGCTTTAGTGAAGTCCATCTGGACGAGGAGCAGACGGCACAGGGCTGCGTTCTTCTGGGCTGGGGGGAGGTGTCTTTTGCTGTCGGTGCCATCTGTCCCCTCTGCCCCGCCCCCCAGCCCCCCTCCCCTCTCCCCACCCCCGCCCCAGGCACCTGTGTGAAGGGGCTTAGGGACTTGCTAGCAGAACGCGTGGACCTCCGCTGAGGACACACGTCAGGACGGGCAGCGCTTCAGCCTCACCCGATGTCACCTCACGGGGCCACCGACGGTGGTTAAAACACAGCTCTGGTAGACGGAGCGTCTGCCCTCGTCTCCTTCAAGCCTCGGTTTTCAGAAAGCATTCGGGGGAACTGTGTGCAGGGCTCCACCCTGCGCGCGGGCAGTCTCTCTCAGGTGCCCTCTGCGGCCGTCAGCGCGGCTAGGCGGCCCTGCCTCCCGGAGAACCACTTCCGGGGCAGCCGTGGGAGCGCCACCCCCTGCGCTCACGCCCGGGACTGGCCCTGGAGCTCAGAGGCCGCCCGCCGGGCTGGGGCCACGGTCCGGGCCGCCACCCCTGTTTCAACCCAGTAGTGATCAGGGTTTCCAGAGCAGAGGGGTCAACGCCAGCATGACAAAGGCAGCCTCAGAAGCCACCTGTCGAGGGCTGCCCCTTGGTCTCCCTGGCTGCCCACGTGGCCGTTACCTACAGGACAGACACTGTGGGGGCGGCCTTTCTCTAACTGAATGCACATGGTGGCAGATTTGATCATAGAGCCTTAGGAAACACAGACATGGAGAGACGCCTGGTTATTATGTCACTGTATAAATCACACAACAGAACGTGCAGAGCGAAGCCGCCCCCGGGGAGCACGGGGTTTGGTCTTGGGTTCTTTCTAGGATTAATCTGCTCAGAAAACAGTAAGTCATCATTAAAAAACACCAATGAACTGATGGATTTTAACCAAAATCTTGACACAGCTGTAAATTATGTTCCACACAAGAGACTATCTACGTGTTTTATTTATTTCCCCATCGCACCTGAAGTGCCTGCTCAGTGACAAACCGAAACAGACGTAAGTTCCTGCGACTACCACAGTCTATTAACCGCCCAATTTATCAAGTCAACTTCGAAGTATGGAAGCCGGGGTCCAGCGTCGGGAAGACCACATCAGATTTACTAGAAAGAAGCCCAGAAAACCAAGGGCACTCCCACAACTGAAATATAATAAAACCAGGTTGTTACACACACACACACACACACACACACACACCCCTCTCTCTCACAACCTAGCGATGTTCCCTGTCACTGATCCCCTAGCAATTAATCTGATACTAGTGTGCAATCCTAGCATTAACTCTAGTAGAGAATTAATATTATCATCCCACAGAATTTCTATCCAAACCTTATCGTAGCACGAGAAAAACCACAAGCCAGGCAACGGCACCAGCTCGCGAGACTCCAGCCCTCACTAAGTGCCACTCCTGCTCAAGGCTGCTCTTGTCGCTTTAAGGGCAGGCCCAACCTGCACTCACTGTTATGGCCTGGGCACACGGAGTCCTGGCCACAGTTAGCAGACGAGCGCGCACAAGCGAGAACGCGCTTAGACCGCAGGGTTGCAGCCGACCCAGGACCAGGGCCCTCATCTCCCTCTAGAGCCCTTCCTCGCACGTCTCAGCACAGTACCACGAAGCCTACCGGCCCCGCGTCTGCCACGAGCGCTCAGAACAGCACACCCGCCGCACGTGTGGACCCCGCGCCTCGGTGGCCGCTTCAGTGGGCTTCCGCACAGGTCCCGCCGTGGTGGAAGGACCCCGCCGTGTGTGCAGACTGGGCCCAGCTGGCCGGCCCAGGAGGGACGACTCAGTGAGAGCCCCTTGCAAGTCTGAGCTTTGCACGTTTGTGCGTTTCATTAACTCAGAGGCTTAACTATTTTCCAGCACCTTCCCTTTGCTTTCTTCCAAGCTCCACATAAGACAATTAGAAATTCCTCAGTCACGCGCATCGCTCCCCGTGAAGTTAGTAAAGAGACACCCCACGTCTTTAAACAGAAACTTTAAACTGTCTGCGTTAGGGCAGGAAGCCCCTGGGCGGACTCACGAGACCTTGCTCGACGGAGCTGAGGTCCATTGTGTGCTCTGAAGAGGAGCGAGCCCACGGAATCCCTCCCGAGAGCGCTCCCCCCCCCCCGGTGCTCCCGGCACAAGAACCCAGGGAACTGTGAGCCTGGGCGCTGGCAGGCTCCTGCCTTGGTCACCATGCTGTGGGCTCTGGAACCAGCCCAAGGCTTTGAGAGAGCGGCTCTGTCTTACCGGAGAAGGGTGCGGTCCGCAGGGGTATTTTGATGGGTGCCAACGTCAGAAAGTGGCAGGGCTGCACGCTGGAGGGGGCCGGGCCCCCCAGCCCCTCCGGGTCCACGGAGACCATGGCTGCGGCGGCGGCGATGGCAATGGTGGGGCCGTTGCCGACAGGCTTGAGACTGTTGTGGCAGCCACCTGCAGAGGAGGGACAGGGAGGTCAGCACGCACACCCGGAGCCCACTGGGGACTATGCCACTTCGTTATGCGACATGTGAGCGCCCAGAAGACAAGAGCGCGGTAACCCCCTTTCTTGGAAGCCTGAGCCCGGGGCCACTGTCCTAGAAATAAACGTGACGAGCTCTCATCCTGCCCAAATGTCACCTGTGCAGGGGGGGCGACGTCACAAGGCTTGCAGGCACCAGGGGACATGCCTGCCTGAAAGAGAAGTAACTTGGCTGCTGCTGCTGCTGCGGTGCTCAGCGAACAGAGCAGATTACGCGATCACTTGTGTGTCTACACGACAGCGTCACTCACTCAACACGGCTGCACGTGGCTCTCTAGACGCCGAAGGTGATCTAGCCCTCAGGTGCAGAGCAGTGGCCCAGGCAGACGGGAGGCCTGCCCACAGGGGCCCCGCATCCAGGTGGGGAAGACACACATGCAAGCTTTTCTTGTTGATTTGCTTCATGTCACAGGTTAGAGGGAAGGAAAGCGGGGAAAAGGGCCAAGAACTGGTAGGCGGGTTTCAGCTTTAAATGGGGTTGTGGGGAGGGTCTTCACTGGGAAGGGGACGCAGAGGTGACGGCCTGCAGGAGGCAAGCAGGGAGCCACACTGGCACCTGAGGAAGAGCAGGTTGGGGAGAGGTGAAGGGGGTGCAAAGGCCCTGAGGCGCACGCCTACCCAGTGTGCTCCAGCAGCTGCCAGGAGGCCAGGGAGGCTGGAAGGGGCTGGGCAAGGGGCAGAGATGAGGGACTCGGCGGGGCAGGTTTGCAGGGACACAGGCACGTTGCTGACCTAGGATTCCACTCAGAGAGGCAGGTGTGGGAGGAGGTGGAATGAGGGGGGTGCTCTGACTTCCATTTCACGTCCTCACCCTGGCTGCTCTGCTGGGAGCCGACTGAGGTCTGGACACAGCGCCTGATCCTATTGTGTCTCTTTGTCTTTTTGTAATTTCCAAAGGCCCTATGATGGGCATATACAGATTTTTAAGATTAAATTTAATTTTTAAAATTTTAACATTAAAAAAATTGAAGTCTAGTTGGTCTACAGTGTTGTGTTAGTTTCTGGTGTGCAGCACAATGGTTCAGTTATACATATATGCACTCTTTTCCATAATCTCTTTCTTCTTTATTTTTCTGGGGAGTAATTAGGTTTATTTGTTTCTTCATTTGTTGATGGAGGGGCTGGTGATTGAACCCAGGGCCTGGTGCGTGATGAGCACGTGCTCCACCCCGAGCCACACCCCCGCCCCTCACACCCTCTTTCATTACCAGTTACTACAAGCTATTGAATGTAGCTCCCTGTGCTGCGCAGCAGGACCTTGCGGTTTATCTAGTCTGTGCATAGCAGTTGGTATCTGCACGTCTCCGACTCCCGATTTACCCTTCTCTCCTTCCTGGTCACTGTAAGTTTGTTTTCTTTTCTGTGACTGTTTCTGTTCTGTAAGTAAGTTCATTTATGTCATTTCTTCCTTCCGCGTATAAGTGGTGTCACGTGGCGTTTGCCTCTGTCTGACTTCCTTCACTTAGTGTGACCGTCTCCAGGTCCGTCCGCGTTGCCGCGCACGGCATTATTTGCTTTTTTATGGCTGAGTAACACTCCATTGTATATATATGCCACATCTGTATCCAGCCATCTGTCGATGAACATCTAATTCTTCGCACAGCAAGTTGAGCAGGAGGCACAGAGAGCCCACACCCCCCCCCCCCGGACCCGGTTTCCCCTCTGGTCGCCCTGTGTTACCCCTTCTGAGCCAACACGGATACACTGTTATTAATCAGAGTCCAGAGTTGACCACACACTGCTTGTGTTGAACATTCTATGAGTTTTGCCAGATGCACGATAAACGGCACAGCATCACACAGGACGAATTCACTGCCCTAGAAACCCTGTGTGCTCTGCCTGTTCATCTCCACCCCCACGGGCCACCGCCCCTGAGATCTGCCTTCTGTCTCCACGTTTTCCCTTTTCCCACAAGGTCTCACAGTGGGAGCCACACAGAATGGAGCCTTCTCAGCCTGGCCTCTGCCACGTGGCAGCACGGCCACCTCGTGCAACTGCACTTCCCTTGACTGTGCACTGTGGAAACTACCTTCTTTACAAGTTGAAGGGCTGAAGGGCTGTGGAAACCCGGCATGGGGCCAGCCTATCGGCACCACTTGTCCAACAGCATCTGCTCATGTCACGTCTCTGTCACACTCTGATGATTCTCGCCGCATTTCAGAACTGTCATGGTTACTGTACTTGTTGCGGCGGTCTGTGGTCTGTGGTCTGTGGTCGGTGGCATCTGATGTTGCCGTGGCAATTGTTTCGGGCGGCACAAGCCGCGTCCACATAAGACGGCGAACTTAATGCATAAATGCTCTGTGTTCTGACAGTTCTGCCCGCCGGCCACTGCCCGGTCCCTCTCCCTCTCCTCAGGCCTCCCCACACCCGAGACACTGGTAATACTGGAATTAGGCCATTTTGACTTTTGAGTCTCATTATTTAAGAAATACGTTTCACAAGGCTATAGCCACCCCAGGTGGCAGTTTCTCTGGTGGATCTGGGCAAAGTCAATTGAAAGCCTTCTGGAAAGGATTCGCCATCTGAAGTGCCATGAAGAGCATTTGTGATGCGTGGGAAGAGGTCACAATACCGACCTTAACAGGATTTTGGAAGAAGTTGGTTCCAGCCCTCATGGATGACTTTGAGGGGTTCAAGACCTCAGTGGAGGAAGTCACTGCAGACTTGGTGGAAACAGCAAGAGAAGCTGACTTAGGCGTGGAGCCTGAGGAGGAGACTGAACGGCTGCCCTTTCATGATAACATTTCAGTGGGTAAAGAGCTGCTGCTTAGGGCTGAGCAGAGAAAGTGGTTTCTCGGGATGGGGTCTACGCCTGGTGAAGACGCTGTGAAGATTATTGAAATGACAGCAAAGGATATGACCGCAACTTAGTTTTCAGAGCAGTGAGCGGGATTGGGAAGACGGACTCCAATTTTGAAAGAAGTTCTAACTGTGGGTAAAACGCTATCGAGCAGCACTACGTGCTACAGAGAAATTGCTCATGAAAGAAAAAGTCGATTGGTGTGGCGAATTCATTGTTGTCTTATTTCAAGAAATTGCCACCCCAGCCTTCAGCGGCCACCACTCCATCAGTCAGCAACATCAAGGCAAGACTCTCCAGCAAAAAGATCACAACTTGCTGAAGGCTCCGATGACAGCCAACCTTTTTCAGCAAGAAGTTATCTAAGGCGTGTACGCTGTTGGCGACATAACGCTACGGCACACTTAGTAGGCTGCAGTATACTGTGAACATACGTTTATATGCACTTAGAAGCCAAGAATTCTGTTTTATTGCCGCATTCCTTTCATGGCAGTGGTCTAGGATCGGAACCAGCGGTATCTCTGAGGTATGCAGGGATGTATTTATTCCTTTGTGTCCTTTCGTGGAAAATAGCTCATTTCTTTTTATTACTAAATAGTATGCTACTGTCTGGGTGGACCACAGTTTTTCCATTCACCTACAGGAAGGATATGCTGAGTGCTTCACGGTTTTACAATTATGAATAAAATAGCTATAAACATGTGTGTGCACGTTTTTGTATGGACAAGGGTCTCAGCTTATTTGGGTAAACACCGAGCAGTGTGACAGCTGGACGATGTGGTAAGACTGCCTTCAGTTGTCGGAGGAACCGACACACGGTCTCCCAAGGTGGTGGCCCCGTTTTGCGTCCCCACCAGCAACGAACGAGAGTTCCCGTGGCCCCAGAGCCCCACCGGTGCGTGGTGTCGATGCTGCAGGTGTCAGCCGTCCTCACGTGCGTGTGGTGGTGTCTTAGCGTCGTCACACACAGATTTAAAGTCAGGAAAAACCCCACTATGCAACACATGTCGTCTTACTCAACAATAAAAACATGTTATAGACAGTACAAAATGGAGTAAATGAGACATGAAAACGTGCCCAGGGTCCTGCAGCCGAACTGCTGATGATCTCCTGTGACGCACCGACTGGAAGTGCCCAGCACCGCGCTCCGGCTGTGCTGGTGACGGGCCGCCAGCAATCAGCACGCTCTGCCCTTCCATGGGGCGTGAGGATAAACTCTCTCCTCATCATGGAAAGGCCCTCCCGAGCCCAGTGGTTAATCGGAGCCCAGCATCCCAGGCCGTGGACCTGCCACACAAACCTGCCACGTTCACGTACCCAGCCCATCCTAATCGGTGGTGCTCGTCATAAACGAACGCAACACAAACAGCTGTCTACAAAGGTAATTTCTGCACGTACCGCCTGTCCCAGGAGGGACGTCCAGGGTCAAGACCAGGGGAGCACTGCGGGCCTGCCTGCGCCAGTCTGGTGAGGTCATTCTGTGACGTCCGCACACGGCGAAGCTGCGCACAAACGTCTCAGTAAATCCAGCCCCGCCCCGTTTCTATTCACTTCACTGCAGGTGTTTTCACTGAGTCCAGCCGCTCGTCGGCCCCGCTCAGACAGGGCTGCGGGCGCGAGCCTGCGTGAAAGACCTGGGACTCTTAACGTATCCCTTTACCAAGTGACCTCAGGGACGGGCCACCTGATGATTCGGTCACTGAACTTCATCTACTGTGCGGGATGAAGGTGACCTTTCAGCAAAGGATGAGAAAGTAACCAGCAATGATGCAAAAGAAACAGGTGCTGGGCAGGAGCTTCTCACAGATGAGGGCGTGGGAGGAGCTTCATCATCACATGGTTCTGTTCTCAAAAACAGTGAGTCAACCAAAACGGGGGGAAAAAGTCAATTTTACCTGTCTCTTAAAAAAAAAACCCTGGAAAGATAGTTTTTAATCTGCTTTGAGTTCATTCATTTACATATAAAAATGCACCACCTGCCAGTTAGTTCACAAAATCGAGTGGATGAGATGAGTGGAGATGGAAGGTTATAACCAGTGTGGATGAAACTGCTGCCGCGGTTGGTGGATGAGATGGAGAAGGGGTCCAGGTCTCATCCCCACGAGGCCCCCATCAGCCCCCAGGCCTGGCCCAGGTGCGCTGTGCCTGGCTCCTCTGCGGGTGCAGGACTCAGCCCCCAGCCTCCAGCCTCCAAGCCGGGAGCGAGAGCCAGGTGAGCTCAGCGCTCTCGGCTGGTTGAAGAGGCAGCGCATGCGCCGTGGGAGGAGGGGTCTGCCCTCCGCTGATGCAACGTCACCACCAGCCCAGCGTGGGCGGAACCTCGGATCCCTGCGTGGGCGGAGCCGCTGGCCGCTTCCTGCCTCCGTCTCCATCCCCCCCGGCCCCGCCCCTCGGTCAGGCATTTATCAAGCATCTCCACGCGCCAGGCCACACACAGCCCCGATGGGAAAGACGATGCCACAGGAGACACCGATGCAAACAGTGGCCCGCAGGTCCCTGCTGCCCGCGGATGCCAGCCAGGAGGTGCGCAGGGCCCACCAGGGCCCGGAGACACCAGCTGCTCCGGGAGAGATGCCTTTTGAGCCGAGTTTTGGAAGATGAGCAGGCACTCAATAAATCGTGCCAGCTGATAAGTAATTATCATAACTTGCTTTCCCCAAAGGACTGCTGAGAATCCCTTAGCTGAGTAAATAAACTGAGGTAAGAAGTACAGCCAAAAAAAAAAAAAAAAAAAAAAAAGCCGCTAAGCCAGCTAAGAGGTAAGCCAGCAGTGCTCTCCCATAAGGATTACTGATAAAAATCAATCTGTTAAGTAAAACAGTAATTAACCGCGTGCTTCCCTCGAAGGCAGTCAGAGGAGAGCGCGCCTGCCGGCCACTGTGGGGACCACGGGGACCCTGGGTTGTAGGTTCTGTCACTACTGCCGGCTCCTGCTCTCTCTCTGAAGGCCACACTTGCCAAGGAGCTCTGTTTGCATCTTTACTCTGAACCACCCCATGAGAGCCACATGAAGGAGGACTTCTATGGCCCTGTTGTAGCCAGAGACGTAGACCCAGGGAGGCTCAAAAGACTCACAACGGCCCTGGAAAAAGACCGGACCAACTCTGAAGCCACGTGGTCTGCCCTGAGCCCCGCGGCAGGGCTGGCTGGGGCCCATCTAGCTAAACACGAGCCCCCTCCAGTCTGGACCCCTGGAGGGACAGGAGCATCTTAAAGACTTGCCTCCCTTGTGCTGCCAGAGTCCAGCCTGCCAGTCCGCATGGGGCCCTGTGGTCACTGACACACTCATGTACTTATAGGAGAGGGCGAGGGGTCCCTCTGTGGCCTGCTGGGCTCACGGACACCCTCCTAGCACCTGCTTCCAAAACTGGAACCCACCAGCATCTGGAGTTTGCTTTTCCCAGGATTCAGCAGAAAAGAAGAAAAGAAAGCCTGGTGGCCCAGGGACTGGGACAGTGGGACAGGCAGGGGACCTAGGCCATCCAGCCTCAGGCTGAGATGCCAGGCGGGCTAAGGTGCTGGGTTCAGGGGTGTCCTCTCAGACACCGGGCAGCCTGGTCTGTTCCTGACCCCCAGCTCTTCTCTCCCCACAGGCTTGCACTGAAACAGAGCTGGCTGTCAGCCTGAGGGTCTCCGTCACTGGCTGCATCCCTCAGGGGAAGAACGGGAGAGGAGAGGACCTCCCCTGCGGGCCAGGCCTCTGGCCTCTCTGCCGGAGGGACGCTCAACCTGGAGGGGCTTCCCTGGCAACGGAGGATCCTTGGGGTTGTAACTGCCCGTGGGCTGCAGAATAGATAGAATGCTAGACATTTAACTTCTGTATCTTTACAAAAGAGCAGGAAGAAGGCCTCACCTGTGAGGACACTACGAGGACGGAAAGACCTTCATCTCAGGACGCAGAGGGTGTGGAGTGAACACCGGGTCGGCGGCGGGTTCTGACGACCAGGAGCCTCGCCTGGTGCCCAGCTGCCGCGCTCCCTGCTCAGCCACATCGTCCACACAGCCAACAGTCGTCAGTTTATTTCAGTTTATTACATCTATTTAGTAACAGATTCGCCTCCAGGCAATGAACCTACCAACTGGTAATTATGTCTGCAAACACGACTGTTTGGTTGGGCTGTGACTTCAAACAGCCGTACATGTGCAGCGGCTTCACCAGAGGTGGTTCTGGGGTCTCTGGTGGCACATGAGCAGAGGGGAGGAGGGAGGGCAGGGTGCGGTCGAGAGCGCAGGCTCCTCCTTCGTCCCCTGTCCTCTGAGGGCGTCCTGTCCTGTGCCCTGACACCCAGCTCCCCAGAACAAGGAAATCCATCCGCGCTCACCCGGCTCCTTTTAGGAAGCACAGTGACGGGGCTTGGTGCCTAAGGCCAGCGCCACGTTCCTGCAGGTGTGTTTGAACTGCTGCTTAAAGAGGTGGCCCTTTGTTTGCCTTTCTTGGTGTTTGCATTCAGCGGTTTTCTGAGGGAGGCACCCAGTTCCCGGTCTTGTTAACATTTTCCACGTGTTGAGGACGCAAACTCATGGGCTGGGCTGCGTGTCCACCCAAGCTCCACGGTCATGCCCGCCTCCCCCGCCCAAGTGTCTGTTCCCCCATCGGGCTCTGGCTGGGTGTGAGCCGTTCAAGGCACCTGCCACACTTGTCTTCTCTGCCCCACCCGGCACCTCCCCCGCCCCGAGAGGAATTAACACAAATCTTGACATCCCAGGGTATGGTGACAAAAAAAGGAAAGAGACAAAAACCAGGTGGAAGCTGCTGGAACCGAGATGGCACGGATCTGCCCTTCGGCAGGCCTGAGTCCCGGTCTACGCTGATTTCCCTGCATCAGCTCCTGCGTGACACACCTATGACGGCAAGTCATGGGCCAGAGAAGGATAAAGAGTGGGTGGCTCTGGCCCACTCCTCGGAAAGCCCCGTCCCTTCCACGGAGACGATGCAACTGCCTCCCCATCGCGAGCCTCACTCCTCCTCCCTCGTCTTCACTCTTTAAAATCAAATCCCTCTCACCACGTGGGCGAGAAGTTGATCTGGGAACCAAGTTCCTGCTTCTCCAGTCTTTGGCCACCAAATAAAGCTGGCGCCGCGTCGACCTCAGCTCTGGCTTTGTCATTGGGCTGCACGACCCCTAACAGAAGAAGAGCCCTTCAGCCCGAGGCAGAGGCCCCGGCCAGGCCAGGGGTCCATACGACTTAATTCAGCAACACCAGCACCACCCCCAAGTGCCCACGTTAGTTCTGCTAGACGCCTGCCCCCATGGACCCCGAGTCGGCGAGATTTACCCACGGTGGGTGCGCTTCCCTCTGCCTCCCCTCAATTCCAGTATTCGGAAGACGCCTTCTCGTGCAAATCCCCTTCGCCTGTCCACAGATCCCCTCGGTTTGGGGGCATTTACAGGCATGCCTGGCACAGAGCCGTTCTGCAAAGGGCGGGTTTCAGTTTAGCTGTTTCACTTAAAACTTCCCTGGGACGCCAGCTCCTCAGCAGGGCGCCCTGCTGCTCTCTGACTCGCATTACTGCAGCTCTGGCCGCACATCCGTACACGTTGCAGGTTTCACCCAGAACGGGGAGGCCCCATCGACCCCCGATACATCCTGGCTGTGGGCACAGACCCCGAAGACCCCACGGTGGTGCTCCGAGCCCCCACCCCTGACTGATGGTCCCTCCAGGTCCTTGTCTCCAACCATATGATGGAAGGTGCTCCCTTCCTTGACGGGGCCACCAGCCAGGATTAGTCCAGACACTTCCCTCCCAGCCCTGGGGACCCTCTCAGCTGGGTCCCTCCCACGGAGCGGAGGAGCAGAAGGCGCGGTTTTGACGTGTGTCTCTGTCCTGTCAGGGACACTGATGACACAAGCTCCAGCAGTGCCCTGGGACCCCACCGCAGTCACTGCGGACCAGCACCTGTCCCCCAGCAGACGGAGGTCCACCCCTCACCCCAGAGCCGCAGGCATCGTGAAGGCGGGGGACCAGCTCTGCCTGCCCCCCCCAGCACACATGCCAGGCGAGGATGTGCGAGTTACTTCATGCCAAGAGGGGGCGAATTCACTTAGCTTTGTGCACCAGCTTAGAAGTACTGATTTACTGTTATTTTTATGGTTTCCTGGAAGTGGGTGCAGCAATAATTTGAATATTCACTTTATCAAAGCTAGAGATTCATTACACCCCCCCCCCCAAAGAACAGACTGCCACTCATACCGAGTCATCCCGGTGTCCCAACGGCTGCAGTGAGCGTGGCCAGTGAGGAAAGCGGGAGGGGAGCAGGGCAGCAACCACCTTCATCAGGAACTGGCAGGCAGACTGACTGTAGCTTCTCATGGGCGCCTCCCACCCGCCTTCCCCTCTGGGCCGGCACCTGCCTGGGCAGCCGGCTCTGTGGAACCCCAGACCCAACACTGGGGAGGAGCGGAGTGGGCGGCTGACCCGGGCCGCGGTGGCAAGGGACTGGGACAAGTGCACGTGCCCGGCCAAGCTGGACCCCGGGCTGGCTCAGCAGCGTGACTGCCCCCCGACCCGACTCACGCTCCACCGGAGCGCCCAGGGCCACACACGGTAACAAACCCCTTGAGGGCAGGGCTGAGCTCGCAGGACGTTTTCCAGTAAGGCGTATGCAGTGGGAGCTTAACAAATGCACCTCAGCCAAGCGGCTGCTCGACATTCGTCTCCTGCAGGGCCCGTTCTGCAAGTGGCTTAGTGGGCTCAGTGGGCCCAAGCAGGTTCTCTGACTTCTGAGGGGACTCCCGGTGGGGGGCTCCCTCAGGGACTCCGGCCACGGCGGCCCCATGCGGGGTCCCCGGGTGCACGTGGCTGTCCCTCGAAGGACTGTCGTTTTCTGTAGCACGCTGTGGCATTTCAAAGACTTCACTGTTTGCTTGGAAACAGATGCGTTTTCCCCAAGAAAGCTGCAGCAGGGGGCTTCTGCTCCCACAGGCCGCCCGAGGTCTCACTGACCTTGAAACAGGCCAACATCCTATCTGTCTGCACAGCAACAAAGTTGTGGGGAGGGCGTCTGGGAGGCAGTGAGCAGAACCGCGCTCGCGCCATCAGACAGCTGTTCCCAGCCCCTCGTGATGCTCAAGGCGGACACGATTTACTGCTCACCTCTTACCTGTCTCATAACATCCCACGGCAGTAATAAAGTGCAGGAAATTGTTCTCGGCCCACGTCTTTCTCTTCAGAGACACATTCAGACAGCGACACCATCAACCAGCTGACAATTTTTAGTTTCCCTGCTTCACGGTGTCTCTCCTCATTATGAAATTAAGATGATTGAAGACCTCATGATGGATACGGCAAACACGCCTTTCCCTTCACCACCTGCCAAGAGAGGGTTCCGTCCCTGAATCCCCAGGCAGAGGCGTTCACGAGATGCTCAGGGGGCAGACAGGGCTCTAATGATTGCACCGGGATAGACGCACCCAGCTGACAACTCAGCTCCTCAAAACCCAAACGCTCTCCCAGGAAAGAGCTTCTGGAACAGGGTCCGTACATTCCCCCAACGAACGCGCATGGTGTTTGAGAACAGAAATATCTGAGACAGACATTTTCAGAAAAGTGTTCCTATGTAGTTGCTCTTAAAAATGCTGCACTGAACACGCCTTAGCAGAACAGGGTCCAGCTGTGCTCGTCCTGTGCGAGCGCTGGGGCCTAACCCCTGGCCACCAGGCAGGGCGGTGCCTGTCCTTGTGGAATCGGCCCCGCAGGTGAGAGGAGAAGTTGAGTTTTCAGAATCAGGGCGTCGCTGGGGGTGGGGGTGGGACCCCTGCTGAGAGGGGAACCCTAGGGAACAAGGGCACCCGCACTTGCCCATACGACGCCCGCCGCCAGCCCGGGCACCGCTCCCCACGGAGGGCGGCCGCCGAGGACGGAGGGGGGCCCGCTACGGAGGCTGCGGAACATGCACAGGAGATGTCAGCTCATTCTGAACTTCAGCTGCTGAGTCATAAGAAGGACTTCCCGCAGCAGTGCGTGCACACCTTGTAGCTTTCACAGCTGTCCCCGTCACTGCAGCTACACAGGGGACAGCAGGAAATCCCCTGCAGGCTGGGGAGGTGGTGGCCTGTCCCCACTCCAGCACAAGGAGGCCGCCCTCTGCTTCCTGACGAGATGCCGACGTCCAGCCACGGCCGTGTCCATGAGCTCGTTCTCCCAGGGAGCGTGCAGGGTGCAGCATGGCGGAGGCTGCCAGCCCCCTTCCCGGCAGGGCCTCACGGTCCCCTGAGAACGCAGAGCCGGGCTCTCTGGGGCAGCACCTCCACTGACTCCGGGACTCCGAGCCCAGGGCCTTGGGCCGGGGAACGTGACCTCCCAGGGCCCGCAGATCCTCACTGAGACTTCAGGACGGCCGCGCCTTCCCCAGATCAGGCTCCTGCAGCCCCATCCCCTCTGGTTTATCTCCACACTTGAGCCACAGGTGCCTTTTCAAAACACAAAACTGACTGTGTCTCTTCCGTAGGGTCATTAACTGACGCGGTGGCGGCCGGGTCACCCTCCTGCCTCCCTGCCCCGCACTCCTGCCTGCTGCTCCAGAGTTGCTCCAGGCCCCACCCCCACAGGCTCACCTCTCCCCATCTCCCCCCCGCCCCGGCCCCAGGCACTTGCAGGGGGAGCACTCTTCCCTCCACGTGTAAAGTCGCCCCATCACACTGACAGCCCCGCCTTCTCCGACTCGGTGACTGACGACCCTCCCGTGGGACCTCGTGGCCCCACACCCCTCCCCTCGCAGGCACACCTGCTGCCCCGCTCATGCCAGTAGGGCCTTCACACCGTGAAAACCTGTCTCACCCGGGGCCTCAGAGCTGCGGGAGCCCAAGACCTTGGCTGATCCAGTTCAGCACCACCTACCGGGAGCTGGCCCAGCTGCGCCACAAGACCAGTGTCCCCGGGGTGGGAGAGAGCTGTGTCACCTGTGCCACAGAGTCTGGGTGAGGGTTTGCTGAGCTCATCCCCTGGGAAAAGAGCCTGCACAAAGCACACTGCACAGAGCAAGACTGGTCATTTTCCTGACACTCTGAAGGCATTCTCCACATATACTGACTTTACAAGGGGACAGAGGAAGGGAGGGAGGGAAGGAAAAAGGGAGGCAGCGGGCGAGCAGGTAGGCAGGAGCTGAGGATGCTGGTGCAATACGTTTACGCATAACCGCCGTTCCTGCCAGTAAGCTCCGGGCATCTGGTCCCATCTAGAATTCTTATGGCCTGACGCCTCCCCAGGAGGGGCCAAAGGAAACTTGTAGCATCATGGTCAACAGCACAGTGAAGGATCCCTGGGAAGGTGACATTTGGTGAGACAGGTTTATGTCACACCTTTAATGGTGCCCAACACAAAGAGAAGACCGTGGCCAACTTCGCCCGGAATCCGGGAAACTGCCAAACAAAGGAGACGGAAAATCGAGGTGACCTGGGAGGGACACTGGCCATCCCGCGCCCCTCAGAGGACTGTCAAGCTTCAACAAACCGCCTCGACTATCAGGGAGACAGTCCCTGAACAATCCAAAGGAGTAAAACACTGGATGCGTGCAGGGCCTCAGTGCGTCTCAGCCGAAGCAAACCCGTCCACACCCACTTGAAGCCACTCCCTCTGCCTTCCACTGCGGCGGCTGAGCCACTCTCTCAGGAGTGCTCCCTCCTGCCAGTGGGAGCTCCCACGGGGATTGTTCGGTGAGAGAGTCTCCCTTCATAACGGGGCCTCGCTGAGCCGGCCTGCGCCCTTCAGTGTTAAGCTCCGTGCGGCACCCGTGCCCAGGGGAGGACACACACACGCATTCTTTTTTGGCAGGAAACACGTTTGCCTGCGTAGCCTCGGAGCAGCACCTGTGATAGGTTCAGGGCAGGCCGAAGTGAGGCTCTGCACCCAGAGGCACCCTGCGTCAGGGTTCCCGGGCCCCGTCTTTACGTCCCCTCCGGCACAGAGAAAAGCTCTGTCAGACACGGAGTCCAGGCGAACCCCGAGGCCCCTGCCCTTCCTCCTCTGTCTCAACGTTTCTATCCTTGGCCTTTGGAGCCAGGCGCAGCATTTCATTTCTAAGCGCCGTCACGGCCCTCTGCGAACTCCGCTCCTCTCATCCATCAGTGTCCATACCCTCCCTCTCACGCTGTCGGGGCAGCGATCCACCACTGACAGGCAGTAGCCAGTCTTCCTTCTACTGAAAATTGTAAAACCCCGTTCTCTGCGTCCCAGGTTACATCCAGTCTGCCTTTCACTGACTCAATAGACATTTCTTGAGTGTCCGTTTCGTGTGAGCCGCGCTGCACGGGGAAGTCCATGTGCAGGTTGGTCTCTACCACGGGGAATGAATGCAAACAGGCTGATTAGATCAGGAGCAACTCAAGGTTCATTTCCAATTTTAAAACATCCACTGTGCTGAGAATAATGCTGCCTGAAATGAATACTCACTTCCCTTAGAAGAGTGCATACACATTGTCTCTATAAATGGCATTATTGTTGATGTCAGAGGAACAAAGAGAACGCAAGCCAAATTCACGACCGCCAGCTCGTTATCGCGAGGGAAAGTGCAAGGCGTGGTCACTGAGAAGCACTCACGTGGGCCTTCTTTCCAGGGCTGACGAGCCCTAACCTCCAGGTGTTCACTCACACGGACCCGCCCAGGCCTCCGGCCCCAGTTCCTGTCAGTGATTTTGTATTCTTTTCCTTAAAGAGGACACTAAGTCTGTGTAAGTTTCATGGTCCCAAACCCCCGGCTGCCCCTGCTTACCGCCTTCAGTGCTTGAAGGCAAATGTTGTCAGATACAAATGAAAGTCCCTTCTTCTGCAAAGCCATTTAGAAAGACTTTACCCAAATCTCCGTCTCCTAAACCACACACGATAGCTAGACATTCAGATCTCCACCTTTCAAGTTTCTAGGTATTTTAACCAAAAACACGTGCACATGCGTTACCAAACGTAACTATGACAAATTATGACAAACATGGCCAAGCATACAGGGAGTTTTAGGAGCACACATAATTTTTTAACATTCCTGATGCAATTGTTTTGAGCATTTGCTGTGTTGGCCATATCTAGTGAGCAGAAGGGGACTGATTCTTCATTTAGAAACCAGGGGAAGTAGCCTCAGGTGTTACACCTGAGAGACTAGGTCCCCCATCTGGAAACTGCCCACCAAGAGTATTTTAATCTATGAATACAAGTGATGCTCCGAAATGGAAACACACTAAGCTAGACTGTAGACCTATGGAAGCAGAGGTTCCATTGGCTTTGTTTCCTGCTCTGTTCCCCAGCACACAGACTGGGGCACAGGACATGGTAGGTGCTCGATCCATATTTGTGATATTGATTATTGATTTAATATTTTCTGTGCCCTTGTCAGAGACAAGGCCCTCTGCCAGGGGCTGTAGATACAGGAGTAAATCAGACGGACAAGGCCACTGCGCTCTAAGAACCCACATCCTCCCCTGCATGGCACTGTACTGAATGTCTAAAGGAAGAAGATTATGGCAGGGCAAGCTGAATATTTAATTTTCATCAAAAACATTATTTCTCACAGC
The DNA here is from genome assembly GCF_009834535.1 of Camelus ferus. NCBI lineage: Eukaryota > Metazoa > Chordata > Mammalia > Artiodactyla > Camelidae > Camelus > Camelus ferus. Next base: position 1,785,481 of record NC_045706.1, on the reverse strand, counting down.
TTATGTCTCCTGGGCCTTGAAGCCAACTTTTGAATGAAATAAAGTCCTGGTGATAGCCATGATTCAAGGGAAATCTGTAAACCTACTACCCACCCAGCTCTTTGCCTGGCTGTGAGCCCACAAAAGTACGTAATCGGAGAAGAAAATGTGAACTGTGATGAATATTTCTCATCATACAATTCTAGAGATAAGTGGATGGGGGCCGCTGAGCTGACCAACGTTTTCAGCCAGAACAGTTGAGCGGACTCATGGCTCCATCAGTGCGATGAGCAGTAACAGGGGGCTTCAGCACCCACTTACAACAGCGGACAGCCCATCCAGACGGAAAGTCACCCAGGAAACAGGCCCTCAGTGATGCGTAGCTCAGATGGAGTTAGTGATATTTAAAGAGCGTTCTGTCTGAAAGCAGCAGAATGCACATTCTCTCCAAGTGCACGTGGAACATTCTTGAGGATAGAGCACATGCTGGGCCACAACGCAAGCCTCAGTAAACTTAAGAAAATTGAAACCATATCAAGCATCTTTTCCGACCACAATGCTATGAGATTAGAAATCAATTACAAGAAAAAAAAAACTGCAAAAAGCAACAACAACAACAACAACAACAATGACAACATGCTGACTTAGGTGCTCTGAGGGACTCCCAACCACTAGAAAAAAACTGCATTGAGTAACCTCCACTTTTTGATGCTTCACTAAACTTTCTGACAGCAGAAGGAGTCTCCAAGGACCCCACCTCTTCCTATTCCCAGAAGATCTCTGGTCTTAGATTTACAGGAGGCAGACACGGAGGGACAGGCTTGCAACACGGGCAGACGTGGGGACTGGCCAGCAGTGGACAGGGGAGCTGAGTCTATGATTTTAGAATTGAGCAGGAGCTGTATCTTCATGGGGATTGGCCTGGTCCTGGGCTAGTGGTGCCCCTTAGCTCTGCAGAAGCAGGTGCAAAACCTTTTTAGAGGAAAGCATAACCAGCTTGGGCCTGCTGAAGTTCCACCTGTAGTGACAAAGTTACAACCGCATGACTAAAGTTCGCCAGGTCAAAGAAGACAGCCAACGAGAGTGAGAGAAGTCAGAATAACAAACAACAAAGCTGAGCCTCCAAAGCTTAGAGGTGCTGGGATTTTCATATGCACAATATAAGATGTTTGTGTGTGAAATGTTCTCAGGAGGGGCAAGGACCAAGACACCACGAGCAATGAAGAAGTAGATTTGAACAAAAGAAGCCAGTGGAATTTCTAGAGATTAAAAGTATAACTCTTGAAGTAGAAATCTTCATGGAGAGCTGACACAGAAGATTAGATACAGATGAAGAGAGACATAATGACTGGAAAATACGTCTAAAGAAATTATCGAGATTACAGCATAGAGAACACAAAGATAAATACTACGAAAGGAAACTAAGAGATGTGGAATTTAGAATAATAAGATTTAAAATATTCCTTATCAACATTTCAGAAGGAGAAAATGAAGACAACAGAGAAAAGGTAGCATTTGAAGTCCTAGAAATCAAAGACATAAACTCACAGGAGTGTAACATAGAAGTTATGAATTTTTAAAAGAAACACATCTAGACACAGTGTGATGAAACTGTAGATTATGACGTCAAAGAGAAAATCTTTAAAACACTCAGAGAGAAAAGATAGATTACTTACACATTAACATCATTTAGAACAATGGAAAACTTAGCAGAAATCAATACATGCCATACATTATTGGAGTATCTTCAATGAGTTAAGGAAAAATTACCATGAACCAGAAAAAACATCCTTTAAAAATGAGAAAAAATTTTTTCTCAGATGAGCAAAAACAGGGATTTTACTGCTTGGTGAATTCACTGAAAAAAATCATAAAAAATTTAATAAAAGAGAAGAAAAATGATCCTGAAGGGTCATAAGAGAAAAATCAAGAAGTGGCCTTTAAAGCAAGTGAAAGACTTTGACAACTTATATGAAGATGTCTTTAAGAAGTCTGGAAATTATGATAAAGAAATTATGCTAAATTGCCTAAAAGATATTTACAGACAGTGAAAATTTGGAAACAGTTTCCTCCGGTGTATTTATGATAAGTAAACTCTGATTCATCAGCCGGAATTTTGAAAATTCATTAAAGGTGACATTTACTAATTTATACTACGATAGAGAAATACATAGTGAAATCTGAAGTCAGGGCGGAGCACAAAATCGTGGCTACAGCAGTGCATCGTGCATGGTGCACCTGAGCGTCAGCATTGTCCCTAAACACCTCCTGGAGCTGCGGGTGACTTTTTTTCTTCCTTCTACATTTTGGTAGTTTCTGGTTTTTTGATATCTAACAATATGAGTTCTTCTTAAATTGGTAAAAAAGAAATGTGTACAGATAAAAGACATACAAATGTGCATATGGACACCATACACCTTTGCACCTTTTAAGTATTTTACACAGTAGGCTAAAAGAGGTGCTCTAGCTGTTTATAAGGCCACCTTACAGACATGGGAGGGGCACCGAAACGCCAGGTGGTCACAGAACGGGCAGTAAGCGAATTCTTCTAATGCTACCTTGACACCTCACTGACTGGTCACTCTGAAATATACTCTCAAAGAGACCTTCAAGATCATCACAGATAAGCATGGCTGTTGCTTTCCTGCTGTCCTGTCTTATTTTGGGGACTTTGGCTCCATTGTCAACGGAGCACTTGAGATGTGGTTGGTCTGCACTGAGATGGGCTGAATGTAACATACACAGTGGATTTCAAAGACAATACAGAACAAAATAGGGTGAATATCTCCTTAATGAATTTTATATTGATTATCAATTATATGTTGAAATGATAATGTTCTAGAGATATTGTGATAAATAAAAGAAATTACTAAAATCAATTTCACGTTTCATTGTACTTTTGAAAATATGAATACCAGGGAATTTTAAATTCCATATGCAATTCACATTGCATTTCCAGTGGAGAATGCTGCTTTAGCGTGGATGCTGGCACCTGGAAACTTCCAACGAGAAGAGAGTAGGGGGTACTCAGTCATGACTCCATTAGACGTTAAATCCACAGCCGTCGTGGAGCCCGGCAGTTCCTTGGTGACCTCTTAACAGGGATCTCAGCACTAATACAGTGATTCAGGATCGTATCTGGAACTTACAACTCTCATGTTTCAACAAACTGATTTATTACTTTGTGGACTGTCACCCATAAATTCAAGGGAAAAAATGATCACCAGGACACAAACCCCAACTTCTTTAAAGTGGTATGAGTTATGCTGGTAAGCACAAATCTCATTTGATTTTTTCATTATCTAGACAGTCTCTCAATTTTAGTTGGTGTCTGAATAATTTGCCATTGGATCTGGGGACACAACAAATTCTCATACAAACGGAGCCTTGAAGTACAGTCTAGAAAGCATAAAGTGGTCGAAAGTGAGAGCTGGCTCACTCGAGTGTTCCTGAGAAGGCGTCTGCCTCCATCCTATCTGGAGAAGCATCAGGTGGGAAACGTCTACGCAGAGCAGTTGGAATAGCGCTGGCCCCACAGACGATGGGGGGTTAGCCATTTGTATCAGTTACTGACATGACAATAATAATGCATTTAACACGTGAAATGACCCCACTTTACAGGCGAGAAAACTAAGGCGCAGAAAGGCTAAACAATGTCCCCAAGGTCACACAGCTAGCAAGTGTCAGGGGTCAACCCAGGGAGTCTGGCATCAAAATCTGCACGTCATGTCACTTCTCTAGAAGCAGAATCTCGAACAGGTTATTAGAAGACGGCCTTGGACGAGCGTTTCTCACATGCGAGTGTTTTTCTGACTTCTTCCAGATGGTATAATTCATAGTCCTTCTTGGGTTTCCCCACCCCCCTAGTTTTCGTGGGAACTGGAGGGAGGCGTGAACGCACTAGCTGGGTGAGGGCAGACCCTGACTGGCAGCGCTAGCCGGCCGTGCCCTCCACGGCTTCCTGTGGTCTCCAAGAGTCAGACACATTTGCATCTTCCTCTGAAATATCCGTTTTCCATGATATAAAAGCAATGCGTCTCCCCAACTCTCTAAGTAAAATTGGGGATCCTGAAATATTTATCTGTTTATCCTTTTGCTCCAGAAATTGCTGGGCACGGGGCCCACGCCGCTGGAGGGCTGAGGCCCAGGGACAGCTGCGATGTCACAGGTTCCTTCCATGTAAGTCGGGCTGCTTCGTGACGAGGAGTGGTTTGCTCTATTCACATCCCACTCCTCCCCGGCCACCCCGTCTCCCGCGTCTGGACGCACAGGCTTAGGTGAGGACAGACCACCCTGTTCAGGACGGAGCTCTGTGGGGACGCTCATAGTCAGGGGAAGCCAGCGCTGCCCCCAAAGATCCGCAGGGCTAGAGCCCAGGAGGAAACGGAAGCTCTCTTCCCGAGCCTCTTCCAGGTGCCTAGCTCCTCGGCTGTGAGGTGACGCGCTCCTCTGCCCCGGATGCGATGCGCGGCTGGACACCACTGAGCTGCGCCTTAGCAGTGCCGCATCCTCACGGGACCGTGAGCACAGCTCCACTGCCACCTGCCAGGGCCACGCGGCCGACGGCAGGCTCAGGCAGCAGGTGGTGGTCTCACTGTCAATGGCAAGAGGAAGAAGCATTTTCACGTATTTTATGGCACTTTTTATTATGTAAGTAATACACACTCATTAAAAACGGGAAATAACAGATATTACATAGTTGGAAATAAAAGCGCCCCCTCATCCTGGCATCCTGAAATACACGCTATTAATATTTTTCGTATGTTTCCTTCCATCTTTTAGCAGCATGTGTGTATGTGTGTGTGCGGTGCTCTCAAATGGGCAACATCCTGTTCGTACAGTTCATAAGCTGCTTTTAAAAACTTACCACCACCAAACAAAAGCATTTTCTTTTGTCCAAATAATCTTCCAAATGTGATTCCACTGATAGTTGCAGGCTATTCGTTCTTTGATATTGATACATCGTAACTCACTTAACCACTTACCTAGTCGTGGACATTTGAAATTTTGTTTTTCCTTTTGGTATCAGATAGTATGATGTGCTGAATCATGGTGCATACATATTTGTTCTCTCTTCAACTTGCCATGAAGGAGAAGCAGTGAGTGAAATTATATTCATTTCTTAAAGGGTCTGAAATTCAAATTGCAGACCCAGCACACACCACGTCTAACAGCACGTGCCAATGAATGCAAGTTCTATGACTCTATTGCAAACACTGAGTAGAGCTTTTTTGAAAGTCTGTGCTAATTTAACAGCAGAGTATTTTATTTGGTGGTTTAAATTTGCTTTCCCTGAGTTACTTGTGAGTAAGCCACATATTGCATAATGACCATTTATAACTATTCTGTGAGTCATCTGTTTATGTCTGTCTATTTTTATTATGGTATTAAAATATTGTCCTATGTAACAATTCTTTTAAAATTCATTGTATTAATCTATATGTAGATTAGTACATCACTACCACATTTTAAAAAAACTGATTTAACTCTAGAGTAATAAGTTAAATTCCCATTATAAATTTTTTAGAAGTATGCATTTGTTCATCTCCTGGGTATATTCCATTCTCGATGGTTTTAAATGGCTCTATCACATTTTGAAAAAGTAATAGAATTAGCATTATATTATTCCCATAGATTAATTTGAAAAGAGCTGATATCTTCACGGTGTTTCATTTTCCTACCCACGCTCATAGGGAGTCCCTCCAGTTGAAAAACATCATTTTCAGAAAATGCTTTGTTCTGTTTGTCCAGGGTTCGCTCGGCGTGAAGGCTGTGATGTGTCAGCTGTGCCCGTGGTGTGTCCAGGAGCCGTGTGCGCTCTCCACGCCGTGTGAAGAGACGGTCGCTCCTGCTGCAACATCTACATACCTATGAATATGCAGGAAACACGTTATCTTCTGCAGGTTGGCATTTTATCAATCGACTGTGATGAACTGTCTGTTCAATTCTGAGAGTTTTTAAGTTGAACGTTGTGAGTTTTCAAAATATGAAAGAGTATATGAACTTCAAGTGGTGTTTCTGTTTCATTTTTTATTGCATTGGCTGGAGCCTCCAGAAAACAGTCAAATAAAAGATGCTAGTGATTGGTTTTCAAGGGAATGACAGTGATGTTTCCACACGATGTGGCGGTTTTTAGATAAATATTATGTATCAAGTTGAGGAATTACACATCAGTTTTTACTGTTCTTATTTTTAAAAATTTTCTATGTGTATACAATTTTTAAAAGTTACTTTCCACTGACAGTTACTACAAAATATTGGCTATCTTCCCTGTGCTGTGTAATATATCCTTGACTTTTCTGATTTTCAACGGCTGTTCACTTTTATCAAACAACACATCTTCCTATAATCTGATGAAAGAATATATAGAGTTTCTTATCAAACCCACAGAACGATGTCGCTGTCAATGCCTTTCTTCTTATTATAAAATTTCTGCAACCATGAGATGCCCTCCACTTCACCTTGGCAGAGGCTACTGCCACCACATCACTAAATTTTCAGTAATACTTGTAGGATTTGTATAGCTACCTTCACAACGGGGATCTGTCCGTATAATTTATTTGCTTCTTTTTTTTCCCTATTTTTGAAACATGGGTAAAACGGGTCACAAACATTGTCATCTGTACTTAGGTCTCACCATTTTCTATGTTGTGAAGCAAACTCTTCATCAGCAGAAGATTCTCCTTGGAGTCTGAGAGACGTACAGTAAAACCTGCAGCATTTCAGGGTGCAGGGGGCTCGGGCTAAGGGAACAGGTGAGGATGGGGTCCCCAAGCACTTGCCCAGCTAGAAGAGGCAGGAGACCTGTGGCCGTCTGCATGGGCTCTTCCATCTTGACCCAAGTGGAACAGCTCCCAGACAGCAGTTTACTAACTGTGAAGAAATACTGGTATCAAGCAGAGATGTTCCCAGTAATGTGTTTCTTTTTTTTCTGATCATGGGAGGAGAGATTTTAACCAATGTAATTCATGTCTGCTTTTAAACCTGTAGATGTCTGCCTTTGTTTTTACCGTTTGCTTCCTCACATTTTTCTTAGATTTCCCTAACTTTCTACCGCCGCGACGGGAAGCTGATTTACGCCGCGCCCTCGCTTTCGCAGTTCACCTGCCGTCTTTTCTGACTCCAGATGTGCCTGGCTGTTAAGTGCTATTGGCTGCAACCTACGACTTCTAATATGCACACATCACGGCTGGTTATTTTATAAAAGGCTTGTTTTTGTGATATTGATTTCTGTCTCGTTCATTTATTTTCTGGCAGTCTTTCAGCTTCGAGGCTGCTGGGCGTCTCTTCATAGTTCATGTTAACTGTGAACTGTGGCTCCATTGCCCTGCGGCAGGCGTGTGAGATCTAGAGTCACTCCTGGTAATTTCTTGAACTGTGCCTCTTGCTATTGCTTTTAACTCTTTTTTCTTTAATTTTTATTATGAAAACTTTCAGCAGTAGCACGATGGAGGATAGTATAAAGAAGCCCACATCCCCACTAGCCACCTTCCGCAGTCGTCAGCTCACCCCAGGACGGGGCTGCGCTCATCTCTGCACCCCGTGCCCCCACGTCTGGATAGCTGACATAACACAGATTTTATTCCAGCTGCAGTGTGTTTCAGCAGGTGTCTCAGAAATATCAGGGTTCTTTTTTAAAGCATGAGCATAGAGCTCTTATAACACCTGCAAATTAACAAAATTAACAATCATTCCTTAAAATTATTAAATACTTACTGCTCCAATTTCTCCAGTTGTCTTACAACTTTTTGCTTGATTTGGTCAAACCAGGGTCAGTTTTAATGGGTATGTCTCTCTTAAACAAAAAAAAAGGTGGGTGCCTTCAGGAATAATTTATACACAGTGGAACTCATGCTCCATAAGCGTACAGTTTCCTGAATTTCAGGAAAGGCCGTCCTGCAACCACAGGCACAATCAGACAAATGTGCCCCCGTCCCTTTGTAGTCAACACCCCCCTCCCCAGGTCCCTGGAAGCCGCTGATCTGGGTTTGGCCTTCTAGCTTTGCTTTTCCTAGGCTGTCATGAAAAGGGAATTGCACGTGATACAAATGTCATATTTGTAATCATTTGTAATTTGCAAATACTTATTTTGGGTGGGTTCTCACACTGGCCGTGGTGTCCCTGGGGTCCGATCACATCGCTGCCAGCACCAGAAGTCCATTCCTTGTCTCTGTCGTGGTCCGTCGTTGGCATGTGCCCAAGTTTGTCGGTCTAGTCAATGGTTAATGAGAATCTGGACTGGTCCCAGATTGTGTTGCTCACAATAAACCCGCCATACACACCCGTGTGCAGGTTGCTGTGTGGACACATCTCTTCATTTTCTTGGGGAAACGCCTGGGAGTGAGGTTTCCAGGTATATGATGTGGGTAGGTTTATAAGAAACTGTCAAACCGATTTCCAAAGTGACTGCATCGTGCTGCGTTCCCGCCACCGTCGTGAAAGTTTCAGCTGCTCCATGTCCTCACGGGCACTGGGTGCCACCAGGGTGGCGTTCAAATCGCAGGCCTTCTAACAGGTGTGTGAGGGCTCGCATTGCAGGCTTGGCGTGCATTTCCCTAATGAGGGATAATAGTAAGCGTATTTCCGTGTGCTCATTTGTCGTTTCTTTGTTGGTGATGCGTCTGGTCACGTATTTTGCTGGGTTATTTGTTTTCCTATCAGTTGGCTTATGAGAGTCTGTTGTATGTTGTGGATACCAATTCTTTATCACATATGCGCTTTGCAAATGTTTTCTCCCAGGATGTGGCTTTTCGTTTTATTCAAAGTCATTTCAAAGAGTAATAGCATTTAATTGTGATGAAATCCGATTATCAGTGCATTTTACCTTATGGTTCATGCTTGTGATGTCACACCTAAAATTTTTTTGCCTAAATCAAGGTCACAAAATTTTCTTTTATGTTTTCATTCAGAAGCTCTAGGACTTTAGTTTTAAAATCAGGTCTCTGATCTATTTTGAGCTAATTTTTAAACATGACACAAGGTATTGATCAAGGTTTATTTTTGCTTATTTTAAAGATGAATGTTCAATTGTCCCAAAACCATTTATTGGAAAGGCAAGTTCTTCTCTATTGAAGGTGCCTTGGCACCTTTGTCAAAACTCAGTCGACCGTGTGTGTGTGTGTGTGTGTGTGTGTGTGTGTGTGTGTGTACCTCTGAGGGGCTTCACTGGGTTCTGCTGGCCTTTGTCCCTCTGCTCACCAGTTCCACAAGCCTCCACTCTGGTAGCTTTATCACAGCCTTCAGACTGGCTCTATGTGAGACTCCACACCCACCGTTCTTTTTCAAAGCTGCTGTGGCCGTTCCACTTCCTTGGCTTCCCATGTCAGGTGTAGAGTTAGCTTGTCAGTTTCTGTGACACTGGGGACTTGTTTGGGATTATATAGAATTTCTAGATCAATTTGGAGAGAACTGACGTCTTTGCATTATTGAGTCTTCCAGCCCATTAATACAAAATGTCTCTCCGTATTGGAACGTCTTTGGTTTCTCTGCTCGATGTTTTGTAGTGTTCGGGATTCCTATTTTGTTAGGTTAATCCATAAATATTTCCTGGTTTGTTGCTTTAGTGGCACTGCTGTTTTATTTCAATGTCTAGTTGTTCATTACCAGTCACGCAAGGATACAGCTGCATTTCACATTGACCTTGTGTCCTGCACCCTTGCTAAGTTCACTTCTTGGCACTCGTAGATTCTGGGGGCCTCTCTGAGACTGTCTATGTGGCCAAAATTTGGTCTGCGTGTAGAGACTTCTATTTCTTTCTTTCCAATCTGTATGTTTTTCATTGTTGCTGGTTTTTTTTTTTTTCTTTTTGCCTTGTTGCATTGGTTAGGGCTCTCAGTACAACTCTGCAAACAAACAGAGAAACTACAGATCCTTGGCTGGTCCTTCTCTGTCTCAGAAAACATCAGGCGCTCGTGATTACACACGGCGTCAGCTGTGGTTCTTCCGTAGGTGTCCTTTGTCAGCTCGAGAAAGTCTCCTTTAATTCCGAGTTGACGTAGAGGTTTGTTTGTTCTTAATCTGAACAGATGTTGAATTTGACAAATGCATTTCCTGCATCTGTTGAAATAATCATGTTGTTTTCCTTCTTTGTTCTTTTGATAAAGTATACAACATTGACTTTCTAACACTGAACCAGCACTGCATTCCTTGAAAAAGCCCCCCTTGGTCACAATGTGTTATCAACTTTATGTATTGCTAACACCACGTTGGGGGGTTTTGCATCTGCGTTTATGCAGAATGCTGATCTGTAATTGTCCTTCCTGATAGTATCTCCTTGGTTTTTGTAGCAGAGGGATGCTGACCGCAGAAGAAAACAGCTTGGGAAACGTTATTTGTCCTTTCACTTTCCGAGGAAGTTTGCTTAAGTTTGGTGCCATCCTTCCATAAACCCTGGCAGGACTTCAGTGCCGCTGTCTGGGCCTGAACGGCTCTCTGTTGGAAGGACTGAAGTTATGAACGACGTTTTAAATAGATACAGTGCTCTTCATGTCTTCCATTTCTCCCTGAGTGAGCACGGGTAGCTTGACTTGCACAGAGTCTGTGTCCTCCATGTAAGCTGCTGAATTTATCGTCAAGAAGTAGTTGATACTGTTGTCCTAGTGTATGCTCAGTGTTCAGAGCTAGTGTCATCCCTTTTCTCATTCCTGACTTCAGTAAGCCAAGTTGTCTCTCTTTTTTTCTTATTTTTCTATAACCAGTGGTTTATCAATTGCCTTGATCTGTCTTTTTTTGTTTTAAAGCTTCTGGTTTAATTTATTTTCTTTATATTTTTCTGTTCTTTATTTGATTTCTGCTCTTGTGTTTACTATTTCCTTTCTTCTGTTTGTTTCCGTTTAATTAGCTCTCTTTTTCCTAGTTTCATAAAGGAGAAGCTTAGATCACTGATTTGAAAACTTTCTTTTTCCTTTTGTTTATTAATTTTTCTTTATTTTTTGCTGAGAACATTTTATATCTAGTCTCTTAGCAACTTTCAAGTGTACAATATGGTATTGTTGACTGTAATCACCAGGTCGTACTTCAGATCCCTGGAACTTACTATGTCATATAGGTGGGCATTTGTACCCTTTGGCTCTCATTTCCCCATCCGTCCCACCAGCCCCTGGCAACCACCACTCTACTCTGTTTCCATGAGTGTGGCTATTCCAGATTCTACGTATAAGTGAGACCATTCTGCATTTGTCTTTCTCTGTCAGACTTATCTCACTCAGCATAGTGCACATCCATCCATTCATATTGTTGCAAATGGCAAGATTTCTTTCTTTTTCACGACTGCATAATATTCCATACATCTCCTTTATCCATTCATCTGTATGTGAACACAGGTTGTTTCCACATCTTGGCTATTGTGACTAATGCTGCCGTGAACATGGAAGTGTAGATATCTTTTCAATATTCTGTTTTCATCACCTTTAGATAAATATCCAAAAGGGAAATTGCCAGATCATATGGTAGTTCCATTTTCAATTTCTGAGGATGCTCCGTACTTCTTTCTGTACTAGCTGGACCAACTTTTATTTCCACCAGCAGTGCACAGGGTTCCCTCTTCTTCAGACCCTCACCAGCATTTGTTATCACTTGTCTTTCTGATAATAGCCATTTGAAGAAGTGAGGTGATATCTCACCGTAGTTTTGATTTGCAGTTCCCTGATGACTAGTGATGTTGTAAGCACTCATTCATGTACCTGCTGGCCATCTCTGTGTCTTCTTTGGAGAAATGTCATTCAGTTTCTCTGCCATTAAATTGGATCGTTTATGTTTTGTTGTTATTGTTACTGAAGTATATAAGCTCTTTATACATTTTGGATGTTAACTCCTCATCAGATACATGGTTGGCAAATGTTTTTTCTCACTGTTTAGGTTGCTTTTGCTGTGCATAAGCTTTTTAGTTGGATGTAGTCCCACCTGTTGAGATTTGTTTCTATTACTTGTGCTTTTGGGATCACATCGAAAAAAATCATCACTAGGACTCATGTCAAGGAGTTTTCCCCTCATAGTTTCTTCTGGGAGTTTTATGGTTTCATGTCTTTTTATTGAGTCTTTAGGATTTGGGTCTTATTATTAAGCCTTTAATTAACTTCAAGGTCATGTCTGTGAGTGGTATAAGTTAGAAGTCTAATTTCATTTTTCTGTGTGTGTTTATTTAATTTTCTGAACACCATTTATTGGAGAGACTGTCCTTTCCCCATTGACTATTCTTGGTTTCCCCTGTCAGATGTTCGTTGGCTGCTGACACTAGCTTATTTCTGGGCTCTCAGTTCTGTTCCTTTGGTCTGTGTGCCTGTTTTTATGTCAGTGCCATATTGTTTTAATGACTGTAACTTATAGTTTTAAATCGGGAAGTGTGATGCCCTCAACTTTGTTCTTCTTTCTCAGGATGGCTTTGGCTCTTCAGGGTCTTTTGTGTTTCTGCATAAATTTTTGGATTGGTTTTTCTATTTCTATGAAAAATGCTACTGGAATTTTGATCGAGATTGCACTGACTCCATCGATGGGTTTGCATAGTACGGTCATTTTAACTATGTTAATTCTTCTGATCCGTGGACACAGGGTATCTTTCCGTTTCTCTTGTCTTCTGTTCCTTTCATCAAAGTCTCACAGTCCTCCCTGTGTAGACCTGTCACTTCCCTGGTTAAATGTATTCCTACGCATTTTATTGTTTTTGTGCTATAGTGAATGGGTTTGTTTTCTTTATTTCTTTTTCAGATATTTCATTGTTAAGTCATAAAACACAACTGGTTTCTGTATGCTGAGTTTGTATCCTTCAACTTTACCGAATTTGTTGAGTACGTCCAACAGTTTTCTTAGTTGAGTCTTTAGGGTTTTCTATATATGAGATCACACCACCTGCAAATAAAAGCAGCGCTTCGTCTTCCTTTCCAATTTGGATGTCTTTTATTGTTTGCTTTCCCCCCTCTACTGTTACAGCTAAGACTGCTAGTACTATGAGAAATAAGGGTGGTGAGAGTGGGTCCCCTTGTCTTCCTGATCTTTGGGGAAAATCTTTCAGCCTTTCACCATTAAGCATGACGTTAGCTTTGGTTTTTTCAAACCTTTATTATGTTGAGTTAGGTTCCTCCTACACCAGTTTGCTGAGGGTTTAGGGTTTTTTATTCATGAAAGAATGTTGTATTTTGTCCAATTCTTTTTCTGCATACACTGAGACAACGAGATGATATAGTGATCTGCTGTATCACGCGTATTGAGTTACATATGTTGAACCGTCCTTGCATCCTGGGGACAAACCCCACTTGGTGGTGTACGATCCTTTTAATGTGCTCTTCAATTTGCTTTGCTAATTTTTTTGAGAAATAATTTTTGGTGCTATAAATTTCCACCTGAACACTGCTGTAGCTACATTCCACCACGATTTTTTGATATGGATTTTTATTTTCATTCAATTCAAAATATTTTCTAATTCTCTTTGTCACTTCTTTTTTGACCCAGGTGTTGTTTGGAAGTCTTTTTGTTTCGTTGCCAGGATATTTGGTGATTTTTCTGGATATTTTTTCTGTTACTGATTTCTAATTTAATTATATTGAGGCCAGAGAACAAATTGTGTATATTTTCAATTATTTAAAATGTACTGACTTTTTCATGGCCTAGAGTATAGACTGTATTGGTGAATGTTCCATATGTGCACAAAATGTGTATTATGTTATTATTAGGTAGTGTATTTTATAAATGTCAATTTAATCAAGTTACTGGATGGTATTGTGCAAATTCTGTAACTCCTTATGGATACTTTACCTTCCTGCTCTGTTAATTACTGGGGGATGAGTGTTGAAATTTCCAAATGTAATCATGGCTTCACCCGTTCCTTTGTTCAGTTTGATCAGCTTTCGGTCCATGTGCACGAAGCTCTTTTCGCTGGATGCACGCACACCTAGGGCTGCTACGCCTTCTGGGTATGTTTTTAATTACGTATTGGTAGTTATGTAGTGCCCCTTCTCATTCCTGCAAGGCGTCTTGCTCTAAATTCTAATCTACCTGATACCAGTACAGTCACACTAGCTCTCTCCTGCCTTGTAGTTGCGTGTGATATCTTTCCCATGCTTTACTTTTATCTACTCTAGCTCGTTACATTAAAAACGAATTTCCTGTGAATACAATATATTTGCAATGAAGATCTCTCCTTTTAATTATGGATTTTACACCTTTGTATTTAGATCTACCATCTTGTAGTTATTATTTTTTGAAATATTTGTTTCTTCTGTGCTTTGATCCTTTGTTTTCTTTGTCTGATTTTGGGTTGAGTATTTGTTATGATTCCAATTCTATTTCCACTCTTGTTTTATTGGTATAACTGTTTTTAATTCTTCAGTGGTTGCTCTGTGTTTTCCAATATGTATTTTAATTTGTTAGAGTTCACCTTCAAATAATATTATACTGCTTATTGTGAGATTTTTAGTTCAGTCCTTTAAAGATGTCACTTTGCTGGTTTTGGGTTTTGATCCAGGCTTTGATAACCTTCCTTTTTTATTACCTTTCGTCAACATGTCTTCAAATGTTCTTCCTGCTATGTTGTTGTTTGCTATATGCATATTAACCCATTTGATGTTGTCTCACAGCTCTCAAAAGGATGCTCCATGTTTCCACTGTTTTCTCTTTGTATTACAATTTCAGTAGTTTCTGTTGACCAGTCCTTAAGTTCACTCATTCATTCCTTAGCTATATCCTGTCTGTTCATGAGTCCATCAAAGTAATTCTTCATTTCTGACACTACATTTTATTTGTTCTAGTATGTCAATTTGACTTTCTTATATTTTCCACACCTGTAATGAAATTCGCTATCTCTTCATGCATGTCCCCTCTTTTCCCATTAGACTCATTAATACATTAATCACAGTTGTTTCAACATCCCTACCTAATAGTTTCAAAGTATGTCGTCTTAGGATCTGGTTCTGTTGTTTGCTTTATCTCTTGCCAATGGTTTATCATTTATTGCTCCATTAGTGTGTCTTGTAACCTTTATTCAATGTCCATCATCATGAGTAGAACAACAGAGCATGAGACAAATAGGATTTACTCCTGGAAATGGGCACACCCTTTCTTCTGTCAGGCTGTTAGTGAATGGCGTGGGTCCGTGCATTCAGGTGTCCACCTGGATTTGAGTTTTGTTGCTACAGTTGCCAGCCTGCCCCACAGACTTCAAAACCCTTAAGAATGACTTTGCTTAGATTAAGTTCCGGGTGTCTGGCAGTCTTAATATTTGTGCCCCTCTCAGCTTCCAGCCACCTCCGTATTCCTGAACCACAGAAAAGGGCCATGGTCCATGCCCTTGGCCCTGCACCAGTGGTGGGCGGCGGTTACTTTTACCTGCGTTGTGAGGCTGGCTGTTGGGCAGGAGTCCTTGTCCTGTCTCAGTACAGAGAACCTTGTTATTCAGGCTTCTGGGGTGAGAGTTTCCTAGTGTTTCAGCTTCTTTCAGTCTATTTGAGGGATTTTGAAAGGGTTTGTGTCCTCATGTTCCTCACTTCTCCTCTTCCCAGCTTTACCGACATAGTTTGAGGTTATGTATTTGGATTATAATTATTATTCTTTTCAGCTTCAGTTTGGGGGAAAAAGTTTCTTAGAATTTTTCACTCATTCTTGTAACCAAATTAACAAATGTTTACATATATTCCATGGGATGGACAAAAGTTGTTGACAACTACAGATACTTGGAAAACTGATTTTCCCATTCTTAGCTCTTGATTTAGATTAATTCCTCAATTAGTGGAGGAAACAGAAGAGAAAGAAATAAATTTTACGACATAAACGTTTCCCAAGGTTTTTGTATCGTATAAAAGAATTCTCAAGTGACGATGCTGCCGTGATTTGAAAATCAAAGGAGACATAAAGCTTAAATCTGCTTTGTTTAAATCCTACTGGTAACTGCTCGAGAAAGCGGATCGGTACGAGCAGATTCCAAGCAGTCACATGAAACAGAAGTGAACAAACTCCAACAAAACATGCAAGCGGCACAGCGAAAGGCTGGAAGCAGACTGAAAGGAAGGAAGGACAAAAGGCCGTGCAAAGCAGGGTGTTTAATGCTATGCCAGAAGAAATATTGAGGCAAGAAGTCAGTGTAAGCACGCTAAAATCCATTTTTAAAAGGCAAAAGCGGAGGCTGTGACCATAAACAATTGAGCTAAGCTTAGAACAACAGACAAGGCAAAAACTGACGGGAAAGATAAAGTGGAGACGTGGAGTGACGGCAACATCGTCGTTCGACAAAGAAGAACGTGCGGCGAGAGCACTGGGTGTGACAGTCGATCCCTCGGTTTTTTGAGGATGTCTTTGCCTTGCTTACAAGTACGTACGACTTTCTTGTTGGGCATACATCTCGTTGATCACAAACCTTTTTCGTCGTAATTCTCTAAGGTTTTCCCCGTCAGGCCGTCACATCTAGTGCTGGACAGCGATCCGAGGCTGTGCCCACTTCTCTGCGTTCTTGTGAGCGGCGGCTCTCCTAGTCACAAACTTCACCAGGTTGTAACGAGCACGGTGCGTGGCTTCGCCACATTTAATATGTCTGCTGCATTTTACTAGTTTTTCAAGGAGTTCAAATAAATGTCTGTTTGTCCTTTGCTCTTTATTTCACTTACCCCTTCTCTCGTTACTACCACCGCTTTCTTCACCGTCACAGCTATGTGTGCCTGAGAATTCTTCTGCGTGGCTTTCGTACCACCCAGCTCAAACCATCTTTCCACATGAGTTCACGCCTCCACCAGCTCCCTTCAATTTTTCTTTCATTGCTTTTCTATAAAGTTCTTTTTATTCCTATTAAGGTAAACCAAAAGTTGATTTATGCAAAAAGTTTACAAGTTCCTGTGCCAAAGCCTTTTCCCAGGTCTGTTTTTCTTCCACATCTTTTGAGTAAATGAGTCTTTTATGAAGCAGAATATTTTCCGTGACTCCATCTCATCTTCTGCTTTCTCTCTGTCTCTCTCTCGTCATCCTTGGGTGAGGTGAGGAACAGCCAGTGTTTTTTCCCAACAAGATGTCAGTAGAATCAGGCTCTTTGATGTTCAGCTGAAGGCATGTGATTTAGACAACTTTTAGACAAATCTCCAGTTTTCGGCAAGCTGTTATGTCATGTGTCCTCACTGGACAGAAGCTGAGCTAGTTATTCTCCTATCACGGGACATTCTAAACCTAGTGAGCATATTTCTGAATACCTCGAAGGACTCTGAAGTTCTTGGGTTTAGAAGTGAAGTACAGAGACTCTTTGGAAGCGCCATTTCCACGCGAGCCCTGCTCACACTTCTCCTCGGATAAGCCCCATGTCCTAGGAAGCAAGGCAGGCCCATCACTCCCCAGGATGAAGAGGGACTCAGCACTGCGTAGGAGAAGGGGGATGTGGACCCAGGGGACGCAGGGATGGGGCCGGTCCTCGGCGCACAGACGCCGGGAGACGAGGGGCTCCAACACTGGCCTCTCCAGCTGCCTGACCCTGGATCCATGTCTCAGGTCTGGGAATGAGTGAACCCTACTTTCTATCTCAATTCAACCCATTTGCAGTGTCATTAGGGATAATTCCTTTAAAAGTCGCTAAATTATTCATTGGAGACTTCAGCTTCTAGTGCAGTTGTAACTTTGCGTATCCCCCTGCGCCCTGGTTTATTTTTCAGCGAGAAGACCCTGCCTTCTCCGCTGTCTGCTCTGCTTCCTGGGGACGAGTTCACACTTTGGTGAAGCAACCACGGCCCTAAGCCGAGGAACGGCGAAGAACCCCAGGGCGCTATAGAGGGCGCAGGACTCACAGCACGGGTCCAGCGGGATTGCAGGGTTCCGCTCGCGTGAAGAGGTCGAGCCTGGGCGCCCGCTGCCTGCCCGCACCAGCCCCTCCTTCTGCGGCTCAGCCCACTTGTCTGCTTGTTGTCGCCTGAGGAACAGTTTTCATGAGCTTGAGACTTTGCACACTCCACTCCTGCGTCCCCTCCTGCCCTGGGCAGGTTCTGCTGCGTCTTCATGGTGTGTTTCAGGAGGCATCACCCCAGAGTCCTTTCCTGATGATCCGTCCTGAGACCCTCCTCTACCGTCTGCCGGGAGCCCTAGGACCGCGCGCTGGGTAAGTCCTCTACTGGCAGAGCCCCCTGCACAGCGCCTGCATGAGAGGGGGCTCCTCTGATGGGTGAAGACAGGAATGTGACCGGCCTTCAGTTCTGCCCTTCAAGGTGGCCCCCAGGCTTTCTTCAGGCCTGCGCGTACTGGCAGATCATCACCTTTATCGTCAGTACAGTGAGCCTAGTATATACCAAAATAAAGTCCTTCAAAATATTTATTAAATTTTGCATGACCTATCCAAACACGTTCGAGTTGGGCTAATAGTATATGAGACCATGTGGCTGTGCAGTTACTTCCTAGCCAACTGCAGATCAGGAGGGGCAGGCGGGATGTGAACGGGAGCCTCAGGGGCCACCCACTGGACATCTCTACCCATCCCAACTTCTAACTCAGTTCAACAGACCACATGCTCATGCAAACAAAGCCACTTTCCAGCGTCACATCATTTGAGCTCACGGTACGTGTTGCCATTGTCAAGAATGATTATTACACAGTCGCACCATCTGTTCAGGAAGGAAGCTGCCCTGAGCTTGCTGGCCTGTTTGAAATGGGGGACAGGGGTCTGACTCACTCTCTTGGGTCCCCTGGAGTTCTAATGGTGCTTCTTTGATAAATTGAAAGAGAATAATAAAATATACCTAAGATTCTAAGGACATTTACTTCTGAACATAACAATTTACAACAAGATTGATCAACTTAAAATATCGATTATATAATATATTCATATATTACATATTAATATATTGTATATACTATATATGACCTATTTTATATTTATAAATGTATAACTTCATATACTATAAACCAAATATCACATTTAAATTAATCAATTTATAACAGGATATGAAATTTAATAGCCACTGTAACAATAACTTTTAACAACACCTCTGAAATGTACATGTAAAATGTTTAAATGAGGCTATATCTTCTCATTAAGCTGAAACAATGTGTCCTAACTTTCAACTGCTGGGCGTCTCCGCCATCCACCATTTTCTGGCTCCCCCTTCCAAGTTCTTCACCAAGCAGTTAGTAGCGTATAAACAATCCCCTAAATGTGTTCTTTGGACTAAGGGCCATTTAATACATGCTTTCCAGGATAATAATTTCTAAGACTTCTGAAATGCAGCAAAAAACCAACATTTTCCAAAATTTTCACAAAGCAATTCAGAAACGCCCATCTCAAAACAAGTATATTTGACTGTTATTAAAATACCTCTGAGGACATATATATTATTCCCCAAAAGATAAGTGAAGCTGTGTTATATTCTCATGGTTCATAAGTCCAAAAAAAATAAAATCCAAACAGGAATAAAAGCAGAGATTTGACAAACGGTAGATGAGTTAGAATGGGCAGTTATCCTGCTGTCGACCATGTTAGGAAGAAATAGTACTTTCTTTTGTCTTTTAAAACAGGTCAGTCAGAAAATCAAAGCGTACAATTAACATGAATATGCTTCATGTATGAAATATTTGCTCCACGAGGGTAAGCAAACAATATCCATATGATAGAGAAGCTGTGATCATTTACCTTCAGTTTCTTCAACTAAATGAGTATTTCGCATGTTCCCAGCATGAGTTTTCTAAGAGGATTTGGGTGAACTGCAAATGCCTATGACATTCCAGAATGAGCTGACAGGACGAAAGGCCCCTCAGAGCTTTTGTGGGAACACTTGAACAGATTTCACTCTTGTTTAAACTGAAGTTGCTGATTATCTTGGTGACACTGTGCCGGTGCGCTAGGAAGCGACAATATGATACTTTCACCCGCCAAAGGAGACATCTAAACCCATGCAATACTTGCATAACACATGCATTCTGGTCATCTTTTATCATCATCCAATTAGATAGGAAGCAAGATCATCTTCGTGAGAAGTGCTTATGACTGCATGTGTCCATGAGGCTTACGCATGTTTTAATAGCTCAGTAGCACGTAATTACAAGGACAGAAGGCAAGTTTCCATCAAGAGTCATTAAGGCCCTTGAAAAAACACAAGTAGTTGAGTGTCCTTCCTGTCTTATTACCAAACAAGACCCACAGCAAATGAGAACACGTAAGGTGGACAAAAAGAGAAGAAAGTAAATGTGTCTCCTGATCCAGCATGGTACTGCCCACAGGGACGTGTCCTTCTTACTAAATTTTAGAGGTACTTACTGAGACAAGCTTGCTAGGTAGGACATTACAGGGAAGATAATAGAATTCTGAAGTCATAAGATATTCCATAATAGAAGGTGTTGTGAGATAATTCTGGCATGGGTGACATTTGCTTTTGTAATATGATCATATGTTAAGGTGATTCTAAAAATCAATTTAAAAATTCGTAAGATGATTTTGCTCTCTTGTTGCTATATAGGTTTATTACACAATCTTTCAACCAGGGATTATTTCATGGGAGTCTGTTCCAGGACAAATGTTCTTTCAGGTCACTAGACTCCAAAGATAGAACAAAACCCATCTTCCAAACAGTGTACTTTTATAGACCATCGCCAGTCTCATCCTCAACTTCGTGAAGGCAAAATTCACAAAAATTGTGCACGAGCCTCTCTGCTGCAGACCAGGGGGCTATGCAGCTCATCCCATGCAAGTAACACTTTCTAAAAGGATTACTTGATCAACTAGGGTCCCTATCAAGAGCTATCAGCAGATGATTTGGTCCAATTCTAAAAACAGAATTTTAGCACCAAAAATCTGATTCTGTACAAATCTCCTTGGCCATCTCTTCATCTAAAACAGACCCCATACTCCAAAAACGCAGGGAGTAAGCTACCCCAAACTTAATTTCTTTATAAAAAGAATTTATTTCACTGAAAGAATTGGAAAGAATTTTTTCATTGAAATGACAAATATAGTTTTCATGCCTGAAACTAATTTGGAGCTAAAGCGAACAAACAAACAAAACAAAAAACCGAAACCAACCAGCCGCGTCACAGATACGTGAGCACCAACCTGGCGCAGGCCGAGGCGCTGACCGCACCGCGGGGCGCGGCCGGGATGCCGGGGCCGGCCCGCTCAGGGACGTCGGCACTTGGTTTGCCAGCAGTTGAGGTTTTTCGAGCCCATGGAATAATCTCAGTTCTTCAGGATATATCCACGTTGAGTCCAGAGCAAAGGCGTTATTAAAAATGATCTGTTCAAAAGAAAGCAAGCAGAACACTTGGCACCATGCACATGATCAGAGCTAAAGACTGTAAAATATTCGTCTTGTTTTAGGTTGAATATTGGAGGTTCTGTAAGTGGGGACTCCATAAAGTCACTACTCTAAAACTCGAAGACCCACAGGGCTCTGACACTAATCACCTTCTAGTTAGGTCTCCTGGCTGGTCTTCAGCTACTGACTTGGCCAGTTCAGCCCAGCAGCCAGTTTACAGATCATAGAGTCACCCCAGTGAGGGAAGCAGTATGTCCCTGGACTGCTTTCTGTTGGTTTTCAAGTTAACAAAGGGCAGCCAGTATATTTGAATTCAAAAGCCAAGATATACCGTCAGAAGGATGAACACTCAAAGCCATACTAGCAAAAAAAGAAACTTGCTTTTACAATTTGTGCTTGAGTTATATGATGCCTGAGGCTAGATTTTGATCAATTGGTGGCAGACATAAAAGCTGAAAAATTTTAAAACTAGATTCTGAATCAGAAGTCAAAATTTTATATTGTTCTATGAAATCTAAATATTTTAGGCCAAAACAAAATCCCCCACCACTACCATCTACTGGTATTTTTGAACAGACCAAGCTTATTCTGAAAAGGTTTCTCTCTAAACCTAGATGGTCAGTCTGTTGCAATTAGCAAATAGAAACACACAGTGATTTCTGTTATGGAAATACCCAACGACTTAATAATTAATAGCACATTTATCCAATTAAAGTAGTTGCATTTTTACCTTACAATTCGGTATCCTTTTGTCTATCCAACTTTTCCCAACAAGAGGTGGAAGAGCAGATGGGCAGACATGTGGGAAAATGGGCACCAATTCCACAGTGGAAGAGGGAGACAGTCCAACTGATGGAGAAGGACCACCAAAAAGCCACTGAAACCGAAGAAGAGAGGAGGGAGTGCTTATCTGTTTATGTCAATCAACTCTACTTTGTACTAAAAGACACTGGGATAGCTGCTTTAAAAAGGAATTTTAAAATTCATGTATTTGATTATGAGAAAAATTTCGTCTCCACAGTCCAAAAAAAACCCTATACATATTCAAAAATTTTAAAAATCTATAAAACTTTTTGTATCTGAATCATCATAGTGCATTAACAACACTGCATTCTTTAATATTAAGAACTTCCAAGCACAAAACCGTGAGAACATGGTAAGAAATGGGCTTCTGCCCTGAGAAAACAAGAAAGCACAATGGGAAGGTGAAATGCTGGGTACTCCTTTTATAATTCTTGAATACTTTCCATAAGCAAGCAGAGAGCTGTATTTTATGGTATTATTTTTCCATATAACACTTTGTATTGATTATATTTATAATTTTAAAAACATGCACAAGTAATATTTTCAAAATAAGAGGTTAAGATTCAAAGTTTCCAAAGGTTCACAAATCCAGATTCCAAAGCAAAGAAAATATAAGTGAGCTTATCACATAACTGAAGATCCCAGTGCACAGAATAAAACAGCAAGCATTGAAAGGGAGCAGATAATTTAGGAGACAGTGTCCTTCATTAAATTAACTATCAGTGGAGAATAAGATCATTGTTCAATGATATGGAATGCTTCAATATGTATTTGTTTTAAAATCGTAAAAGCATTTTTTTAAATTTTTCTGTAATGTAAAATGTTCTTCTGGTTCTAAATATTGCTGTTTATCAGAAAATATTTAGCATGCAATATTTTTAAGACTAATAGTAAGTTTTGTGGGGGATTTTTCTTTTTAAATTTACACAAGAAAAAAATGCAGTGTTTTATACAGAAAAAAAAAATGTAGTTCCTTGATACCTCTAGTGGTAGCACTCGGATATATCAACTCCTTCAAAATATCCAAAAAGCTACCAACGTTTATTCAAAAAACCTTAACATGAACTGAATCACATATCAAAATACGATATCTAAGACCACATATATGCTGTATTATTAAGTCTGAAGACCAATTTAGGAAGCGTTAACATCTTTTAGAAACACTCACAAGATAATACTGGAATTAAATTAATTAAACGGTATATTCTAAAATCCATTCATTCGAATATGCTAATAAGGACGATCATTGGAATAAAATACATGTTATTTCCTGATTTAAATGCATCTGCATAGTTAGAGAGCAAACAATGGATCTTGCCAAAACCAGCTTGCCTTGCTCTGTTGCACCATCAATCAAAGGTACAGCCACTTTTTCTTTCTAATTCCAGGTTTTAAACGCCAAACTCTTCTAAAGTGCACTATGACACTAGCTAATTTGGCTAGTGTCAAATTAGCTCAGGCAGACCGAGGATGGGAGTGGGAATCACCAGCAGCATTTCTCAGCATGAAAGGCAGGATTTCCCTGCAGGCTTTCTCTGGTTTGAATTTCCTTAAGCGCTGTCCTGAGTCTATTTTCAAATGAAAAAAAAAAAAAGCTAGATCAGAATCTGAAATAGCTCTTGGTCCCCAGCTTGCTTCTCAAGCCTGGCGGAGACTGTGAAAGTATTAACTTCTCTTCTGCAAGCTGGCCACGGTGGGCAGCCGAAACGCTCGGCTCCGAGGCGGCTACTTCAGCACCGCGCTCCGGACAGCGACCCCGGCCGCGGCGAAAGTTGTGGCCGAGGCGGTCCCAACTCCGGCCTTGGGGTGCGGGCCTCCCAACTGCTCAGCTGAGAGACCGGGAAGAGCACTGCAAACACTGCCGACCGGCAGAACGGGACGTCGAAGCATGAACTTTGTTGCCGATGCATGGCTGCCAGGCTGCGCCCTGGTGCTCTGGGGAGCCGAGGACCACCACCGCGGGAGGAAACGGCGCGAGCCCTGGGGCCAGAGCCGCCCGAGCCGGGCAAGGGCCGCGCCCAAGGGGCAGAGGGGAGGCCGGGGGCCTCAAACGGGGGGCTGGGGGCCGGGGGACACGTTACCTGCCCGTTGAGCAAGGGGTAGTGGTGCACGGCGGCGGCGGCGTGGTCTGGCGCAGAGGGCAGCGGCAGCAGAGGCAGCAGGGGCTCGCCCGCGGCTTGCCAGCCGGGCGGCCCCGGGAGCAGAGGGGCGGCGGGGGGCTGGGCCGAGGCGAGCAGCACTGGCGGGGGAGCGACCCCGGCGCCCAGCCGGAGCAGCCCGGCCGAGCCAGGGACCATCCAAACCCAGGGCGGCGGCGGCGGCGGCGGCGGGTCTGCATTCATCGGCCAGAGAAGAGGCTGCCGCCGCCGGGGCTGCTGCAGCTGCCGCCTCCGCCGCTGGAGCCTGGTGCCCACCAGCATCCTACATCCCCGCGCGGGCGGCGGCGGCGGGGGCGGCGGGGGCAGCGGGCGCCCGAGGTGCGGGCCGGCGGCGGCGCGGGCTCCGGAGCGAACTCACTTGGTTCCGCGGCGCGGCCGCTCGCTCCGCCCCTGCCCCGCGCGGGGAGCCCCTCCTCCCGCCCGCCGCCCTCCTCTGCGATCGCGGCCGCCCGCGCCTCCGCCGCCCCCTGGGCCCGGGTGCGGCCCACGGAGCCCCCCAGTTCCGGGCTCTGGGCAACATGCGCTCCTGGACACCCGCGGGGGCCGGCGTGGGAGGGGGCGGGAACGGAGAGGGCGGGGACGGGGAACGGCGGGGGCGCGGGGCGCTGGGGGCGCGCCTGGCCCGGATCCGGCGGATCGCGCCCGCGGCTAAGCTGCGGCCGCTGGAGGCCGCCGGCTCTGGAGGATGGAGCCCACGGCGGGGAAGGCGCGCACGGCCGGGTCGGGAGCCAGGGTCCACGAGCAGCAGCGAGCGGAGACCAAGGTGGCTGCGCCGAGCCGGGAACGTCCCACCGACGGGCGGGGCTGGGGGCGCCGGCTGGGGCCATGCGCGGGCCCCTCTCTTCCTGGCTTAACCCGGGTCAAGAGCGCAAGGCCCCTGGGGGATGAAGGCTGCAGCCCCCGACGCCAAGCGGGCACCGATGGTCACTGGGGACAGGCAACTTCTCTCTCTGGAAAATCTGCCACTTTCCTAAGCCCCCAGCAGGTCGTCTGCCCCGGCGGCCCCCATCGCACGCCCCACTAGCTCAGCACGATGCTCAAGGCAGGTCGCCTCTGGGCCTTCGCACAGTACGTCCGGCTGTCGCTGGGACTGCCCACTCTGTACTGGTGCTGGATTCTCCCGGGCACAGAATTGTGCTCCACATTTGCCCGCCGCACGCGGCGTCTGCAGCGCAACCTGAACTGCCTGGGGCTGAGGAGCGACCCCTCTTGCGAGGACTCTCGCTCGGCCTGCGCAGCCGAGCCGGCTCCGTGCTGGTCACAGGCGGTTGCCGCCAGGCGGCGCGCGCCCCCGCTGACCTCCCTCCTGCCGTGGTCCCAGTCGGTGCGTTCTCTCCCTCTGATGCCCCGGCTGTGAGACCCAGACCAGCCCTGCGCAGTTCGTGCTGAAAGCTGGTGAGACTTCATGAGCTAATCAACTCAGATCGCTAACGCTTGAGAAGCCGGACCGCGGTTAACACGCAAGCCCAGCGCTTCTTAGGAGCATTTGGTGAAGGCCTTTCCTGCTGCCCGAAGCAGGAGGGGGCTGTTATGAAACATACTTTTAAGAGCTGGTATGAAAAGCCCACCCTGACCTGGGCGGGAGAGCACGCACCCACCCAGGCACACCCCAGGACACGCCGGGGCTCTCCGGGCGCCGCTCTCCTCCCCCGGGACTGGCCCTCTGCCCTCCCTCCCGAGGTAGACTACAGCACCGGAGTGCTTTCAGTTTGCGTCTAGGGTTGTTCCCTCCTCCTCCCAATTTGCTTAATTTCCTCCTGGCCTGGCATGATTTCTTTTAGATCCGGGCATATGCTAATTTACATAGCTGGCATCTCCGTATTTTCCTCCACACCAACCGTTTTTCAATTAGCAAGTTTCTCTCTCTCTTTGATGCAAGAGTACTGGCAAGATTTTGTTTTTTCTCACCTACAGTCAGAAAGCTCTGCAGATTAGAAGCCCGCTACTATTTAGCTTAAGCCGTTAATTCATGCGCATACATTTGTACATGCAGACCCCCGTGATGTGTCTTGATCTTGGTGGCCACGGTTAGACTACGAGACTGGGGCAGGTGTCTTCAGGCGAGCTAATGTGGACCCCTTGAGGGTCCTGTTTGAAGAGGAGTTTTTCGGCCTTTCTTAGTGCCTGGCCGGCAGGCTGCTCTCAGCAAAAGCGAAGTGCTACGTGCGCTGAGCCCAGGCTCCTGGGAAGGCAGGGAGCTGTGATGTGCGGAAGCTTCAGCAGGTGTTTGGGGGGAGTCTCACCCACTCCCACACAGCTCTGTCCTTGGAATGGTTCTGCTAAAGTCAGCTTTTGTCAACTGGTGATGTTTATTCCCTCCCAGGCTTCCCAGTTTCTTGAGAACAGGATGCCTTGGGCGACTGCTTGGCTCTGAACAGGAGCGGGGAAATCACAAGCATGCTCACTCAGAGAACCTCAGAGTAGCCCGAACTCCTCGGCCGCTTCCTGCCACAGCTCGACTGCGTTCACTTATCACAGCTTCGAGCCCCTTTCTGTACCTCACTGTGTGCCGAGTTCTGGGACCCGGCAGAGGACAACACAGATGCCACTTCCACTAGCTAATCGATGGACACCAAGGGGACCTGGGAGATGGGCTTAGCCCCTACTTTGGGCTCTTGTTTCAATCAGATTCATTTCAAGGTTTCTCCACACACTGCACTCAACCCAGGAAGAACCAGACACCCCTGTAGATAGGAGAGCGCCTCCTGGTAGATGCTCTCATTCCAGAGGGTATTTAAGTGGACTCTTTTAAAGCAGGAAGCACTTTCTCCTTGAAGACCAGAGATCTGGGGGCCGCCCGTCTGCCAGGTAAACCTGTTCTGTGGTGGGCAGGGGTACTTACCTGTCAGCGCCTCCGGGGATCCGCCCTGGGCTGGCACCCCATTAACTCAGGCCCTTTATCTCCCTGTAAAAATCAGTGAGGAATTTTCCTTGTGAAGGGTTTTATACACAATCCAGCCTCAAGTTCATGTAACCAGTAAAAACAACCTTAAGTCCGTCCATATTATTCAGGCAAAAGCAGCAGAAATTCCCAGCTAATCTGTGACAGACTGAGGAAAGATGAGACCCACTCCAGGGAAACGTGCGAATTATCCCCCCATGCTAATGAGTTCTGCATCGTTTATTACCTTCAGGAAAAAAAGGAATGTGGGGTGTCAGGGAGAGATCAATGAAATAAGATTTTGCAGCTTGTAGAAGGCTTTTAAAAAAAAGTTTTTACTCTTTTTCTAAGTAAAACATAATAGATCCCACCCCCCCCCCAAAAGAGAGAGACAAAGATGAAGATGTTTCCTTCCAGGCCTGCAGAGTTAAACAATCCCCAGGGAACAGGAGGGAGGCGGGGGACCGCGATGTCACCTCCGCAGGGCCCCGCCCCGCCCACCCACTCACACCACCAGAACAACTTTCCAAAACACACGCTGATCCAACTAGGCCCTTCCCCGCTGGAGACTCGCAAGTGTGAGCGATGAGGCCCTGGGTGAAAGCCACAGACGAGAGCCACGGCGCGGGAGGCTGGTGTCTTCAGGGGGAGGAGCTGACGGCTCAACACCCGACTCAGTGAAGGGCGAGAGGAGCGGGGGTAAGAGTCACTTCCCAAGTTGTCCTAAACCTGGGGGTCTGCAGCTGGGCATTGCTTCCCAGAGATGAGGACGAGCAACAGAGAAGAGAGGTCGCCCTCAATGGGATGACTTTCAAGGTGCCGAGGGACATCCGGAAACACCATCTGGGTCACGGTTGGCAATTCCAGTCTGGAGTCAGGAGCGAAGTCTTGGATGGAGACACAACTGAAATTAGCACCAGAATGGAGAGGGACGGCTGTATGTGATGGGGTCACCCCAGGAGAGCACAGAGTGGGAGAGGAGAGGCCAGGGTCTCAAGTGGTGGGGAGTCACGCTCCCCCGGGAGCCTGGAGGTAAACAGAGGCAGGCGGTGGCAGAAAGCCACCCTGGATGGGCAAGAGTGTGCTTGATTGTTAAAGGGTGTTATCATTGACTTTGTCATAAATGCAGTACGCAGAATATCTGGAAGACATAGAAAAGCATCATGAATCAAGCCCACTCTGAGAAAAGAATACGACCCTTTTTGCTGACCTCTCCTTCATGGTATTTTTTCTATGCATCTCTCTCTATATAATGTGATATGTATATTGTATATATATTATAGAGAGAGCATCTTATATTATTGCATTTTATATTAAACTGCATTTTATAATAAAGAGTTTTAAACCTTATTTTTCACTCAGCATCATAGCATGAGTGGTTCCCCACATTGTTAAAAAGCCCCGGAGGACCCCCCCCCCCCATCAACAGCAGAGCAGACAGCTCACTGAGTGCGTGCAGGAGTGGAGGCGAGTCTGCCCCAGGTGGGAAGAGGCAGCCGATGTGGACCGCAGTGCCTCTCACCCAACAGCCCGTCCACGTTTTGTAGCAATAAAGAGCCACCTACCTACCTGCCTAGCTTGCTGCCTGTCCATCTATCTAAAATGTATACAGAATGTCCCAACTCCTGGAGGGCGTGGAGACTGTGTGGGGCAGTGAGGCCCCTGAAAACCAGACACCCCAGGAAGATGCTCGAGGCTTGACTCCGAGGATGCTCAGGACAGAGCAGAAGCCCCTGTCACTCCCCAGAGCACTTCTCAAGGTCCACACTGATCCTGGGTCATTGCGTGCCTCAGGTCAGCTCAGTGGAGAGGCCCTGGGGGTCAGGAACCACATGTCCCTCCCTCTTCTTTCCACACCACCCAGTAAGCAATCAGTAGTGCCCAGCGACTAGAACAGGGGACCCCTCGTGCTGGATTGAAGCCCAGCCTGGGATCAACCAGAGGTTTATTACTGAACCCCCAGTGGGTGCAAAGGACAGGCAGCTGTATGATGACCACATCCCACCCAACAGACAGGAGCGCAGCCAGGGCTTTGAAGGTTGTGACCTGCACAAAGGAGCCCAGCCAGAGGGTCTGGGGTCCAGCCCAGCACAGGGGCGTGTCCACCCCAAGGGGTGACTTCCTGAGGTGCACACCAAGGTAGTCCGGGTGCCAGGCTCTAGAGAGTGTCCGTGAGGGAGACAGATGCCCCTGTGAAGCTTAGCGTCCAGGGGGTGGGCAACAGCCCCCAACAGGTGACCACAAAAAGCAGTGGACCCTGCTCTCCTGGGTGTCTGGGGACCAGAGAGCCAACAGAGGGAGAGGAACAGGCATCCTCTGTGAGGCCACCTGCCCGCATTCCATTCTTTCTGTTCTTTAGACCCAGGAAAACCTGAGACAGTAGGGAGGCCAGAGACTGGGGAGCAGCTGGGCACTCTCAGGCCCGGCTTCCAGAGTGTTGGGGGTCCTATTGCCCCCATCCTATGCCACTGGCCCTTTCCTGTGCCCTTTTCTGGCCCGAGGCTGCCTGACCAGCCCTGCTGTGGAGGGAGGCGACAGGGGCCTGTAATCTCATCAGAACGTGATTGATGGGCACTTATAACAAGGAGGGAAGGGAAGACACTCGGTGCGGTGCCTCCTCGCCAGCCACACCATTTATCAGCCTTGTTCTCGGCACACACATCTGGTGGCATGATTTGTGGGGTCTGGAGACATGAAATCGTTTGCATTTTCTCTACAAAGCCAGGACCAACAAACAGGAGCCACCAGGATGAGCGCTAAGCAGATCTTCCACCTGTCAGAAAACACCTCCACCGCCAATTCTGACGCAAAACTTTATGCTTATGTGTCCTTCTGTTCTGTTCTGTCAAAGCATGTCGGTCTCGTGTCAGATGACGCCACCATGGTCACCCTGCTCCAACCTGTCTGACGTAAAGCACTCCCCACCCCCTACCCAGACCTCTAACCGGGGCCAGCGGGGGACAGGAATTCCCAGGTCGGTCTCCTGTGGAGAGGTGCCTTGGCCGTCACTCAGCTTGATTGCACGGTGGCTGGGCCACACGCCGACACGCAGGAGAGAAACGTGCTGCGGCAGCCCCGCTAACTGGACATGATGCCGGAGGAGAAGCGGCTCGGTCTGAACCGGGAAAGGGTGTAGACTGTCAGGTGTGTTCTCAACGCGGCCTTACTGTTTGGGGCACAACCAGCAGCACAGGGTGGCAGGAGGCCGGGGAAGCCGGCGGTGCTGCCTCCAGCAAGCGAGACGCCTTCGCTCCTAGTCAGCCTCCCCTCTGCAAGGCTGCACTGGACAGTCCCAGCCGGGAGTCAGCACAGGAAACTGCAGAGCTGACCCACAGCACGGTTCTTTTCTTCAGTTCCTATTTTTCACTGAAGTTTCGTCGATTTACAATGTTAGTTTCAGGTGTACAGCAAAGCGAGTCACTTATACACATACATATGCATATATATTCAGATTCTTTTCCACTACAGCTCCTTACAAGAAGTTGAATATGGTTCCCTGTGCTCTACAGTAGGTCCTTGCTGTTTATCTAATCTTTAGAGCCACCAGACACAATGCCTGGGGAGAGGATGGTCTGCACTGGTCCCAGCTGGTGGAGCTGACCAGGATGCTGACGGTCACCGCTCACCTACCTTCCCGGCGTGTTGGCAGCATCCAAGCCGCCCAGAGGCAAGGCCCACCACGCAGGCTCCCTGGGCACTGTCACCATCAAAGACCGATCCAGTCCACAGTGTGAGCCACGTGTTGGAGCTCAGAACACTGAGAACGGTGGAAGTGGATTCCTCCAGTGGACCAGCCACCGGTGGTCCTGCACCTGCCAGGGTGATGCACCCATCCTTCATCTCTGTACGTGTCTGAACACTTCCCTTATCATTAGTGGGGTCCAGCCAGGCAGCCATTCTCTGCAAGTCTTCAATTTAACTAAGCAACATGCCTTCCTGAGAGGCGACAGCTCTGAATCTAGTGATCAGAATCCTTTAAATCCAAGTTCTCTACCCTCAGTGGTGAATTATATTCAACAGAAGGAAAGGAGGAGATGACTGAAGTGCTCTCTGCGCCACTGATTTTCTTAATAATTTTCACCTTGATCAAATATTCTTAGGGTAAGAAAAAAATAAAAATCACAGACGATAGCCTGTGTTTTTTCTTCTCTGAACAGTTAAATAATTCTGCACATTCAGCAAATTCTTCCACTTAACCTTTCCTCTGACTCCTCCAACTCATTAATAAATACACTGAAATATATTGCTTTGGGAACAGTCTGGGGGGCATCCAACTTCTGACCTTTTTCCACGCTCAGAATGAGGCAGGGCAAAAGTTTGGATTAGTTAGGGAGCCAGGTAGTAAAAGTGTATATGTGAAGCTGGGGGCCCCAGGAGCGAGGTTTTCGTGGGGACACTGGTGGAAGGACAGCTGTGCCATCTTCCTGCTCTATGGGCTCCCTGGAGTGGAGAGGCCTTGCGACCAGCTAGGCAGGATGACTCAGCAAAGTGGCAGTGACTTCCCTCTGTGCAAGTCATTCCATAGATGTCCACAGTCATCCCATAGGATGTCCACAGTGGTTGAGGGCAGAGGCCCCATGGCCCAGCTTCCAGGCCCTATCAGGTAGCTCATAGGATTCTGTCCTCCTCAGGCACCCCCTGCCAAGTCCCTGACATCCCTGGACCTCAGTTATCCATACGTGAGAGAGGTTTGGGTCAAGCCAATATTAACATGCAGTGTGGAATCTCTGAGCTCAGTCTGGGTCCTGGGTGTCCTGGGGGCCCTGTGATTCTGCACAAGTCCTGCCAGGGCCATAGGCTGCTTCCCCAATGAAAGCTAGAGGTAAGTCACATCGACTTAGTAGGGATCCTACGGAGGCAAAAGGAGGGGGGACCGTCTGGGATACTGACCAGCAGAACCCCCTGAGGTGGGACATCGCTGAGGCTGACGAGGGCTGAAAAAGTCATGTCCCATCTTCACCTCGCTTCCCTGTCCAGGAGCACGCACAATGCTCCTCAGCTCCTCTGTCACGGCCACGTCCCCTCTGCCTAAACCAGCGCCTGGAACAGCGCAGCTTGGGAAAGAACAGGCAGGTGACTCGGCCCACCCAGCTGCTGTGGCGGAGTGTCGGAGACGGCGGCCGGCGCGGCGGACTTCCACTTCCCGAAGCCCCGGAGGCTGGTCAGCCCAAGACCCAGGCGCCGGTGGGCTCAGCGTCTGGCAAGGAGCTGCCTTCTGGTCCACAGACAGCTGTCCTCTCAACACGTCCTCGTGTGACAAAGGGCAGAGGAAAGCAAGCTCTTTTGGGACCCTTGCAAGGACACCAATCCCATCATGGGGGCGCCACATTCATGACCTCATCTAAGCCTGATCATCTCCCACAGTCCCCACCCCCAAACACCACTACCTCTGGGCCGGGAGGAGGCTTTCAACTGATGGTTTTAGGGAGACACAATCACTCAGACCATAGCAGCTCGCATGTGCAAAAGCTTCCGAACTCCAACTCAACATAAAGCAAAATGCGCAAGAAACCAAGCAGCTTGTGCTGTTGAGGGACCTTCCTACCATGAGATGGTGGTCATACAACAGCCTTTCTGGGCTCCCAACCAGCAGAACCGGCTCAGAGGTCCGCCCACCCTGCACACCTGGACTCTGGAAACCCCATCCACTGCCTGGGGTCCATGGGCAGTGACGGGGCAGGCCATGGAAACCTCTCTGGGGTTTCTGCTGTTTCAAAATGGACACTTTCCTCAGCACAGAGCAAAAGGCAAAGATTAAAATAAAATAAAATAAAATAAAATAAAATGATAAAACAGCCCCAAAGGAGGGAAGAGGGTAAAGCATCCCAAACCCCCGCTCTTCATTGCTAGAGGAGCGCTCCTTTCACTGGGCCAGAAACAGACTCCTACTTTCCAGAGCAAAGCCCAGGCCAGGCCCCAGGACCCTTCTGGACGCTGCCGTGGTCTCGGCTGTGTGGGAGCGGAGGCGCCCACTGCACACAGACAGCAGGGCTGCAGGAGCAAGTCCCGGCTGCTGCCCTGGGAAGCAGGGGCCCCTCTGGCAGCTGAGATGGGGCCAGGATCCTGGTTCCTTGACTCCCAGTCCAGTGCTCTGTCTTCCATCAGTGAGACCAAGACACACCGCAGGCGGACTGACTGGTCTGACGAAGAGAGAAGGCATGTGCGGGGCCATCATGGTGAAGGACCCAGGCCTGCCGGAGCCAGAGCCACCCTGAGCCTGGGGGGCCCCCGGGAGCCCACCCTGCATGGGGAGGTTCTTCCCAGCAGGCCCGCCCGCCCACCATCTCTCTCTGACCAGAATGAATACTTGAGTTTGTGAAGGTTAAACATCGACCTGAAGTGACGTCCTCGTTGCATCAGCAGCGCTGCCGCGAGGGGGCTCAGCGGAAATCGCCCTGCAGCCGCCGCCCCTCCCACCAGCACCACCTGTGCAAACACAGAAGCCAAACGTGGGGCGGGTCCTGCCCGCAGGTCCTCCGCCCGGGAGCAGTGTCGCTCTTTCCGATTTTAACAACAAAATTGTGTCCTGCCGGGGTCTGGCTCAGCTCACCCTTGACCGTCACGGGGACTCGTCTGGGGCGTGCAGAGCTGGGGTGTGGGGCAGGTCAGTGACCAGGGCCTGAGCGAAGAAGAGGGTGGAGGGAGGGAGGGAGGGAGGAATAGCAAGAGAAGAAGAAAAGAAGAAGCAAGAGAGTGAGAAAGGTAACTGGACACACATGCAGTTCACTTGTGTGAAAATAAGTAAATTGTAAAGTCTTCTGCCAAAACAGCGAGAGCCTGTCACTGCCTCGTTTCTGCGCTCTGCTGCCTTGATGACATCATTTTATTCATATGTAAGTAAATCAAGTAATACGTAAAAAAAAAAGCCCAACGTGGCAGGCTTTCCAAGACGCCCACTGCCTCCCTGCCTGTCGGAGCCCCTCCTTCTCCCCTTCCTTCCCCTGCTCCTCCTCCCCGCACGGTCCTCAGAGCCTCCCTGCACCCAGTTCCTCTCCTCCACCTGCCGCTGAGAAGCTGCACCCATGCCACCACCCTGTCCAAGGGCCGCTGTCACCCCACCCCGTCCTCCTGCTTCAGATGGAGCCCTTGGTCCCACGCTCCCACTCGCTCTCTCCCCCCGAGCCCAGGCAGGTGTCTCAGGCACAGTGATGGCGCCTCCCTGGGGACCGGGGGGAGGCAGGGCACTGGCTGGGGGTCCTGAGTCATCTGGACACCCCTGCCTCTGCACAGGGTGTGTGTCGTGTTCCTGGAACCAGGAACACAAGAGACCAGCACTTTGTCGAATGAGGAGCTTATGAACCATGTGTCTTGAACAAAGTTTCTAGCATGAAACGTTAAAAAATTATGATTCCAACTTTTTAAAAAAAAAAAAAGGCTGAATTGAGAAAAAAAATAAAAAGGCTGAAAGGTTGAATTGAGAGAAAAAAAGAAAAGGTAAAGGGATTTCTGAGAGGCCAAAAATGACAAGAGAACCCAAAACGAAGACGTGATTTGGCTGAAGCCTTCATCTGACCTGGACGTTTACTGCCCGTGGCGCCCGAGCGCTCCTGCTTTCTTGCACTGCGGCTGCAGGAACTGCGGGGAGGCTGCCCGAGAGACTCCCAGGCAGAGCTGGGACCCTGGGAAGGCGACACCCTCCGTGTGAGCAGGAAGGCCTTCCTGCAAAAGGAGGTGGTCAGAAACTGGCCGGATTCCAGCAGTGGGTGGAGAACAGCTCCTCTGAAAATGTATAAACACAAACTGTCCCCACATGGAAAAAATATATATTTGAAGTGGTCCCAGGCACCCAGCAGTAAAGAACGCAAACCCTCTGGAGGGAGACATGGTGAGTGCAGTTTCCAGAGACATGCCACAGAAGATCGAAGGACCTCATGAAGCAAGGCGCACAGAGGGAAAATGTTACAGTGACGGAGGTCTGTGGGAAAAGATTAAAACAGAAGGATAGGACCCCAAAAGATGAAGAGTGTTAGAATTACAGGACATAGAATATAAAATAGGCGTGCTTGACGTAGGTAAATAAAATTTAAATGTTTTGTGCGCTCTTCTAAAAATATTTAAAATAATATACTAAAATTGACTCTAAAAATAAGAGGTTATAAAAGGCAATGAGGTGAATTTGTAAACGGATTTAATTAACCTCTTAGAAATGACAAATACAGTGTTGGAGGTTTAAAACACAATGTGTGGATTAAAAAGCAGGTTAGACACAGCTGAAGAGACAGCAAATGAATGAGGAGATACAGATGAAGGAACCAGTGGGAAAGCCCTGCGTGGCGGAGAGAAAACACAGAGGATAAAGCCGCAGGGCTAACGTGCGGCCAGTGCGGGTTCCAGGAAGCGATGCAAGAGGAAAGAGAAGAGGAGAGGGGCAGTGCTCGGAGACGCCAAACATTTTCCAGAATGTAAGGAAGCCACAAGTCCCCAGTGGCAGATCCCAGCCCATCGCTGCGGGCTCTGAAGGAGACTCGGCCCTGTGGTCACCAGCCAGGAAACCCACGGACAACTCTGAGCGGGTCATCAAAGCCAGCGTCCGCGGGCGGCAGGCCGGATGGTGTGGTTTCGGGAGAAATGATGCAGGAAGAGCCGCAGGCACAGTATTAAACCACAGACACGAGGCCACGCTGTCCAGGACAGTGGGGCTGGGCACACAGGCTCCCGGGGCCACCCTCTGCAAGTCACAGCAGCATTGCCATCTCTCTCCTCTGCTGGGAAATCGGCCAGGAACGGTGCATTTGGCAATAAATAACAGAGAAGACTCCTGGACTTGCAGAGGAAGAGACGGTATCTCAAAACCACCAAGCATCTTCACGTGCTCTGATAAACCCACTCTCTGTTGCTCTAAATCTTCATGGATAAATCATGACACCTCAGACAGACCCATGGATTTTCTAATGCATTTTCAATTTAAATTATTTTTATAGACAGTACCTCACGTGAAATATTTGTCCAGGGCCCCACAGACACTAGGCACAGCCTCGGGCACAAACACTAGCTGAGAGGGAGATGGTTTAAGTGCACGGCTATCAAAATGCACTCTAAGACAAGAAGCATTACTAGAGCTTAAAGAGAAGCAACAGGTAGGGATGTGACAGGAAGATAAAACCATTCTAAACGTATGTGCGCTGAATAACATCATCTCAAAATACAAACAATAAATACCAGCAGAATTTTCTAAAGTAAACAAATTATTAGAGACAGTGGGCAATTTTAACACATCTCTCTTAGCAACCAATAGAACAGTCAGACAAATACAGAAATCAGCAAGTGTACAGAAAAAAATTCAAATGTGGTAACAAAGTTCACCTTTTTTGATAAACATGGAGCACAGTCCCCAACACCTGTGGAGGACAAAGACAAGGGCAAAGTGAAGACTCGTGAAAACTAATAAACACTGCGAGCGTTGACTCCAGCAGACTCTCACTAGAGGGAGGCACCATGAGGGTCTGGAGAAGGAAGGACATGGTGGCGGGAGGAAGGTCAGAGACGCAGCTGAGCAGCGAGCACAGACAGCAGTAAGGTGCCGGGGGGCCTACGCCTCCCTCGCCCCACCTCTACCCCCGCAGTCAGTGAGTGCCCGGCGGAGTTAAAAATTAAGTAAGAACTAATGCTCTGCACAAAAATAGCATGTCAATCTGGAACGAAGTAAAAAGGCTGATTAAATTTTACCTTGGTTAAATATGCATGTTAGAATTTCTAGAGCAAATACTACAAGAATAAAAATAGAGTTTGGCGAGCTTTGAAAAATCAATATACAAGAGTTATTTGCATTTTCATAATACATGCAAGTGGAGCACATATAATTTAAAAATA
The DNA here is from genome assembly GCF_009834535.1 of Camelus ferus. Taxonomy (NCBI): domain Eukaryota; kingdom Metazoa; phylum Chordata; class Mammalia; order Artiodactyla; family Camelidae; genus Camelus; species Camelus ferus. Next base: position 1,748,654 of record NC_045706.1, on the reverse strand, counting down.
CGTAATATTTAAAATAGAAACAAAAATTATGAGGTTCCTAAGAGTAATCTAACAGAAAACGTGTAATTTCTTTATGGTTAAAATTGTTTAACTTTGCTGGGATAGTAAAGGAAAAAAAGCCTTAAAAAGTGTACAGACCATGTATGGATAAGAGGACTGAATATTTTAAAGCTGTCAATATTTCCCAAAAAATGATGCATTATTTTAATGCAAACAGAATAACCCAAAGTGGGGGAGATTTTATGTGTACATAACATATGCTTGACGTGCTAATTCTAAAACGCATGCACACGTGTTAAAGGCAAGAACAGCTGAGACACGACAGACTGGTCAAACGTCTTCTCAACAAATGGTGTGGAAACTTCTGGATAAAAGTATGAAACACAATACAGATAAACAAAGACTGGACCCCTACCTCCTACCACACGAAACTTACTGCAAGATGTAGCACAGAATTAAAAGTGAAATCCAAAATTATTAAGGCTTTTTAGAAGAAAACATGTTTCAAAATCTTCCCAACCCTGGGGTTGACGAAAATATAAGAAAATACAGAAGGCATAAAATATCAAAGAAACAGTGGGTAAATTCGTTTCCATCAAAATTTAAAACTTCTGCTCTTCAAAAGACACCGCCAGGAAAATGCAGGTATAATTCACAAACTGGTAGGAAAAAAAATCATAAGCCATACCTCTGACAAAGGATCCAGAGTGGATAAAGAACATCCGCTATATAGAAAAACTTCCGTACATCAGCAGCAAAAGAATGCGGTCCAATAAGAAACGATGTGACTAGACATTTCACCAAATAAGGAATACAATTGACTGATGCAAATTAAATGTTAATAAGCTCATGAGAAGTTGCTAAACATCATTAATTACTAGGGAAAATGCGAATTGCAATCCAAGAGAGATAGCATTTCACATCTCCCCAGGACGGCTAAAATCGACAAAGAAACAAAAAACCGAAACTCACCAAATGACCCTACCAAACACCAGCAGGCTGTGGAGTCACCAGAGCACGTGTTTGCTGAGGGTCCTGGTGGCCCGTTGCTCTGGAAGTGCATTTGCCATGAGACCAACAACTCCACCCCAGCGACTTACCTGAGACACGTGAAAACATCTGTCTGCAATAAACGCGTCCAAACTGAGCAGATTCGGTCATAACAGCCCCAAACTGGAAACATGCCAAGCGTCCATCAACAGGAAAGGGGAAAACAGATCGTGGCGTGTTGCAGCAATGGTTCACTGCTCGGCAGTGAAACAGGGCCTCACTGCTGCCCGCAGCGCCGGTTAACCGCAAAAGCGCTGTGTGGAGGGAAAGCAACCAGACGCAAGCGGACACACCCTTAGCGAGTCCGTTTTCCCCCAAGTCCAAGAACGGGGAAAGGTTGTCTATCGTGATAGACATCAGGACAGAGGTTGCCATGGGGCGGAGACTGAGTTGAAGGGGGTCCATTTGAGTGGATGGGGTTCCATGGGAGCAAACATTTGTCAAAACTCATGAAATCTCACACTTACGATCTAAGTGTCACTCTGTGTCAGTTTGTCTCATAAAAACGTAAGTACATGGCCCCTGAGGCGGAGAGGCGCTGCCAGGCGGAAGCTCTTGCTTACGCTTTTAAAAATCAAACTTTTCATTTCAGTTAGTTGTTGACTCACAGGCGACTTTAAGAAATAATGCAGAGAGATCCTGGGTGCCCCCACGCAGCTCCCTCCAGCCTTAACATCTCGCGAAGGTGCCGCCCATCCGCACAGCCTGGATTCTGGCAGAGACGCAGTCAGGAAGCGACCCTCCCCGCCGCCGTCACAAGGCCCCGCGACGTCGCCCCATCAGAGCCCGCCCCCTTCTGCGCGGCTCCTCCTCCGCCTTAACTAAGCTGCCCTCCGTTCCCACAGTTTTGTCACTCCAAGCCGGTATGCAAATGGGGTGACGTGGCGTGTAGTCTTTTGTGGGTGTTCTTGGTCACTCAGAGGGCCCTCTGCAGGTTCAGCCAGGACGGCGTGTGTGTCCGGAGCTCGCTCTTGGTAGCTAAGAGGTTCGCACGGCGTGGCTGTATCGCAGTCTCTGCAGCTGCGTATCCGTGGAACGCCGTCTGGATTGACTCGCACGTCTGCCTGCTGTGAACGGAGCATCTGCAGACAGCGGCGCACGGGATTTTATATAAACATGTTTGTCCTTCCCTGGGATAAATGTCCAGAAATGCAATTTCTGGGTCATATGAGAGTTTGGCTTTTTAAGAAACTGTCCGATTAATTTCCAGAGTGCCTTTACCACTTTGCGTGCCCTTATGAGAAATCCAGTTTCTCCTCGGCCTACCAGCATTTGATGCTGTCCCTAAAAAAAAAAAAAAAAAAAAAAAGATCCATCCTGGCAGGTGCGTGGTGGCGGCTTCACTGCATCTCTTTCCCTGACTGGCTGAGCGTCTGTCCTGAGCTCGCTTGCTGACTGTGTTTCCTCTTTGGTCCAGTGTCTCCTCACAGCTCCACCCGCTTTCTAGTGGGGCTGCCTGTTCCACTGGCGTTGACTTAGGAGTGCTCCTTACATAGTTTACACAGAAATCCTTTGTTGGACAAGTGCTTGTTGGCAAATATTTTCTCTCAGTGTTTACCTTGTTTCTCCATCCTCTGAACAAGGTCTTTCATAGAGCAAAATACGTTAATTTTGATAAGTCCACTTTATTATATTTTTCCCTTTTGTGGGTCATACTTTTAGTGTCCAGTCTGGGAACTCTTCGCCCGGCCCTGGAGAGCAAATGTTTACTCTCATGCTTTTTTTTTTTCTTGAAGTTTCATGGGTATTATCTTTCATAAAAGTCCGTGAGTCATTTTGAATTAACGTTTGAAAGAGAAGCGAGATTCAGGTCAAGGTGCTGGTTTGTTTGTTTTGCTTATGTCATTTCAATCGCTCCTGCACCATCTGTTGAAAAGGGTACCTCTCCATCCTCGAGTCGCTTCTGCAGCTTTGCTAGAAATCAGTTAGGGGCGCGGAAATAACCCGAGTGTCCGTCAGCTGGTGGATGGACAAAATGTGGCACTTCCATTCGAAGGAGCATCAGCCATAAAAAGGAATGAAGTGCTGACGCCGGCTGCAACGTGGACGCGCCTCGGAAACATCACGGTGAGTGAAGGAAGCCAGTCACGTGAGATCACAAATGTGATTCCATTTCTATGAAACTTCTAGAATAGGCAAACCTATAGCGGCAGAAAACAGACCGGTGTTGCTTAAGACCAGGGGAGACGTGAGGATCCGGCAGCGACTGCTTAGTGGTTGGGGGTCTCCGCTGAAGTGATGAGAGTTCTAAAGTCAGCTGAGATGGCAGCTGCACACATCGTGAATACACCAGAAAGCACTTAAGCAGGCTCTTTAAATGGGTGACGTGTATCTCAATGACGCTGTTAACCGTTTAAAACAAAAACTACCCAGCTGGATCGCTCTGTGCTGAGGGGCCGTCCTGGCCACTGCAGGGTGGTTAGTACCTCCAGCCTCGCCCCAGTGGGTACCAGCAGCAACCCTCCAAGTACAGCACTCGAAACGTGTCCCGAGACACTGCCAAACACCCCGAGAGGGCCATCTCCCCGCACGACGATGGGACCCAAGGTCTCAGAACAAGAAAATAGCAAAAAAAAAAAAAAGAAGAAGAAGAAGAAGAAGAAGAAGGCCCTTGAAGCCCAGGTCTGTGGTCACAGCGGCCGCGGCAGAGCCATCCCATGGGGGTCCTGGGATGGGTTCCGCAGCTGTCACCCTCCTTGTGTTGGCACATGTGCCCTGGAGCAATGTGGGCCACCTGGTGACCGTCCCCTAAAAGACGGCTCCTTCACTCCCTGACGGAAGCCCCGTCTCTCTAGGTCCGCCCGGTGGAGCGCCACGGGGGGTGGTGAACAGGGTCGTCCTGGTGCTGATCTCAGTGGCGAGGTGGGCGTGACGGCCCTGTGAGGTGAGTCTGCGCCAGCCCCGTGGTCGTCACCTTCCCCAGCTCACCTCACAGGATGGCTCGGGCTACGGAGCTGCCACTTGCTGTGGTGCAGACCCTCCCCCGGCCGAAGAAGCATCCTGCCCGGAGGGCCCAGCTCTGGTCCACACACACGTCCACCGTGTCGACACCACAGATCGCCTCCGCTCCCGGGAGCATCCAGTGCCTTCCTGCTGCAGGGGAAGGGCCCTCTCTTGAACGACATCCCTGAAGGAGAAGTCCTTACTCAGACACCTCAGGGAAGAACACAGAGGACAGCTGTGACCGGCCACCAAGGATGCTGCGCCTGTCACTTCATTCTGACTGGACCTTCCACAGGAAAGGCGTTAAAAGGCATATTTGGAGACGGCTGCGGTGCCTGCAAGAATGATCCCACTTCCGCCATCAAGCGGCAGGATGGCCTGAAATGACATCAGTCACGCGCTGTGGTGTCCCCTGGGAGCCTGCCTCACGGAGGGCCTATAAATAAAAGATGCAAAAGCAGGCCCTCTTCCCTGGGCTCAGCAGAGGCCGGGGGTGGGGGGGGAGGGGAGGCGCACACAGGAAACCCACGCGCCTCCACCAGCAGGAACGACACAGCCGTCCGCCTGCTCGGCCCGGAGGCGCGGCTGTCGCGTTGGAGGCCGCCAGAGCCACGCAAGGAAGCTTGCGTCAGGACCAAGCCCTCCCGACGAGCGCTGTGCCTCCAGACTCGGCCCCGAGGACCGGGCCCGGGGGCAGCCGGGCAGCAGCAGGACAGAGCTCAAGCCGAGGATGAGGAAGGTCTCAGAACGGCTCTGTGGAGCAGCACGCTGTGCGGTCCCCCACGCGCACAGGCCTGCCTCGGGGGTCACGGAGAGGAAAGGTGGGTCGGGGACCAGCGGCGCGCTCCACTGAGACGTCTGGAGCCAAACCTCCTCCCCTGTTCCTCTTCCAAGTCTTCTTCCCTGGGACGAGATGTTCTCCCTGCAGGTGAGCGCTGCTGTGTGGGTGAAGCCAGGAATCTGCGTGGAAGGAAAGCAGAGAATGAGTCTCATTAAAGGAGGGCAGCCCAGCCCGAAGTCACAGGAGGAAGGGGGGGCGGTCCAGCCCCGAAGTCACAGGGGGAAGGGGGGGCTGTCCAGCCCCGAAGTCACAGGGGGAAGGGGGACGGTCCAGCCCCGAAGTCACAGGGGGAAGGGGGGACGTCCAGCCCCGAAGTCACAGGGGAAGGGGGGACGGTCCAGCCCGAAGTCACAGGGGGAAGGGGGGGCTGTCCAGCCCCGAAGTCACAGGATGAAGGGGGTACGGTCCAGCCCCGAAGTCACAGGGGGAAGGGGACGGTCCAGCCCCGAAGTCACAGGGGGAAGGGGGGACGGTCCAGCCCCGAAGTCACAGGGGGAAGGGGGGGAGGTCCAGCCCCGAAGTCACAGGGGAAGGGGAGACGGTCCAGCCCCGAAGTCACAGGGGAAGGGGGACGGTCCAGCCCCGAAGTCACAGGATGAAGGGGGTACGGTCCAGCCCCGAAGTCACAGGGGGAAGGGGGGACGGTCCAGCCCCGAAGTCACAGGATGAAGGGGGGGCGGTCCAGCCCCGAAGTCACAGGGGGAAGGGGGGGAGGTCCAGCCCCGAAGTCACAGGAGGAAGGGGGGGCGGTCCAGCCCCGAAGTCACAGGGGGAAGGGGGGGCGGTCCAGCCCCGAAGTCACAGGATGAAGGGGGTACGGTCCAGCCCCGAAGTCACAGGGGGAAGGGGGGCGGTCCAGCCCCGAAGTCACAGGGGGAAGGGGGGGCGGTCCAGCCCCGTAGTCACAGGGGGAAGGGGGGACGGTCCAGCCCCGAAGTCACAGGGGGAAGGGGGGGGCGGTCCAGCCCGAAGTCACAGGGGAAGGGGGACGGTCCAGCCCCGAAGTCACAGGGGGAAGGGGGGACGGTCCAGCCCCGAAGTCACAGGGGGAAGGGGGGACGGTCCAGCCCCGAAGTCACAGGGGGAAGGGGGGACGGTCCAGCCCCGAAGTCACAGGGGGAAGGGGGGGCGGTCCAGCCCCGAAGTCACAGGGGAAGGGGGGGCGGTCCAGCCCCGAAGTCACAGGGGGAAGGGGGGACGGTCCAGCCCCGAAGTCACAGGGGGAAGGGGGGACGGTCCAGCCCCGAAGTCACAGGGGGAAGGGGGGGCGGTCCAGCCCCGTAGTCACAGGGGGAAGGGGGGACGGTCCAGCCCCGAAGTCACAGGGGGAAGGGGGGGACGGTCCAGCCCCGAAGTCACAGGGGGAAGGGGGGACGGTCCAGCCCCGAAGTCACAGGGGGAAGGGGGGACGGTCCAGCCCCGAAGTCACAGGGGGAAGGGGGGGCGGTCCAGCCCCGAAGTCACAGGGGGAAGGGGGGACGGTCCAGCCCGAAGTCACAGGAGGAACGGGGGGTCCATCCCTGGAGGAGGAAGAGGAGAGTGGACTAGCCCCTTCCAAGGAGAGACGAGGTGGCATCTCAGGGGCATCCCACATGTCAGCTTCTCCACCCATCCCACCTGGGCATGGGCTGTCCCCCCCGTGTAAGCCCTCCTCCCTCCCCAGGGCCACCTCAAAGGCACTTTCGTGTGGGCCTGGCACTCTCAGGCGGAGCTAGTTACCGTCTTTCCCACGTTCACGCAAAATGCGGTGAAATGCGGTAGAGCTGGCCGGCCCTGGGAAGGGCCTTCGGCTCCCCAGGACCCAGAGCAGAGCTGGACAAACAGCAAACACCCCGTCAGTGAGCGGCAGGTTGGGTGGAGGAGAGAATGGGTGAATGAAAAGCAAATGCAACAATTTTATGCTGTCAGCGTAACATATGGGCACACGACTAGTGATGCAGTCAGCTTGTCGAATGCACACCTTTGCCACCTCCACGCATTGTTATACGTAAACAAGTAAACAAGAAGATGCAAAATCACTTTAAAAAAAACTTCAACAAAGAAATAATATAAAATGGCAGAGTTCCTCTTTTAATGTCAGTCTATAAGCACAGAATCCTTTCCCGCAAACGTCAGGCGGCTTTGTTGCAGCAGTACTATTGAGTATCCAGAGAGGTAACATCAAAACCGAAAAGCAGCCCCCTGAGCTGCCCTGGGGTGGCAAGGGGGGAGGCGCAAAGGCTCGGAGGCCCGCCCCGCCCGACTGCACCGCCAGCACCGCGAAACCGCACTCCCTCAGCCCATGGGGAGGGAGTCGTATTTCATGCCAAGGACAGACTTCTTCTGAGGCATCAATTACCATCAACCCACACACTATTTCATCATTTCTCACAAATTGCCAAGAAGGGGTTGCCGTGTGAAGCCTTCGCATCAGAGGACATGTGGTAAGCAAGTCGCTGGGAGTTATTTAGAATATTTTGTGGGGGTGGATGGTGGGATGCAGACGCTGAAAACCGTTCTGCACACCTGTTTTCCATATCTCTTTTTACGGCTTCTTCTGTCCAGCCAGTGACCACCTCCACCTTAGCAAAACGCACACTAGTTTCGGGCCTTCCAAAGCAGGTTGCTTCACCCGCCTTGTTCATTCTCCAATTTATCACTTTTTTTTTTTTCTGTTCTTCCTACATCTTTCCATAAGGAAGATGCCTGGTCCAATGCCTCCATTACCTCCATTCATGTTCTTTTAATTTTTAATGTTAATTTTTTTTAAATGTGGTAAAGGACAGAAAGCATAACATTTATTATCCCAAACATTTTAAAGTGTGCCGTTAGTGGCGCTGAGAGCGTTCACGTTGTTGTGCAAACATCACCGACATTCATCTCTAGAAATGTTTTCATCTCTCAAAACTGAAACTCCCTGCTCATTAAACAGCAGCTCCCGCTCCACCAGCCCGCAGCCCCGGGAACCGCCGCGGACTTCCCGCCTCCGTGCACCTGAGCCCTCCGGGGCCCTCGTGCGGGTGGAATCGCAGCGTTTGTCCTTTTGGGACTGGCAGCTCCACTCACCGTGATGTCTGCAGGGTCCGTCTGTGCTGTGCCGCGTCTCAGAGTCTCTGTTCTTTTTCAGGCTGAACGGCGTCCCGTCGTGGGTGCAGACCCCGCTTGGTTTACGAGTCATCCTCGGCCCGCTTGCATTGCTTCCACTTCCAGCTGATTGTGAATAATGTTGCTATGGGCACAGATGTGCAGCCATCTCCGAGACCCTGCTTTCGATTCTTTTGGGGACAGACGCAGCAGGGGACCTGCTGGGTCATGTGGAAATCCGACTTTTCATTTTTCGAGTTACCACCACGTTGTTTTCCCACAGCGGCCGCACCATCTTGCACCCCCGCCCACGGGGCCAGGCGTTCCAGTGTCTCCGCGTTCTACCAGCACTTCCTGTTCTCTGCTTTGTTTTGCCGTGTTTCTGACGGCAGCCAGCCTGGTGGGCGTGCGCTGGCGTCTCATGGCGGTGTGACGTGCATCCCGAATGGTCAGTGACGTTGAACATTTTTTTCATGTGCTTATTGGCCATTTGTATATCTTCTTTGAAGAAAAGTCCATTCAAGTCCCTAGTCCTTTTTTTGTGATCAGATTGTTTGTTTTTTGTTGCTGAACTGTCAGATTTCCTGGTACATTCTGGATATTAACCCTTTATCGGAGGAATGATTTGCAAACATTTTCTCCTAGTCTGCAGATTGCCCGTTCACTCCGTAGATTCTGCCCTTTGATGCACAGAGGTTTTTTGTTTTGATGTTGGCCAGTTTACCTATTTTTCTTTTGTTGCAACCTCCATTCCTTTTTGCAACCTCTCTCTTTGCTCCATCGTCCTCCCCTCCTTCCTTGGTGAGCTGGCGAGCTCCAGGAGGCCTTAGGCCTTCTGAACAACCCGTGCCTTAGAATCTGACTGTCAGGGTTAAAATCTTAGTTCAAACCCTCTGTAAGCAACTCCAACCAAGGCATTTCACACGTGCAGCTCGGTCTTCTCAGGGACACAGAATAGACATCCTGACATTGCCTTGGCATGTTGTAATGACAACACAAAGCCGGGGCAAACGTCCCCTCTCAACAGAGTTCGCTCCTTCCTGCTTCCAGGAGCACGTGGGCTGGGTCTTCACCGTCACGGAGGCCCCATGGACCTGCTGTGCGTTCAGGAAACGTTTGGTAAACAGGGGAGCCCTGCCCGGCCCCCATTTCACATTCGAGACTGATGCCTCAGGGTGCCCTTCTTCCCTTCTCTGGGCCCGCTCCATTTACACACAGCACAGGCGGTTTCCTCTGAAAATGCACCTGATGGAAACACTTCACGGTTGAGATCATCCTAAGAAGTAAGTCGCACGCGCTTTTACACACGGTTGGGAGTAGGTTCAGCTAACTAGTAGCAAAAGTAAACAACTGTCTACTTGGTCCGTCTATGCTGTTTAAGCGTTCATGTTTGGGGTTTTCCTTCTTACACGCAGACGTGCTGAGGACCGCCGTCCAGGACCAGGGCTCTGCTCCCGGGCGACTTCGGGAATGCGCCTCCTGTGTGTCCCAGGTGGTCCCCAGTGGAGTGCAGCTGTAGCGTGAGCAGAGCGAGGCTGTGTGAGAAGACCACAGGTGCAGGCCAGCTGGTCTTTAAGGAAGGGTCCAGAGACTGTCATCCACTGGGAGCCTGCGGGGCACTGCTTTGTCTCAGTGCCATGCCTATCTGCAAGGGATTCTGGGAAAATCAGCGTTTGGACTTGGGAGAAGGGTGTCTCAGCTAAAAATTCCATTACTCTGCGGGCAGGAAAAAGGCTTTTAGGTAACAGCTAGCAGCCTCAGCCACGGAGAACATCCCGTGAGAATTTACACTTTGCAGAAAAGACAAATTTACAGAAAGCGGCGTTCATGATTTCAGAGCAAACTCGTGGACAATTCGCACACACGGGACTGACTACACAAGACACGAGGACGTTGCTTTTGAGGGCACCACACTCTACACTTTGGGACTGAGGGCCTAGGTCTGCGTCCTGATGCATCAGCTTTGTGACCTTCAGCAACGGCCTTGAGCTCGTGGTCTGGCACGTCACAGACACTCACGTTCGACGTGCACAGCACACTGCCACGGGGTAGTATTTTCATCTTGTACATCAGATGACACTGAGGCTAGGAGGACCACCACCCTGGTCACGCACACGGGCTGAGAGAGGACGGGCTTGCTTCGTGCTGGGAGTGCAGCAGGATAAGTGACCCCCTGGAGCTCCAGCACCCAGCGCTTTTGTTGGTTGGCTGGCACAAGATTGCCCCCTTTTCACTGATACCATTTTGAAAGTTACCTTTCGTTTAATCATGCCTCTGTCCCATGAGTCCCAGCAGTGCCTTCTCAAAGGTTCCCACGTGTCGCCACACGATGCTCCCACTTAGGGACCAGGGACAGCTGCTCAGTCACATGGCCACCACTGTTCTGGCACGTGGTGGATTCTCCTAGAACTTTGGGAACTGCATGGCACTTCCCCAGGTACAGTTCTTGGATAGAAGAATTTGCTATAGGAAAACACTAATTATTTTGGTTTTGCGTCTTCAGTTTTTTTTTTTACTTCTTAAATTTGACTGAAGTGTATGTTATATGCAGTAAAAAGCATCCACTTTAAATGTCTTTACAAATTCAAACACCAGTGTGCCCACCATGACACGCCCAGTACCTCCAAAATTCCTTTTGAACTCCATCCCAAAAGCCCACCTCAGGCTCCATGCAGCCTCTGACCTGTTCTCTCGGTGAGAGCTGCATGTCCCAGAGTTTCATATAAAAGCAGTTGTACAGTGTTCACACATTTTTATCTTGATTCTTCCGCTCAGCACAACGCGTTGGGATTCCTGCTTGTTTCCATGAGGGTGATTCGTACATTCCTTTTTTTTTAGTTGTGCTCCGCGCTGTAAACATACCCAGACTTGGTTATCCATCTCCAGCTGACGGACTTTGCGGTTGTTCCCAGCCTGGGGTTCAGTGAGTAAAACTGCTCTAAACCCTTGTGTGCGGTCATTGTGTGGACACGTGTTTCCGTCTCTCTTCAGTAAACGTCTGAACGGAGCTTCTGGGTTACGTGGACGCGCACGCTTACGTTCGTAATAAAGGGCCAAACTGTTTTCCAAAGCGGTTGTACCTTATTTGAGCTCCCCAGAAAAACGGAAGGAACCTGTTGCTTCTAATTTTTACCTTGAATACCTTCTCTAAAATTCACACTGCCAGGGTGAATGCAGACCTTTTCCGCGGGGGCTCGGTTTACCTTGATGATACTGATGCTCCTGAGCACCTGTTCACGTGCGCGTTGGTCCTTCGTGTATGTTGCTCTGTCAAGCGTTCCCTAAAATATTTTGCTGAGTTTTAAATACTAACATGTGAAATCAATCCCACTGAGGTTTAACTTACGTTGAATAAAATACGCTCATTTGAAGTGTATGTTCAATATGTATAACGTGATGCATCCCTTGTTGAAGTGTCTATCCGACCCCTTGTCCCATTTTTTATGGGAGTGTTTATCTTCTTCTTATTGAGTTGTATGAGTTATTTATGCTTTGGGTACAGTTCCAGGATTCAGCCATTCTTCTTGGATAAACGCATTGTTGCAAGACCGTGGTTAACTTGCAGAGCCCTGAGAAAATTGATGTGGATGAACGTCAGTGTTCTTCCCGCCTGTGCGGAGCAGTGGATTTCCAGAGGTCCCACTCATTTAGGAAGTGGTTTCTAAAAAGACGATTCTCCACCGAATTACCTCGACATTGTGTGCTGTTCACTTGCTCTATCGATCTATCCTTATGCAAACTGCACATTTTCTTGACGAAGGTATCTTAGCGTGAGTCTTGAAATCAGATAATACGATCACGTGAAAATCAGAGATAACCGGAAGAGCCAAAATAACTCCAAAAAAGAACAAACTCAGAGAACCTATAAACGAGCGTAGCGAGGTCAGTGTACACCGGGCAGTTGTTTATCTTGCTGCCCTTGAGCAGGCAAGGAAACTCCCTTCTGTTCAGATTGTTGTGAATTCATTTATTTTCCTCGGGGGTGGATGTTGGGTTCTGTCAAATGCGCTTTCCACATATATTGAGGCCACTTTTTTATTATCCTTTTAATACAATAAATTAAATTGATTTTTCATGTAAAATCACTCGCCTTCTGAGAATAATCACCACTTGATAATAATACATTATTCTTTTATATATTGCTTGATTTGAATTGCTAATATCTGGCTAAGGGTTTTTACATCTATATTCATGAGGAATATTGGTTTGTAGCTTCGTTTTCCTATGTTTTTTTCATAAATGACTTGAAAAGTGTCCCCCACCAACTCCTCTGTTTTCTGAGGGAACTTGTGTAATGTTGGTGTTACATCTCTCCTGAACATGAGAAAATTCACCGCTAATGCCATCTGGGTTTGCAGTTTCCTTTGTGAGGGAGTTTTAAATATAAATTCAATTACACTAGTAGATAAGATTCATTTTTATATCACTCTTTGTCCACTATTGTTTTTCAAGGAATTTGCCTATTTCATTTATATTTTCATGTTTATTGGAATACAGTTGTTCCCACTAATCCCTTATTATCTTACGTCTGCAGGCTTTATAGTGAAATCACCTCTTTCATTACTGATATGAATAATTTGTAATTTTTTTCTGTTTTGAAATATCCGTCTAAGGAGAGAGTTATCCATTTCATTGATCATTTGAACCATCACTTTCCAGTTTACTTCTTCTGTTTTTGTCCATTTAAAAAATTTCATTGATTTTTTTCTCTTGTCTTTATTAATCCCTTTTTCCCACATACTTTGGGTTTACAGTGTTCCTCTCTCTCCCAGTTTCTTAATGTAGTTCTTGAATATTAATTTTAAAACTTTCTCCTTTTCTAAGTCTTTAAAACTCAAATTCCACTCTATGTCAGCTTTACCTGTTTCCCACAAATCTTGATACACTGTTGGTTTTTATAATTAAGTTTAAAATACTTTTAATTTCCAAATACTTTGGGGTTTTCCAGCTTTTTTAATTTCTATTTTAATTCTAGTTTGTTCGGAGAAGATAACCTAGTGTGACTTCTATACTGTCAGATTCATCTTTACTTGCTTCGGCCAGCATATAACCTATCGTGGTGATACTTCACGTGTACTTGAAAAGCAATGTGTGTTTGCTGTTGTTGGGTGAAGGGTTCGAATGAGCACTAGATTTATTTGGCTAAAAGCGCAAGTCTTCTCTGTTCTTACTGATTCTCTGTCTGCTTGTTCTTAGGTAGCTAAAAGAGGAGTTAAGAAATAGCTCACTCTAACTGTTAATTTCTCCATTTCTTTGTTGAATTCTGAGTGAGCAGTTCTCTGAGGCTCTGTTACTTCGTGCATGCACAGTTAGGACTGGTGTGTCTTCTTAATGAACTGATCCACTCATCACTGCTTGCTGTGTATCACCTATGAGAGACCCTCTTTCTGAATGCTCTGTCTAATAATTCGATCGCCGCTCTGACTTACAAACCACTTGATGACCATCACGGATGTTAGGGTGGATGATGAAATTAGTTTGTCATCTTTCTGTTTCTAAATGTGTCTCTCTTTTTACACTTAAAGCGCATCACATGAAGACAGCATATAATCGGTTTGCGTCTTTCCCAGTCTAATGAGCTCTGCCTTCTCATTGTAATTTAGACCATTTACATTTAATGTACCTATTGAATGGTTACGTTTAAGGCCATCATTTCGCTATTTGTTTTCTATTTGTCCCATCTGTTTCTCTTTAGCTTTTTCCAGCTTTCGTTTTTTTTCACCATTCTTTTGGATTGATTGAGAGATTTTAGGTATTTATTTTCTCTCTCCCATTGGCTTATTAGCAAAATCTCCTTTTTAATTTTTCAGTAGAATCTGTGGGGAATATGCATTATTAAAATATCACAACCAGCGCTCACTCATCCACAACTTCGCATTTAATGTAAGAAACTAAGATTTGTATATTTCAATTTTCATTTTTACCCTTTATGTTATCTTCATTCATCTTACTCCCTGACACGTTCTGAACTCCACCACACACTGTTGTTTTCCCTTGTGTCTTTGATGGATGGTCTGGTGCTCAATCCTCCTTTGCTTAGCCAGTCAGACGTCTTCCAGCTCCTGTGTGAGCTGTGGGAATTGTTCATTTTACAGCCACGCAGCAGTTATTCTTTCACTAATTTTATAAAGTTCCACATTGTGTCTGCAGCTTGATATTCTGCCAAATTTCCAGTTGGGATCTCACGAACATCTCTGCAGCCTTTTTCTGAACAGTTCCTTCCTCTCTGGCGAACTGCTGTGCAGATTCCAGCCACGTGAGCCTCACCAAGCTCTGCTCTGATTCCTCAACCCAGCAGGGCAGTCATGTGCCGCTTGGGTCCCGTCCTTGTGCTGCAGTCTGGCAAGGAGGGAGAGGAGATCTAATCTGTCTACCTTCTATCAGGGACTGAAATCTCAGGTTGCCAGTTAACAAAAGGCTCCAGAATCTTGTTTTATACGTTTTGTTACGTTCTCTAGTCAGCGGAGTGAAGGTGAAGCCGTGTAACCTAATCCGTCGTGGACGGAAGTGGAACAGGGATTGTGTTCTGTTATCTCATGCTTTTCCTCACTACATTCTGGTTTTATTTACATGTGTTCATGTCTATAATTATCTATTATTATTTCAAATTATTATATATTTTAGTTTTTAAAACCATAGCCCTCCACTTTTTTTTGCACATTGCCTTTCGCAAAGTTTTACTTACGTAATCTTGCCTTTATTTTTAGCTTTTCTGTAAAACCTGGTCTTCTGTGCTCGTGTTTTCAAGCAACTGGTCTGGGCATCTAGGGCCCTCACCACCTCTTGTCATCCTGCCATTCTGTTGAAGTCCTTAAGGAGACAATGCAACTTTTGTCTTAAATACTTAAGAAATGTAACAGGTACACACGTCATCTACTCACAGCTGCTGAAATGCCCATTTTCAGTGATTACAGCTGTTCTGACTGTTGCTCATTACAGTCAACACAAGTCTCACAAGGTACTCAGACTTCTTCATAGAAGTGTTTCTTCTCAAATTATCTTTTGCTTGTTCTCTGTCTTTAAAATAAGCACATGCTGAAGGGAAACATTTGGAAGCATTCAGACACATAAAGAGGAAAATGAAACTCAACCCTAATTCTGCAATAACCTAGAGGTGATCTTTGGAGCATTTCTTTCTTTTTTTGGTTCCAAGTGCGCTATGGAAATTGCGGGTTGTCCACCCAGCCACCGTCATCCCTCTGCTCTCAGTCTTTAAGGGCGGAATTCCGGATCCTGTTCAGATAGCAGGTGGCAAAGCGTTCAGGAAACAGGACTGCTTCCCACCGTCAGAAAGTGAGCGTTAGGTCTGCTTGTCCGCTCCTGTCACCGGAAGTATTTTCGGCATGAACATGTGTAGCCGTGGCCGATCGAGGTTCGGGCCAGTGTAGCAGGGACTTGGCTAAAAGAGAACAGCTCAAAGGAGCAAATACACATTTTCAAAATATTTCACATAATATGTAAAATATATATGAAAAAGAGAGACAGACGTAGAGAGAGAGAGAGAGAGAGAGAGGGAGGGAGGGAGATGGCCATTATTTCGGGGTCTGGTGAGAGTTTGTGTTACCAGCAGTCATCCTGTGGGCAGCAGGAGGGAACCTAAGGATGTGACCAAAACAGTAAGAATAATAGATTGGAGGGATGGAAGTGCAAAGTCCTTAAAAGCATAACACACTAATTCTAGGACCATCTATGTGCAGAGTTCTTGTTATGAATAAAAACAACCTCCTCGCTGTGTAACACACCCCAAGTCAGATACTGCTACTCGCACGTAGAAGCACACGGCCTGATACACAGATTTTGTAGGGCTGTGGTAACACTCGTCGTGCAGTTTTGTGGCATGAGTTTCATATGTACCATCATTATTTTTCCATGTCACTGAGCATTTCTTACAAACATGATTTTCAACAGCCACCTAATAACCCACATTTGAAGGTTCCATGTTCCTGTGTTGAATATTTAGGGTTTCCCAAGTTTTCCAACACGCACAACACTGCCTGCCTGTCTTTATGTGTAAGCTTCTGTCTTCCAGTCACAAGAGACCAAAAGGTGCGCCCCCTGTCAAAATTCCTGATGCGTTCTGCCGAGTCGGTGGTGTCGGAGCGCGGTCAGTTCACCTCATGGATCGTGGCCTGTTACCATTTTGAAATTCGTAGAACCTGGCTGGCAACAAGCAATCTTCTTCTGTTGTTCTAATTTGCGTATATGGGATTCCTACGGAGATGGAGTCACTTTTTAAAACACGGTTATTCGCTGGCGTCCATGGGTTCGTATTCTGTTACGAATGACTTGCTGCTGGCCCTGGCTCGTTTTTCCACGGTACAAATGTCCTTCCTTAGGTGAACTCTGCCTGAGAAGGCTGACCCACACTTTTCCCTCCTCCTCGTACCTCACGGCCTGAATCAAATATCCCCGCCTATGCAGCACTTTATTGCCCGGTGGCGTTTCTGGTCCCTCGCATCACATCCTCCCACACCCGCCGCGTGTCCTGATCACACTGCTGAGTATCCTTTCTTGTGCTTTTCTTGAGGACAGGAATTCTATCTCATCTGCTCACACACAGCAGGTCCTCAATAAATGCTGCCCCGAGGAATGAATGAATGAAGGAAGGAATGAGTTTGTGCCGCTGCCTGGCGGTGCCGAGGCTCCTGCCTCAGTGCTCACAGGTCTGGGGCAGGGGCAATAGCAGGGAAACCTGGTTCTTCGCCCAAGGAAGAGCTGGAGGAACTGGCCATTGTTCTTGTGTGGCAAATCTGGGGCAAAATGGGGAGACTGGCCTTTGGCAAGGACAGAGGCAGAAATAAGGACCAAAAGAATTCTCTGAGCAAAGAGCATAGGTGGGAAGCTGACCTTCTTGTCAGGTCCAGCCAGAAGACACACGGGGGACAGGACTCCATCACCACCCCCGGCAAAGCACAGCCAGGCAAGCCCAGGGCTGGCGGTGGGGCACACGGGAAGGACTTCCTGTCGTCCACCTGGGCTTCCCGGCCCCGCAGATGCCGTATCTCTGAGGCCGGCCCGTGCAGCCTGGAGCCCCCAGAAACAGGGCTTGAAAGGAACCAGGGCGCAGTTTCTCCATGAGGACTCAGACACCCCGATGCCCATCTCAGTTTCAGTGGGACCTCTCCCTCTGCCCCTCTGGGGTGCCGGCTCTACGGGAATTTTGCCTTCGTGCCCTCGTGTCCATAAGAAACGTCCATTTGCTCTCTCTTCCCCCTCCTCTATTTCGATTATGGAAAAGCAAGATTACTGTGATATTTTTCCTGGTTCTGAGAAATACTTTCAAATGTCAACCAAGTGAAAGGAAATGTGCACGTCGGATGATGCAGGGCGCAGTGTATGTCTCATCATGGGAGGTTCCAGGCAAGGTCAATGGTACGTGGAGAAGTTACTCATTAAAATTCAGTCATTTTTATGTTTTCTTTGGCACTGAATAGTTAACAGGAAGCTGTTTTAAATTGCCAGCTTGTCTCATTTTCAAGAGTAATTGAGATCCTGAAATAACAGGATGAAATCTCTTTAAAAAATGTTTACAGAAATGAATTTCTCTCTAGCTCAAATAATGGGAAGTTAGTGTCTGTTTCTGTTTCAGATTTTTGTTTAATTTAATTCCACCAATCCTGTTCTCCTTTGGTTCATCACTGTCCAAATGCATCATTTTATCTTTTTAGTATTGATTATTATGTCATCATGCTGTAAAAGCTTGTCCCATCAGGCAGGTGCATTTATGGTGAGATTAGACACTCCATTTCAGAAAGAAAAATCGGGTTTTGCCTTTCCTGCCTTCACGACTATGATTCATTCTTTCCCTGGAAGTACAGTTTGCTCCCAGGAAGGCACCACTCTTGCTTCGTGAAAGGAAGCACGCTCACCCTTTGGCTGTTCTTTCCCCGTAAAGTACTCGGTGTGATCATTCAAACCACAAAGAGGGGAAGAGCAGTTCTCTGATCACCACAAGGGAACCTATAACAGAAAGGTTTGGCAGGTGGCCTCACTCCCTTTCCACGATAAGCAGTGTCCTCTGAGCTCCATCCTAGGCAGAAGTGACAACTCAGGTGCCTCCATAGGCAGACCTTTCTCATCCCAGCCCTTCTGGCCTTGATCAACACCTGGCCCCAATGGGAGAGGCTCCCTGGGCCTGGTTTGCAGCTGTCAGTTCAGGAATGCAGGTGGATCAGTTACCTTTTGCCGAGGTACCCGCCGTGTAACAAAGGACCCCACACTCAGTGCTGTAAAACAGTAACATTTACTTCGCTTATGGACACATGGGTTGGCCAAGCTATTTTGGTCTTGGCTGGGCTCCCCCACACACCTGGTGTTTGGGTGGCTGTCAGTGGGTCTGTGATGGTGTGTCAAAGACCCCTGAGGGACCTGGTTTCCATCTACGTCTCATCCTCCAGCAGCAGCGGGAAAATGGCAAAGGCAGAGGCAGCTGCTGAGAAGCCCAGCCCTCCAGGCTTTGCTCGTGTGTCTGCTGACAGCCTATGACAGAGCACAGCCCGCCTGGGTCCAGGCTCAGCGAGGGAGGTGCCACCAGGCAAGGGCAAGGATCTGGGCAGTGCTGGAAACAGATCACGCCAGGACTCTCTTCTGGCCCAAAGATGACGGGCTTCGTACTGACTGCTGCCTTCCCTTCACAGTGTGGGCTCGCTCTGATGGGTGGGGCTTAGGAAAGGAGTGGGCCTCTGTGGTGTGGCCTCTGTGGCCCCAAATGACCAAATCAGCTGCCTTACTCTCTGTGGCCTGTTGGTATGGACCCAGGGGCCAGCCTTGGCACATTGTCACCACCTCTCAGCTGTCAGTGGAGCAGCTGTGGGGGCAAACGACCCTCGAGGGGAGTAGGGGTGGGGATAGGAAGGTAGAAATACGAAATGGGTCAGGCATCAAAGCCTGTGAAGAATGTGTCAAATGCGGAAGCCAAGCCCTGGGCGCCCAGCACTGCAGCCTGAGCCTGGCCCTCTGCGATTAGACAGGAGCCCTAGGAAGGACCCTCTCCCCAGCCTCACAGCCGCCCTGCTGTCCTCTGGGATGGCAAGGATGGGGCCTCACCTGCCTGGTGAAGGCGCCTCTTCCCACGGCAGGGCTTCGGGATGAAGGGCCCATGTGTCCATCTCCAAAACCCCCAAAGGCTCACCTGGTGTCCCCAGGGGATGCAGCTTCTGTCATCATGGGGGAAAGTTCCCTATGGATCCAACAGCAGCTCACTTTGCATTCTGGCTTTTTGGGTCCTTGCTTTGTGATCTTGAATCAGTATGGAAGGTCTTGACTCTCTTTGACCCCATTCCCAAATTGGTGGATAGAAGTTCTGCTTTTTAGGATCATTGTGAGAAACAGAGATTGTGCGTGTGTGTGTGTGTGTGTGTGTGTGTGTGTGTAGATAACGAGATATATACAGTAGAGATATATTTGACAGACAGCAAATAAGGTATCAGTCACACATGTTGTTGCTTCAAAATTGCAGTACCCTCAATCTCATGGGATGAGCGTGTTTCCCAGACTTGGGGTTGTGTTTGTTGTTACTGTTGCTTGACAGCCTGGGGTCCAGAGGGGCTCCAGGGGAACCACCTGCTCAGAAGGATGGCGTGCGTGCTCCAGGACCGGCCTCAGCGCGGGCGCTCGCTCCCCTCACAGCCAGGGGCTTCTGAAGGAACGTCGCCGGGGCTCCACCAGGCGTCTGGATGAGATGGCGCAGGCCCCGGCCTGCAAAGCGAGGGTCTCCTCATATTCAGGAGAGCTTGGGTGGGCCGCGCAGACTCCGGGTGGATCAAATGAGGCAGCAGTTTCGTCCAGTGTCACACATGCGCAGCCAGTGCAGAGCTAAGTGGAGAAAAACCAATTAAGAAATGTTTGCTGAACAATCCGACTTGTTTATTCAATGACAGATCTTTATTAAACTCTAACTAGGCTGCCGTCGTAGGGGTGAGAGTCTTAGAGCTTGGAGATCGACAACGCAGCTTTGAAGCGCTCACAGACGGTGGGTGTGACACCGAAAAGCAGCCTCCCCACTGCCCCCTTGTCTCCTCTGTCCCCCTTTTTCCTTCCCTCCCTCCTCCTCCTGCCCCTTCCTTCCGACACCCCCTTCCGAGCCTGCCAGCCAGGCTCCGGCCGACCTGCCCTCAGCTCGGGGTCACAGGACAGCAGGACAGCAGCTCTGTGATGAGGCATCCTGGGAAAAACCTCTTCTTTTCTTTAAACATGATTGATGACTTATAAGGCAGGCACGGTATGACAGAAACTCTTCTGACCACTGTAGCTGGTTGGAATGCATAGGTGTCTAAAAATTTAACGGTTTTAGTGGGAAAGTCTGAGAAGTGCAGGTGAAGCTGTAACTTCAAAGAATTAATGGTGGAGACGTAAGCCTGGGGGGCTGGCTGGCTTTTTAACATGATCACGTCCTTTGCATCAAGGTCGACAAAATTCTGGCAAAACCTGTCTTCCTGTAACTCTTGCCCACGAGACTCTAGGATTTCACAGCAGGAGAGCGAGCACAGAGGCTGCAGACTGGGAGCCCCACGGCGCCCACGGCCCTCAGGGAGCGAAGAGGAGGAGGCGATTGCCGCCTCAGGGTGCGTCACCGTGCGCACCTGTGCAGAAGGCTCGCCTGCGGCTCCCGCACCTGGCAGCCCTGCCCTTGGGCACAGGCCCGGGGCTGTGTGCCTGCGCTGAGGGCTTGCTCATCAGCAGAGCTGGGATGCCCGGGAGGAAGCGTCTTGGTCCAGGCTGGCCACTCTGACTGCCCTGGATAGAGTCGTCCCGGCCGGGACTCTGGCAGAGACCCACCAGGTCTCAGGAAAATGGTGTTCAGAGTTACTTTATTGCTAGCTCGGTCACAGTCATAAGAAGACGGCATAAACTTCCAGGCAGAGCTCCCTGCACTGCCAGCCTCCTCTTGCCAAGTCACCAGGTGTTTCCAAGAAAACCAAGCGGCAGCTGGAAGCCGAGCCTGGGGTGCTGACCTGCCCAGCCTGCATCACCTGGGTGCATCTAAGTCACCCACCTGGGCGTCACTGGAATGCACACTCCCGGGCCCCACCCCAGGTTTTGGGAGGCAAAATCTCTATTTGAACTCCCTGCACAACTGCCATGCACGTTACAATCCTAGTGTAAATGGTCTGAGCTGTTATTTCCTTTTCAAAATATCCCTCGCCACCACCGGCCCACAACTGGAGGGGAAGGAATGCGCTTCGCACACAGGGTGGGGAGGGCCTTCAGCCTGGAGCCAGGAGTGGCCTTCGACAAGCTTTAACTCTCGGCACTGTATTGCCTTGGGTCAGATGTGGGTAAGTGGAGCTGCATCAAGCCAGGCCCCTCATCTGGCAGTGGTTTAGCTGAGGGGAAATCAGTCTAAATTTGAGGATAAGTTATGCAGGTCACCTCTGAGGGAAACCTCTGTGCTCAGTGTCTATTACCCAGGGATCAATGGCACTCCAGAGGTTTGCTGTTTGGTGCAATATTTATTCACAGACTCCAGGCTATTGTTTCGTTGAGTCCATTTCTCTCAGAGCCCTCCGATTGTCCTCCAGCTGGTGCGGCCAGCTGAATTACGATGCACTCACATTCCTCGCCATTGACGCGAACAACACACCCAGAGGTTAAGAGGCAGCTGGGATAACAGAACGACATCTCGGGGACGTCTCTCCTGCTCTGCAGTCCACTGCTGGACACGTCACGTGGCTGCTGGGAGCATTTCTTCACGGGGGCACGATTTGTTTTATTGTCCATAAATCTCGAAGGGCCGAACTGCAGTTGTCCTTGCTGGAAGGAAACAATCTCAAGATGAAATCTCATCAGTCTCTGCAGATACCATGTATTCCCACGAGTGGAAGAGGAGCTGTGAGCAGGGTGGGGCGAGAGTCGGGGAGGGCTGCCCTTCCCTTAGGGGGTGGCTCTCCTACGCCCAGGGTATCACCCAGGCGGGAGCCAGGGGGACGCGGGGAGACCGCGCCGCGGGCAGGGAGGGGCTTGATCTTTGTCTCGTGCTCCCGCGGAGGGGCACGGGCAGAGCCCGCAGGCCCCGGGGGAGTGGAACCCCGGCCAGACAAGCTTTGTTTCTGGCGGGGAAGCAGCCCCTTGGCAAGGCCAGTGGGCTCCAGGATGGAGCATCCGCGTGGACTTGCCGCAAGCCCTGGCTCTGTCTCCACCGAGCCCCCAGCAGCCCAGGGATCCGCCACTGCTGCCTGACTTGGCCCTTTGAGGCCCTTCCTAACCCTAACTCTTCTTTATTTCTCTCAGAACCTGACGAGAGCAGCTGGGGGCTGATACACTGATTGGAACCGAGTTATCCACGGGCGGACGCTGCGTTCTAAGTGTGTGTGGGAGAGACAGACTCTGCTGACGGGTGCGCAGGGGTGCGCAGGTGTGCCTGCGTGTAATGTCAGCTTTCTCCTCGCCTCCCCTCACCATCCTGTCCCCACCTCCCAGGGAGGAGAACTTCTTAAACTCCAGCATCTCTTTCTGCTGTTATTTTAACCGGTTTTGCTCCTGTTTCCTTGACTGAGGCATATTACTGAGAATGGGCCACAGAGAGCCCTGTGGCTTTTTCAGGTAACATGGGGGTGGGGAGGACTGGCACCTGTATCGGAGCCTGAGATGCGGCTCCTGCTCTACCTGGCTTTAAAATCACTGCTGAGACCTGAGCCACAGGCACATTTTCACCATAATTTCCAGATATGCAGGAGAGCGCTGTGGAGCCCGAGGCTGATGAGAATCTAGGCTTTTGGATCTCAAACACCAGCACGCACATGCCAGAGCCCCAGGGTGCCGGGCACTGCTGTGACTCCTTTACGTACGTAATGCCTTTGATCCCCAGAGCTGACCTAGGAGGTAGCTGCTTCCCTCGCTGTCATCTGCATTTGAGGAACCTTAAGCCCAGAGAGGCTGGGTAATTTGTGGAAGGTCACACAGCTAGGAAGGGACAGAAACAGGATTTAAACCAGGCACAGAGTCTGTGTTTATATCCTGCCCTCCAGTCTCCAAACACATCCTGAAACCTGCATGAGGCCGATGCAGCAGGTCTGGGTTGTGCACGGCTCACAGCCGCTGTAGCAAAGAGCAAAGCAAGTCGGCTTGGTACTCGGCAAGTTCAGTCAACCAAGGACATCCAAAATCCTTCCTGCACGCTAGCTGCACACACGGTGGCAGGTTTAATCCAGCCTCCTGGGGACCTGCTTCCTAAGGAAATGATAACCTCGCTGAGCAGACAGGGAGTTCGGCATCAGGCAAGGATGATCCAGTTCAAGGACAGCTCCCGGTCCCATCAGTGCAGACCTCCCCCAGGACAAAGCGACACCTCGGGACTTGCAGTCCGGCTGGCTTTGGACCCGCAGGCGGCCGGCCTGTCAGGAGCTGGGGCTCATGGGGGGGGCGCAGTGGGAGAGTGGATGAAGGGTGCCTTGGAGTAGGACGGGGGCAGAGGAGCAGTGATGGGGGAGAGCATGCAGGGTCTGGAAGGGAAGCGGGTGCAAAACTCATAACTGCACTTCACTGGTGGCCGACTGTCAGGATCAAAATCACCAGGAGCCACTTCCTCCAGCCCAGGAGCAGACAGGGCCGGGTCAGCCAGGGCCACCTTGACTCTGGGCTCGCCTGACCCCCCCAGAAGCTTCCCAACCCCGCGTCTCCAGGGGCCCAGCCCTGACCTCCCCTGTGGGGCCCGAAAGAAGCACCTTGGCTGACCTGTTAGCTCAGCAGGGGCGTCACGGGCTCGTTTCCATCTCTGATCATCCCCACGATTTCAAACCATAATAACATCAGTTGGCGTGGATGGACTCCGGGACGTAAGAGGAGGCACACAGATCCCCTCCGGCGACGCATAACCCAAGAGCACACGCCTGCTGCTGTGGGTCCACCTTTCCTCTTTCCTTTGGCTGTTTTATCAGAAGTGGGGCGTGCTGACGCCTCAGATACGCAGTCCTCGATTTCTGACGTGGTGCGCCAGGTTCGGGGGAATAAACTAAGCAGCGAGTGACTTGGACGCAAGAGCGTTCGAACAATCTGCTCACTTATAATTGCGCTTTCAGAATTAATAGTTTCACATGAAATTCTCCCACGAAAGGAAGCAGCTCAGAGTGACGCGGTCCATTTTGAACCAGGCGACATGTCTCGGCTCCCACTGCCCCCCGCCTCGGGCTACATTCACTTGTCTGACATCTGGGCGGCTGTTCGGGGGGAGGAAAGGTTCAGGTTCTGCTGATATTTGCCAGGAGAAAGTAATAGAAAGTCCATTTGCATTCATGTGTTTTGTTATGACTGATTGTATCAGTTAGGTGTTCTGAGAAACCCCCAGGAGTGTCTGTGTGTGTGTGTGCGCGTGTGTGCATGTGTGTGTGCGCGGGCGTGTGTGTGTGCGGGTGTGTGTGTGCGTGTGCATGCACAGACAGAGGTAAATAGAGACACAGAGAGAAATGTAGGTCTAGGTGATGTAGACGGAGAGGTTTTCTGAGGAATTAAGTGCCGTGGGACCAGCGAGTCCTAAACCTGTCTGACAAGCTGGGGATCCTGTACTTGACAGCAGAATTCCTTCTCAGGGCAACCTCAGTTTTTGCTCTAAGGCCCTCACCGGATTGGATGAGGCCCACGCACACCAGTGGAAGGTGACGTGTTTACTTAAAGTCAGCTGAGCCCACTGTTAGCCACGTCCACAAAGTGCTCCACAGAGACACCTAGACCTGCCTGGCCAGGCTGACACGTGACTGACCATCACTCTAGCCAAGTGTTTGGGGTCCATTTTGAGAACAGAGGCACCCCTGGGCCCCTGTTTCCAGAGTTAGAATTAGGTTAAGGGTCTCCTCTCCCCGCAGGTGCCGGATCCGTCCCCGAGGCACCACTGGAGCTGAGGCTGCGGCTTCGCCAGCCCCGGGTCGTGCCTCCTCCTGCTGCACCCAGGGCTGTGAGTGCAGACCCCAAGGTCCAGCCCAGGGGCCCCCAGGCTTCTGCTCTCAGAGCCTGATAAGAGCATCCACCAGACCCCTGTGGGGACAGACAACAGAATTCATTCCCTTTGAGGCAACCATGCAGCCACAGAGGAGATGATGGCTGGAGGAAGGGGCGAGGTGGAGAAAGGGCCCCTGGGGCCCACACAGGTGGGGGTCCTCAGGGCGAGGGTTGGGGCAGATCCCGCTGCAGGTGCGACTGACCCAGGAGGGCTCTGACCCTCACCGCGCAGCCCTTCCCATCTCCTGGCTCAGAGCCAGGCCTCAGGGACCATCAGAACCATAGCCAGGGCTGCTGTCACCTCCCAGACACTCCTGCCTTCCCCCAGCCTGCCAGGCCCGGTTCTGAACTTCACAGCCACATCTCAAGGGAGGGTGTTTCCCTACTAGCCTGGTGGGAAGACCCCAAAGACAGTGGGGAAGACCTGGCCCTGTGTTCCAGCTCCCCTGGACGGTGCCGTGGGTGCCATTTAAATTCTCTCAGCATTAGGTTTTTGTTTGAAGACAGAATCAATATTACTTACCTGACCTGCCTGGCAGGTGAGGACAAATAAGAAGTGTTAACCACATGGACAGCTCAGCCCCACAGCAGTGGTGACAGTGTCTGATGGTGGGGTCTTCCCTGCCCCTCCTTCCTCACCTCACAATACACACAGCCTGGGGCATCAGACGTCTCTCCCTCCCTGCGCCCACCTCTGCCAGTGGAGCAGCGCGCGTGCAGGTGGTGGACACGTGGAGGGGGCGCAGGGCTGCCTCTGATGCAGCTCCCAGAGCCTCATCCATGCAGCGTCCACCACCTTGGGTTCCCCTGTGGCTGGGGAACACCAGCCCCCTCCCTCATCCACAGCCCCCCAAAGGGCAGTGGGCCCCTAGGTTTGGCTGCCCATGTCTTCACACTTCAGAGCAGCCATTGCCGAGGTCTAGTCTGAAAGCCCCACACCCACCTTCAACACTCATTTCCCCATGAACTTCACTCCAGCCTCACTGTGGTCTCTCCCATTACCCCGTCTTAATCTGTGGTTGTTTCGATTTCCACCCAAGTGACCCACTCGACACACAGCTCTCCTGGGCTTTTCCCTCTAGCGCCATCTCTCCTGTCCCTCTGGGGCTGCTCCTCTTCCCGTTCACATGCTTGGCCTCGTCAACACCGAGAATCGCAGCTCACTCACAATCACCACGCCCGTGGTGCTCGCCCCTAGCAGCTCACTCCTCTGATGCCCCCACTGGGACCAGGCGCTCTACCCACACTAACACTCCAGGGTCCCTTCCTCCCTGCCCACGTCCTCACCTCCCTCCTGCCAGGGTGACTCCTCCTGCGTCATCACTGCAGTCACTCCTCTGCATGTACCCTCCCTCCTTTGCCCTCTGTTTGGCCAAACCACCAACCTGGTTCAATCCACCCCATGGCCGCTGCTTGCTGCCCCTCCTCCTGAGTGTGGCTGAGGAGGCACCACACTGGTGGAATGTTCTCACTTCAGATCCAGGACCCAGCCCTCACATGAGCTAAATACTGCCCAGTAACCATCCCACACTCGCTGGCCTTCAAAGCTCAAGCCGCGGCCTCAGGGGCATTTGACTCCTCTCCTGGCCTCAAAGCCGTGTCCACTTCATCTGCATGCTGTGTATTCCTGGCAGGTGCATCCGGGCCCCACCTCGCCCGCTCCCCCTGCAGCTCTCACCTCGCTCCTGCAGCATCACCACAGCTTCCTCCTGCTCCTTCCTTTGCTCTCCTGTCTGTGTTCACAGTAGAGCCTCTTCCTGTTGGTCATGACAGATCACAGCACTGCTCAGGTCAGATCCCTCCGTGGGCCTATCTTCTGGGATGCAGCCAAGGTCTTACACTGGCCGGCCAGACTCCACCCAGTCTGCCCTCTCCCTGCCTCCCTCACCCTTCCATACTCTGTTCCACATGGCCGCCTCGCTGTCCCTCTAAATTGCCACGCACACACTCACCTGGGGCCACGCCCTGGCTGTGCACAGGTGTGCCCGTGGCTCACCCCTCCTTCACATCGGCTTGGATTCCCCATAGCATTTACCATCGAATGTATCACAGCATTCGTTTTATTTTCATTTATTGTGTGTGTCTATGCACTGGGACTGGAGATGTAAATCCTAGGAAGACAGAGACTGTTGTCAGGAATTTTTTGTCTTAAAACTTTATTCATTTATTATTGCTCAGGGGTCTATAGGTCGGCACATGATTCTGTGACCTGGACGAGCCTTGTGGCTGGACTCATTCATGCCCCTCCTGGAAGGCAAGGGGTTTCAACGCCGTCCCTTCCCCGCTGTGCCTTCAGCACCTTGGACAGCGCCGGGCGCCCGGGAGGCCTCGAGGAACCCCTGCTAATGACAGGAGCCTGGCTCAGACTCGCAGCCGCTGAGCCTTCTTTTCACTGCAGCCGACTTTGTGGCGTCTGTAAAGCTGGGGCAGCAGCTTCCTTCTGACATCTCGTTGTTTAAAGACACAGAAGTCGGAGGGATCTGCAGGACTGGAGACCCACTTCTCTGCTCCTCTTCTGTGCTTGGCAGAAGACAACATCATGGTCACTACACTGATCTGGGGCTGAAAGTCACAGGGCCACTCAAGGAGCATCTAGATTATAACTCAGAGCCCCTTCACCTCATACTTGGACATACTTTTATGTCAGGGAATATCTGGAGAGATTTTTCATTTTCTGAGTTTAAAAAGAAATTTGTGGCTATTTCCAATGTCACTTTATTAAAATAGAAACTAAAAACACTTTGAAGCAATGTCAAAGGCGGTGAGGTTCTCACTTACTGAGAATTTCTCCCCAGGGTGAGACAATATCTTCTCTTCTCTCCTTTGCCATGTAGTGGGGTAATCGTCCTCCTTCCAAATTGGTTTATCTCAGTCCACTGCAGCTCACAGCTCAGTGTCAGGGAGAAAACCCTTCCTCTGGAAATGTTTCTGCATGGAATTGAGGATGACAGCCAAAAAACGCCCTCAGTGTGCCTGTCCCCGCCCCATCCCGACCTCTCTGGAGGAATGAGGGGCAAGGCCACATGCCAGGGAGAGTCACGCTGTGACTCACAAGCATGATTCCCACCCTGAACTCCAGCTTCCGTACAAGCGAGGCACATCTCCGGAACTCCCTTCTCCGTTACCACTCACACTCATTTAGGTTTGCTCTGGGACCACGGGCCAGCCATTTCTTCATTCTGTAGTGTTCTCACCCCAAAATGACTAGCTCAAAACAGAAAATGTGCTGTGCCACTGAGCCCCAGTGTCTGGTAACCCTTCGCTCCCTGAACTGTTGCCTCTACCTTTTCCTGACACCAAGATTTTGGTGAGTGGGGGTTTGATAAATGTCAAGAGCGAGACGTCCCAGGGCACAGGGGGTCCCAGGAATGTTAATCCGCCAGATCTGAGAGACTGGAACCGCCCCCCCCCCCAGTCCTGCCAGTGTGAAAGTCACTGGGCACCAGGAGAACTTCAAACCAACAGTGGATTGACGCGACAGAGGTTTTGTCCTCCCAGTGGGGACGCTTCCTAAAACATGCGGGTTCAGCTGACGTGCAAGACTCATGTCTCCACCGGTGAAAATGCTGCCCATCAGGCTTTCATTTCTGCGTTCATGAAGCCGGTTGTCTGCACTCTCACCCAACGTGCAGCTCCGTATGAGGGATGCCGGCCCCCACCAAGCTCCACGTGGGCTTCAGTTATCCCAGCGCTGCCCTGCTATCAGCTTGATGCCAGACCCAGAACAAACGGCGATGATCACGCATGACAGCGCTCTCGGGAGGCTGTCACATACACACTTTTAGAGAAACGACAGCTGCTCACATCTCGATAAAGGGGACGCCCCAGAACTACCCAGAACCACACGTGCAGCTCATCCCAATCACGAGGTTTTAGTGTGAAATCCTGATACCTCTTGAGGCCGATCAGATGGTTCCAGGTTTGGGTTTCCAGCTGACGCTCGCAGGTTCAGGAAATGCAACATGGTTTCTTTTGTAAAGAGATGCTGGGTAAACAGAAGTCTTCCTCTCTGTTGATTATCCGTCAGGCATTTGAAAACGTCAAGCATTCACATAGTGTCTCTGTCACTTCGCAAGCGTAGTGTCTGATTTTTAATTTCCAGCACTTTTCAGGCACGCCCACTGCTTACAAATGAAGGTTTCGGTAAAGAAATATGGGGGCATCTCCTGGCAAAAGGATCTGACAAAATTAGTAGTTGTTGCATAGAGATATAAGAGAATAGATAAGGTAAGAAATGTGACCACGTGAAACCGCATTTTAACAAAAAAGAAAGGAACAGGAAAGGAAAGATAGCATTTTCTACAGGAGCCTTAAAAATCAATGACTGCAGGTTTTCAAGGGGGGAAATACGTCTGCTCAGCATAACTGTTCTCAGCCTCCACGTCAACAAGAAACCTTCTGCTGGTTTCCTGGCTCTGCTGCGCACAATCCAGCACGCCCCTGCTTTGAGGGGCGTCTGCCCCAGAGGGAGAGGGTAGTGGGCTCCCTCCCCCCTTGCACTTGGAGCTCAATACTGCATTCTCCGGATCACAGACTTCCTCTCCCAGGCTATCACTTTGTTTCAATAGCGTAAAATGTTCAAACGCTGAGCATGTCAGTGAAGGGGTCAAAACTAGAAAGACCCGTAGGAGAGTGTGTGAGCTCTCTCTACGCCCCGGGTTAGTGTGGCTTCCTCTCCTTGTCATCAATTATTTGTGGCTGCAGAAAAAGAGTAAAGAATGTGACCCTTAAGAAGAGTGCCTCTCAGTCTCCCTGCCTTGTCATCCACATGCACCCAACGCCAGCTGGGCCATGTTCCTGACCAAAGTGAGGATTTGACCCACAAAAAGGCTGTTCCCCAGTGGACGGGGAGCAAACTGTCTGGTAAACCTTCACCGGTGCCACAAGGGGGCCCCACGTCTGAGGGTTCCTTTCATGTTTTGCATTCTCCGCTCCAGAAATCGTGGTTTGAAGTCTTATAATCGAGTTGTTGGAGTCAGTCCCCACTGGAAAATTTCAGACAAACAAAATGAGCAACAGCCTCTTCAACTGCAAAAGAAGGACGATCTGAAGCATCTGAGTAGGCAGACTGTCAATTCTTAACTCTCTCTTAACTAAAGAGACTCACGGGAGCTGGAGGGCAGCCCACCGAGGCAGGCTGGGCGACATGGCATGTCCCCGGCTTGTCCCCTCGCAGTCTGTCACATTTCAGCAGTTTTGCCTCTTGAAGGCAGTTGATTATCTCTTCACATGGTCGGCAGCCTGACTGGATTTTCTTTTGAAGTTGAGAAGGAAAAGCACTTGGTAAAATTTCCGAAAGCAGATGATGTCCCTTCCGTTAAGCAATGATTGCAGTATCAGTGCTCAGGAAACGTATCAACACATCAAAGGTGACAGCAGTGCCACCGCATTAAAAATACTCCACGGCTGCATGTGGCGCCTTTGAAGGTTATGGTGGAAAAGATTTCAGGCTTAGCTGCCACAAGCAGCGCTGTGTCTTCATGGCCCTCCCACTGCCACGGAACCCAGTCTGAAGGTGTGTGTGTGTGCATGTGTGTGTGTGTGTGTGTGTGTGTGTAGGTTTATACACACGTGCATGTAGGTTTGTGCCTGTGGGTCTGTGTGTGCATGTATGCCCGTATATGCATGCATGTACATGTGCATGTATGTGTGTGCATGTGTGTCTGCGTACTCATGTATGCGCACGTATTTGTGTTTCTGTGCGCATGTGTGATTGCGTTTTCATGTGTGTACAGAAGCGTGTGCATGTGTGCTAGTGGGGAAGGGTTGAAAGCCAATGGGCTAAGCGTACTGAGAACCAGAAAAAGAACTTCTGCGGTCCTGATGACCAGGGCTGCGCCTTGTTCACCACTGATCGCAAATGCTGCCCCACGGTGAATTGAAAAATGAGTTAATGAGTGAATATGTGGGTGAGAGCGAAGTTAACAGAACTGGAGTAAGACTCTGCACTGCAGACTGAGGCCACCTGCTCATCCTCTTGGCAGACGAGAGAGACACCTCCCCCCACTGTACCCCCAGCCCTCCCAGCCTGTCTGATACCCTGGCATGAGAACCGCAGCCCCCGACAGCCCTAGGAGCCCCACTTAGAAAGGCACCTGCTCACGTCTGAGCTAACTGCATTTTGAAGCAAAACCAGAGATCTGTGCATGAAAGGCAGGCTGCCTTCCAGGCGCTCACATTGCTGGAGAGAAAGTAACCAACAGAATTGTCCATGAATAACGTGAGACATTAAGAGATTAAACCAAAAACAACTTCAGCAGAAGTGTCTGCTTAATTAAAATTAAATTCTAGCAGCAGTAAAATATGTGTGTCCCGTTTAAAAGAAACCCAACATAAAATACTCTGCATTCACATAAACAATAAATTAGTGAGTAGTCGTTCGCATCATGATTTTTCTTGTCTTTGCAAAGCTTTCCTTCCTTCATTTGTTTAACAAACATTCCTGAACACACACTGGGGCTATAACAATAAATAAGACAGACACAATGCTTGTCCTTAAGGAGCTCGTGCCAGAGAGGGAGAGGCAGACATGCAAATAAGCAGTTATAATAGAGTGTGACAAAGTGCCCCATGAGTGAGTGTGGCTTTGGAGCCAAAGTAGCAGCAGGAGCCCAGAGGAGCAGGGGAAGCTCAGCATGGTGGGTGCAGAGGGAAAGAGCTCTTCAGTGGAGCACAGACCCTGGGTGGTACTCAGAAAAGGGAGCTGTCAGTGTTAAAGGCAGGTGTATTTGTCAGCATAAGTAAGGTCATGCTGCAGTGACAAACATCTCTTATCACTCAGGAGTTTGCAAACAAAGTTGAATTTCTTGCTCATGCAAAGTCTGATGTGGCTCTGGAAACTCTCCAGGGCAATTTTTCTTCAAGTGGAGACTCCACAATCAGAGGCAAAGACCAGACCTGGAAGCTGCACCATCTGAACACTCTTTTTCTGTTAAAATGTCTCACGTCAAAGATTAAATGCTTGGCCTGCTGGTGACGCATAACAATTCTGCCCCTCAGCTAGGGCAACTGGCCTAACTTTGAGCAGTCATGGAAGGACACTCCTTGCATTTGTTGAGAAGGAGAAAAGGACTGGGCATTGGTAAAGAGCAGGAATGCCTACCACAGCAGGAAACACAGAGGCACCAAACAGAGCCCAGGAACTGCAAGTGGGTGATGCCGTCTGGAGAGTCTGTGGTGGAGACACGTGGCTGTTGGTGAGGCTGGCGAGGTCAGCACTTCCTAGGGGCTCTGGCTTGCCCTGCCAAGGCCTCCTGCCCCAGTACTGGTACAGGACCACCCTACACAGTCCCATTGTGCCCAGCAAGACAGGCAGTGCTCAGCTCTGGAGGCAGGACAGGGGGTATCTCTTGCTGAAATTAAGGGTCACCACCATTTGAGAGGAAAAACATGCCAATTTTATGCAGAAAATACTCTGGCTTCTTCCATCTCAATTTTTTGTTCAATGATATTCAGACAAGAAGTGGTTCATGGGCTTTTGGTTCAACTTCAAAGAAATTCCTGTAGTAGGAAAGGGAATGCTTGAGGGAAATCCCGTTGCCAAGAGGCGATTACTCGTTAAGAGGGAGATTTCAGAGCTCATTGGCTTCTCACAGTCCCACCTCCAAGCTCCCACAGATGAAGTGAGCAGGAGGTTTGCTCCTGAGCTCTGCCTCTGCTCTGAACCTAGACACCCCACAACCAAGGGGCCCCCCAGGAGGCAGCAACGTTGGACCCAAGGCTATGGCTGCCACTGAGCCCCCACTCCCCAGGGGAGGTGGAGCTGTCTGGCCTGGGGGGTCCCAGCACAGCTGTGGGTGAAGAGGGGACACCATCCACTGGGAAGCAGCTGCGTTTGGGGCCCGAAAGGGAATGATGGCGGTACTTGGACTCAAGACCAGCTGGCCCCTGGATGCTCACTGGCTGGGGTGCCGTCATGTCGGGAATCCCTGCAGGGCTAACTCCCAAACTGTTAGTGCACTGGGGAGTTTTAATGATAATATTTATTTTCTGTTAGTTTTTTGCCAAATGACCCAGATGGGCGTCTCCAGAACTGAGGGCTCTATTGGTGCAGATTTGTGCCGGCATCACTTCCAGCCCTTAGACAGAGTCCGTGGTTTACGTCTCAGTCTTACAGGGAAGAGAGGTTCATTCCTGTGTTCATTCGTTCAGAAGAGGTTCTGAGCCCCCGGACTCTGACTCCAGACACTTTGCGCCTCTGGCACCTACCCTGTCCGGCGGGCCCCAGACAAGCTGCATCCTGGGCGTGAGGACAGGGGACGGCCTTCCTCCACCCGACCAGTTTGCCTCTCCTTCCACCTCGCTGAGTCCCCCTTCCTGGACCTTTTCCCCTCTTGGGGCCTGAGTTTCCAGACCCTTCTCTCTGCAACCACATCTCAGGACATTCCACTTGCTCTCTCACAGCTCGAGCTTTCCCACTGGGTGTCTCTCAAATCCATCTGCCCTCTGTCATCTCTTCCCCCTTGATGACTCGTCCCCCAGTGACCTCATCCACGTGCCATCGAGTCCCCAAAGCAGCGCTGGTCCTGCCCCAGCCCCCGCCCAGAGCTCCAGGCCAGCGCCTCCAGACTCCTCCAGGTAATGCCCAGAGAACAGAACCTTTTCCCCAGACCCCTAAACATTTGTTCCTCCTGAAATCCTACTTAGACCAAGATGCCACAACCTCCAGACGGCTGCTCTCGGCATTCCAGTGCCATCTTCCCCACACACGTGCGCCGCGCTGCCCACCTCTAGTCTGTCTAACCAGTCTCTGGATCCTGCACTGTCCGTGGAAATCGCGTCCATCCTCTCCATCTTGCTGCCTGATGTTCCAAGTGGGAGGCCACACAGATTCTCCCGGGTCTCCCCGCTGTGGGCCCCTCTCTGCACATCATCTTCTAGCCTAGTCACTTCTGCCAAACCAACCCCGGAGGTCACGTCACACTCAACAGCATCTAAGGTCTTCCCAGTACTTTTGACGCCGCCCAGGTGTCCCCTCACTGTCCCGCCCCGTCCCGGTCCTCCCTGGTCCTCCCGGTCCTCCCTGGTCCTCCCCCACCGCAGGTCCTGTATCAAGCAGCCGGGAGCAGCCCCCTCTGCCAGCCCCACAGCCTTCTCCACTGTCCGCCAGTCTGATTCTCTTCCAGGTCGAGGTCAGATGCGCCTTTCCTGTGGTGCCTGTCT
Source organism: Camelus ferus (assembly GCF_009834535.1). Taxonomy (NCBI): domain Eukaryota; kingdom Metazoa; phylum Chordata; class Mammalia; order Artiodactyla; family Camelidae; genus Camelus; species Camelus ferus. The sequence goes on along the minus strand of NC_045706.1, from coordinate 1,714,666 downwards.
GAACGCCCCGGACAGGGGTGGCCAACACCCTTGATGCTTCTCGGAGTAACAGAACTGGCCCTCTAAGGTGTGTGCGCCACACCGCCGACCACAGCTGCCCCCTCTAACCTGGGACTTCGTTGGGGCCAGGGTGAGGGTCCCTCTGCAGGGACCTACACTTGGCGCCCAGCTGCACTTGGGAGTAGGGGAGGCACGTGGCATCCAGAGCCTCCTTTGGGGAGAAAGCACCCGAACCTTCCAGGCCACGCACAAACCTTCCGTGGGCTGCGCTCTTCTGCCGTTTACACCTCCCGCCCCTTCTGTTTCTAGGCTGAAGAAACTAGTAAAAGTGCTGTTCACTCTCTCACCCTATAATCACACAGTCCTAGAGCCAGAAGACCCACAGGATTGGCTTCCCGTCATCACAGCTCTGCCCCTCCCTGGGCTGTGACTTTGACCTGGTTTCGTAACCGCCAGGGACTCCTGATCCCTCACCTGCCGTGCGGACTCCAGGGTCCTCGCGCAGAGCCCGGCACACGGGGCCGTCCGGGCGGTGCCCAGCAATGGCGGAGGCTCCTCCTGCGGCTGTCGTGACTGGCCTCATCATCAGGTTCATTTAGTGAAGAGACGTTAGTCACTCCTCTCGGGCGCTGGCTGTGCCCCATGTGGGGACGGATGGTGAATAGGACGGGGCCCCGCTCTTGAGGATTCACTGCAGGGACACGTTCTAGCAGCATCGTCCAGCCCAACTTCTCCGGACACTGAGTTTGTGAGTCAGAATCTGCTTTCTGGACCCCAGCGTGGGGCTCCTCCACCTGCTCTGTTGGTTGGTGCAGCAAAGTTCTCCTGCGGCTTCAGACCCACGGGCGGCAAATGACCCTTAACCAGAGAGCACAGCCCGCCCGCCCACCGGACAACGACCACCGGCGGTCACAGCCGACACCACCGCCCCTCACCTTCTGAGTGGCGTTCGGGGGCCCGTGGTGCCCGCCCCGTCCCCTCAGCCCCGTCCCCTCAGCCCCGTCCCCCCAGCCCTCCTCCCCGCAAGAGCGGGAGGAGGAACGTTTTCTTTACAAGCTGGAACGAGTGTTTAGGCCTCGCTGCTCGGCAGCACCGTGTTCTCAAGCTGGGCTGGTTTTCTTGGCTGTGTTTCCAACACGTGAATTAAATTGTTGCTTCTGCCCCAGATAATCTTCGTGTGTGTGGCTCACAAAGCGAGTGCTGTGTGAAGGTTAGTTCTGCACAAGAATGTGAAACATTTTACAGCATTTTGCTCTCTCATCACGGAAATGATTTTTTTCAAAGTCAGCCGCCTCGTTTACCGGAGCGCTTCTCCCGAGAGCGGCGAGCTGTGCGCCGCTACGGGCCTCAGTGCAGGGCGCGGAGGGCACCTGGCACCCGGCCGCGGTGGCTGTGCGTGGTGGGCGGGGGCGGGGGGGAGAGGCTGAGCATGGAGAGGGCCCCTCCTTGTGACGTCGGCGACGAGGGGGTTCCCGAGCCCGCGCTGGTGTGAAGCGGGACGGCCGCCGCGTAGTTGGGCTGCAGCCGGGAAGAACTTCACAAACTTGACAAAAGCGAAATGTCCAGTTGAGAGAACGAATCAGGTCTCCTGCTTTGCCAGGTTATTGTGATGTTTGAAAAAAATAAACCTGACAGTCCTTTTTAAACACAGCAAATCTATGTGTATGAAAAACGGAATCTCTGTGCTGTACCCCAGAAACTGCCACAACATTGTAAATCAACTGTGCTTCAATGTAAACGAATAAATTAATACAGTAAAATAAAGCACAACAGTGACAGCTGGCGGCACGGTCCCGGCGCTCCGCGTCTGAAATCAGAGTCAGTGGGGCTCGAGCCGCCTGTTTCCCTTAATTGAGTGACTTAGTGAGCGAGCCCCAGTTTCTTGGTTTACAAATCATCATGGGATTCGCTTGACTGTCGCTGCGAGAACCAGCAAGAGGTTAGGATAGTTCCATGTCCTGTCTTCTCCCTTAGACGTTCTGTCCCGTGAGCAGAAATCTACACTCTGTTTCTGGGGAGAAGGCCCCCGGTCCGCCCCGCCTGGCCTTCGGCCCCCCGCGCCCTCCCTGCGGCCCCCCGGGAGCGAGCCTGCGCCCGCCTGCCCGCTCCTTGCCCTCGCAGACGCGCAGGGGCCTCGCGGCCTTGCCGCAGCTTCAGTGCCTCCAAGCCTCCTTTCACCTCGTGCGCTGACAGAATGCACCTAATAGTGTTCAACATCACTAACTCTGAATACATAGCTTGCTTCTGTAGAGAAATGTGACAAGCGACTGTGCCAGACCCGCATCTATGCTCTTCATGGGCTGTCTATTCTAAACAATCTTTCCGGAAAAAGAAATCACCACTTGCTAAAGCACAGAGTAAGTTTAGGGAGTGCATTCTGTAAACTAACGTGAGAGACAGCAAAGCTGGTGACGGGCCCAGGGAGCGGGCGCTGCTGTCGGGGACACAGACGAGGTGGGCGCCCCCTCCCGCCCTCCGCTCACTGCGTGCCCCCCCCAGCTCACATCCGTACAGACTCACCCCCGCTGCGTTCAGGCCCTGACTTTCTACCACGTTCTCGAAGTGACATGAGCGAGAGCTACTGACGCTCCATGACGCTGTGTTCACGCCCCCTTGATGAACTTAGTTTATTATAAATGAAGGGGTGAAATGGCTGGTAAACACCAAATGTGTCAGGGAAAAGTCAGTAACACGCCTCTCCCCGCACAGCTGGTAGGGTCCTGGGAGCACGCACAGAGCTTTCCATGTCCATCATGACACATTTTTGCCTGTACAAGAGCACACACTCAAACAAGCGTTCCAGATTGTTCTACCAAAAAAAAAAAAATACACATCAATGATCAGCTCCACCCGGGGCCCCTCAGCATCACACTTGCTCCGAGTTTCCTGTCCCCGTCCCGGGATCCTGGCACCTGCCCTGGGTCCACAGCTCTCTCTCCCGTCCACTGGGGTTGATACATTTTCAGCCTCATTTGCTTTTCTTGAATTCCAGTAAATTATTCTGCCCATTATTCTGCTGGGACATTTATACAGCTTTGTGGCTTTCGTGTGACATTCTATATAAACCTTGTATTAGGTGCGCTAAGCATTCAGGATACAGCGCACGTCTTGAAAGTGTGACGCGATGGACTTTCATAAGGCCGACAGTCTGTGTAACTACAGCCAGATCGAGAAACAGTCATCCTCACATTGACAGAAGCCCCCCGCCCCCACGTCCACTTCCGGCCCCCACACCCCCCTCCCCCAGGGGACCCAAATCCCACCTGGATGGGAGAGTCCACTTGCTCCGTTTGGGGTTCTGCACAGCTGGAGTCACACAGTGTGTTTGTGTTGGTCTCACAACCAGAATTACCCCCACTACCCATGGAGCTGCAGTGTGTCCACTGTCGCTGCCGTACAGACTTCTGCTGTGCTCCCTGCCAGCACGGATGGGCATCAGGGTTGCCTTCCGTTTGAAGCTGTAGCCAATAATGCTGCAGTGGACATTATAGCTCGTGTACTTTGTTAAACACACGAATGCCATTTCTGTTGGATTCTTTCTGGGAATGGAATGGCTCAGCTCTGTGCTGTTTGCACTGCAGTTGAACTGCCACATAGATTTCTAAAAGAGCTGTAACAATTTACATTCCTACCAGCAGAATATAGGGTTCCAGCTGCTGCAGATTTCCTCAGACACTCGATATTATCTACTGTCTTAACAGTTTTGCTGAGCCCACAGTGGTACAGCGTTGGGCCTTTTTTAATTGAAGTGTAGTCAGTTACGATGTGTCAGTTTCTGGTGTGCAGCACAGTGTCCCAGTCATGCATATGCATGCATACGTTTATTTTCATATTCTTTTTATTAAAGGTTATTACAAGATATTGAATACAGTTCCCTGTGTTATACTGAAGAAATTTGTTTTTTATCTATTTTTATATACAGTGGTTAACATTTGCAAATCTCAGACTCCCAAATTTATCCCTTCCCACCCTCTTTCCCCAATAACCATAAGATTGTTTACTGTGTCTGCGAGTCTGTTTCTGTTTTGTAGATGAGTTCATTAGTTTCCTATTTTTTTTCTTTTTTCTTCTTCTTCTTCTTCTTTTTTTTTAAGATTTCACATGAGTGATATCATATGGTATTTTTCTTTCTCTTTCTAGATTACTTCACTTCGCATGACAATCTCCAGGTCCATCCATGTTACTGCAAATGACATTATTTTATTCTTTTTATCGCTGAGTAGTATCCACTGTATAAATATGCCATATCGTCTTTATCCAGTCCTCTGCTGATGGGCATTGAGGTGGTTTCCATGTCTTGGCTACCGTAAAAAGTGCTGCTGTGAACATTGGGGGGCAGGTGTCTTTTTGAATTATACTTTTCTCCAGATGTACGCCCAGGAGTGGGATTGCTGGACCATATGGTGAGTCTATTTTTAGTGTTTTAAGGAACTGCCACAGTGGCTGCACCAATTTGCATTCCCACCAGCAGTGTAGGAGGGCTCCCTTTTCTCCACAGCCTCTCCAGCATTTGTCACTGGTGGACTTTTTAATGATGGCCATTCTGACTGGTGTGAGCTCATATTTGTAGTTTTGCAACATTGGGTCTTAAATTAAGTTTATTGAAGCACAGCTTACATGTTATAAAATACACTTATTTTAAGTTAATAGTTTGATGAGTTTGACAAATACATAGTCTCATCACCTTTAAAAGACCCTTCTGCTCCTGGCCCTGCTTCCCACCCTGTGCTGAGACAACCGCTGACCCGTCTCTGCCTCTGCAGCTGGGCTTCGTGGCTCTAGGATTCTGCGTTAGCACGAGGGCAGCTGTGCAGTATGTGCTGGTTTGTGTCTGGCTTCTTTTTGCTGAAAATCATGTTTTGGGGATTCATCCATGTTGCTACGTAAATCAGTATTTTATTCACTTTTATCACTGAATATTATTCCATTGTATGATTATTCCAAAAAAAATGCTCAACCACTGTCCTTTTGGAAACACTGAGACCATTTCCAGTCTCACACATTTCCAGCTTCATGAGTGAAGCTGCCGTGTACATTAATGAACCGGCCTCATCCGAGCCCAAGCTTTCTTTTCTCTTAGGTAAACGCCCGGGACCAGGACAGCCGGGTCACATGGGGAACGTGGATTCAGCTCCGTGAGGAACCGCCGAGCTGTCTCCCGAGCGGGCTGGTGCTGCGCGCCCAGCCTCCGAAGTGCAGGTCTCCAGTCCTCCTGTCTTCTTCCTTAGCGTCGTCACTAAAACCTTCAGCCTTTTCCGTAGATGGTTTTGATGTCTGTGGACTTTGTTTTTAGAGCAGTTTTAGGTTCACAGCGAAACCTGAGTGGAAAGCGCTCGGTGTGCTTTCGATTCCCCTTCCCTGACGTCCCCTGACGGCCCTGACGGCTGACGTGCTGCGCTTCGGCTGTGTGCTGGCTGATTGCCCCAGTTCTGTCTTTTGAGGCAGTGTCTGCATCTTGCCTATTTTTAATTAGGTTGCCAGGAACCGAGTATCTGTCCTCCCCGCAAAATCTGTATGTTGAAGCCTAAATCCCCAACGTGCCTGTGTTTGGAGGCCGGGCCTCTGGGAGACGACCGGGGCATGAGTGGGGGAGCCTCGTGATGGGATCAGTGCCTTCATCAGGGGATGACGGACACGAGATCTCGCCCTCCATCTCGGGCAGTGAGGACAGGAGCCAGGAGCACTGCCTTCTCCAAGAACCAGACCCTGCGAGAGCCTGGTGTCTGTCTCCCAGACTCCAGAACGTAAAGAACGAATGTTCGTCTTTCACGCACAGTGTGTGCAGCCGCCGTGGCCGCCCGAGCTGCTGAGACACGGTCGTTTCTCCTCATCTGCTGCTGCATCTTCCCATGTGCTGGATACAAGCCTGCTCCCAGTTAGAGGTGCTGTAAATACTTTCTCCCCGTCTGTGGCTTCTTATTTTAGTGGAACTGGACAAAGAGCAGCAGTTTTTTATTTTGATGAAGTCCTGCTTATCAATTCCTTTCATTTATGATTAGGAATGATTAAGAAATGTTCGCCTGAAAAAAAAAAAAAAGAAAAAAGAAAAAACAACGACAAACAAACAAAGAAGAAAGCTTTGCCTGATCCAAGGCATTCTCCTGCCTCCTCCCGGGGGCTTGTGTTTTCAAGCTTGTGCACTGTGGTCTATTCTGCTTTAAGTGGGACTTTGTATTTGTGATGAGACAGGAGTCAGTGCACAGCCTGCCTGTCCCATTGTTTGCTTGCTCTGTGCTATTTTAGAGCAAGTCTGGAGTAGCTATTTCTAAGGCATGCACCTCCTGAGTCTCTAATGAAGCCAGCGAGGCTCAGTGCTGTCTCCTGGGTCCTCCTGGTCGGAGACAGGATCCCTGTGGGCTCAGGACTGGCTCCGCACATTGCCCTCAGCCGCTGGTCTTTGTCCAGCATCGCGGAATCTCATCCTGCACGCCCACAGCTCAGTGTTCAGGCGAGGACTCCAGGCGACCCCGAGCGCATGTCTGGAGCCCTTTCTCTGAGAAACTCACTCCTGGGAGGACCCTGCCCTGCAAATTCCAGCCACTCAGTCTCCGGATCCCTTTCCCTGTTTCATAAAATTCTTGTTCATTACTCACTGAGCCCTACTTCCTCCTGCCGGTGTCATCTTCTCATCCGGGGCCTCCGATCCCGGACATTTTAGAATTTCACAGCGTGTCGGATTGTGCGCTGCAGTTCTGTCTGTTCACTGAGTCTTTCTTGCTTTGCTTCAAGCTGGATGTGCCTGTTGACCTGGCTTACAGGTTCCTGATGCATTCTTCTGCCCTTTGAAATCTGCAGTTACACCCACCCAACAAATCCTTTGTTTCAGTTCATATTTTTTTCAGTGCTAGAATCTCTATTTAATTCATCTTTATAAATTCCCATTCTCTGGCAGTAACCGTGCCCAATTTTTCCTGTATTCATCACATTTTATATCAATTTCCTTACCATAACAGTGTTATCTCCAAGTCCCTTCCAGACGCTCCAGTGTTTATGTCGTCCATTGACCTGCTTCTGTGCTCTATTTTACCCCTTTGACTTCAGTCCCAGGACCCTGCCTTCTGAAGACACTGTTTTATCAGGTGGTAGGCACTGTTCATAAAATACTGCAGTGCCTAACGGTGCCATCCTCTTCCAGAGAGGGCCCATCTTTCCCCTCTAAGGCCACGGGGAGTGACTGGTCATCTCGTTCCATCAAATGCTGGGTCCAGCCCTGGCATGCCCACGGCCCTGCAGGAGATCCACCCGAGACCCTGACGTATTCTACACAGCAAACCCCTCCACTGGTCATAAATTCTAATCTTTAGTTCATGACAGTGACAGAAACTCTCACGTTTTGCGCAGTCTTTCTGTCTAGATTTTGTTTTTTAGCTCAGGACGGCCCTGGGGTTTGCCCACTTGCTTGAGGAAGCCCTGGCTCCACCCTGGAGACCCTCCCAGGCCTCACACAGGCTCCTCTGGTTTACTGATGTGCCAGAGAGGCCCCTGCGGGCCCACAGCTGCGTCCTCGGGTTCCCGCCGTGACCAGCGGCCAGCATCCCCAGAGTGAAATTGCTGTGGAAGCCAGTCGTCCCTCCAAGGCTCCTCCCTCGGTCTGCAGCCTTCCAGCAGATGGCTTCCCTGTCTCATCTTGCTCTTCTAAGTGTTCTCTCAGGGACGATGATCTTCCACCAGCTCTTCCATCTCACCAAAAAAATTATTCTGGTGCAACTGATTATGCGCATTTGCTTCCTTATGTTCTGGGCTTGGGGCTCACCTTCCAGTATGTCTTCTCCTGCATCTCAAGATTGAAAGCGGCCTTTAACATCCTACACTTTCCTCTGGTGCCATTTCTTGTTTTACCTTCAACATTTAAATATTCAGTCCACGTAGAATCTGTAAAATCCGTATGTAACATACAACGTGGCGTTCTAACAAAGTTGGTTTTCTTTTTTCCCTAAATGGAGATCAGATTGCTCTAAGACTCCATGTAAATAATCCACCTCCTCCTCTATGGTTTAAAGCCCTACCTGTGCCTGCAGTGCGCGCACACGGATGCTTCTCTGTTCTGTTACGTTGTTTCGCTGTTCCGTCTGCTCATCCTGCACCGGCGGGACACTTTATAAACTGCTACAGCTGTACCACACTTTCTGATGTTTTACAAAGTTCTCGCTTCTTGTCTTTCCAGACAAGTTCAGAATCACTTACTGTTTCTCAAAAATATACTGTTAACATTTTGATTTAAAAAAACTGTCTTAAATCATAGAGTAATTATGAGAGAATTGACATCGTTACAAGAGAAATTTTAAATAGTCATTGTTAAGAATAAAAATTTGTATTCCAAGTTGCCGAGTAATAAACTGAAAATATATCATTAAAATTTTAAATATAATTATTGAAATTTAGCATTGTAGTACCTATGATGCTTAGGAGAAACATAGCACTTAAAATTTAGACAGACTTACATGCCTTCTACTCTTTCTTTAATCTGAATTTCACTCTGTGAGAAGCATGCAGGGGTTTGGTTGAGTCCCTGTGATGCACACCCCCCGCCGAAATCCTCTCCTTCCAAGGCAGAGACACCCCTTTCCCCAGAGCTCACAGCTTGTCATCCCCCAACCCCAGGAACTGCCCTCAGCTAATGGGGGAGTCCTTACCCGAGGTCCTGCCTTTCCCCAGGGATGGCCGGCCTCCGATGCCTTGTCCCTGTGCAGGGGCAGCTGCTCAGCCCCTTCTCACGCTGGGGGGCAGTGCTCACCTTGGCTCCCAGCCCACCCTGCTCACTTTCTTTCCTTGGGTGTTGCTGCCAGGAGCACGCCCCATCAACTTCCTGCAAGCAAACTCTGCTTCCCGTTCCCTGGGAAACGATTCGAAGGAAGGAAGGAGACTCTGAAATGAATTTGGGGGCTGGATCGCCTGGGCGCAGGCAATGAGGACTCCCTCTCGTTAGGTGGAAGCAGCAGAGATAAGCCCGCGCCGTCAGGAAGGATGAGCTGCCTGCAGGGAAGTGAGGTGGGATGTTGGTGGGCGGGAGGCGGCTGTGGGAACAGCACCCCAGGACTGGCACAGCTTCGAAGGGGCATCCAGCTCAGGGCTCCCGGGGGTCCTGGAGGTCCCCTAGCTCCTCGGACGGTTCTCCTGCCTCTGCCCAGTCCTCCCTTCTTCACCGACGTGGTCCCCAAGATCGCTCCCAGTAAACTTCCTTCACACAAGCCTGCCTCTGAGCTTCTGCTTCCCAGAGACCCAGACTTGAACCAGATCCTCCGCCGCCCAGTTCTTATTTGCGTACAGTAACAACTCACTCCAGTTTTTGTTTGCATTGGAGCTAAAACTGGTATGAAACTGTTTTCCAAAGTGTGTTTTCTGCAACACTGGCCCCAAGAGATGCCCTGAAGGAAAAAGCCTGCTCCGTGGACATCCCGATCCAGGAGGGGCTTCCTAGGGCCTCCCTCTTAGGAATCCAAAATGCCTCTTCACTATCAAAGGTTTTGCCACAAAGAAAGCTATTTATCTATTTTTTAACACAACGTGTCCAGAACTCAAGCATGCGGCGCGTGGCAGGTACAGTCCTCGCTCCTGGACTGTAGCGACCAGGGCCTCTGGGAAAGCACACTGCGTTTGTCTGGGGTCAAAGAGTGAGCCACGCGAAACACACCGACCCGAGTGCAGCTCCCCGGGATTCCTCATTCTCAGCAGGCCCTCCTCACCCCGTGCATCCGCGAGGACTGCAGGCAACCAGAGAGCTTCCTCTCACCAGGACTCTCGAGGGCATCTTCACAGTCGCCCACGCTCCCCCAGTGCCGTCACCAGCTTCCCTTTCACCGCAGCCTCCGGACAACGTGGGGGCTCCCTGTTGGGGGCAGGTGGACAGATGAACCATGGACTGGATCTTGGGTGGCAGCACCCAGGCCCCCTCTTTGGCATCCTCCCTTGGCCCCTGACGTTGCGGCAACTGGATTCTAACCCTGTTTCCATCTACACACACGGGCCAGTGAGGAGTCCTGAGCTCCAGATGCCAGGACTCAGGACAGTGGCCACGACTGACACTAACATGCACAGGGTCTCTAGGGAGAGAGGTCCTCCCGAGGGCAGGTCACTGCCTGAAGCCGGAGTGTAGTGGACACAGGGGTCATTCTGGGCTCAGGAAGGCCCTCGGGTCCCCATGGAACTTTGAAAACCTGCGGTCTCTCCAACAGCAATGTGGCTGCGTTGCTCCAAGGAGCACCCTCCTGGAAGTGGCTTTGCAGCTGCAGACAGAAGCCTCTCCCAGCCCAGCCGCCTGCTGCCTCCCGACACCCGGTGCTCTCCACCACCCACCCCCTCATCCTGGGCCCCTCTACCTCCTCCTTCAGGTCCCAGGTCCGTGTCACCTCCTTGAGCAGGTTTGCCTCAGCTGCACTCAGGGTCACCTGGGGGGCCTGGAACGCCACTGCCCGGGCTCCTGCCCTGCGATTCCAGTCCAGGTGCTCCAGGTGTGACCGGCATCGGGTTTTTCGCAGCTTACCAGGTGACACTGCTGGGTTGCCGAGGTCGAGGACCACTGTTCTGCAGGAAATCTGCACCCTCTGTCCCCTTGCGGCCCTGAGCGTGCCTCCGTGGTGGCCTTGATCAGCCTCAAAGGTGGAATCTTAGCCAAGCGGGGGTCAGCCTCTCACCAGCCCAGCCCAGCCCAGCCCCGCCCCTGCACAAAGGCTGCAATCAGTGTCTGGGGCGGGGGCGGGGGTAGCGAGGAGTGTGGGCAGGAGAAATGGTGGGCGCGGAGCTCCAGCTTTCTGGGCCTTGGGCTGGGGATGTCCCCACTACACAATGTTTAGAATCCAAATATCTTAAACCTTTTAAAATTGAAAGGCATGTGAGCTTATAAATTTATTTTTCTTTACCATTTTAAATATTACTCACATATTGCAAAAGATTTAGAGGTGTGTGTGCATGTGTGACGTTCTGCACAGCTGGCTTTCCTCATCTCCCCATGTTGAAAACTGTGCCCTGGCACTCGGGTAACAAGCAGCCCCGTCTCTGAAAGGTGACCTTCCAGTTCACAGGCTCATTTTCTTTGAGTCAGCCTTGGTCTCCAAAATCAGGGCAGCTTACGAAGTCTGGAGGTGAAAAGAAACATCTCTTTTTTAGCCTCTGACAAGCATTTCCCCAAAGCAAAATAAATGGAGAAAAAGTTTCATCACAATAAAATTTAAAAATATACCAAACCAGTTGCTAAATATGATTTTAGTAATTACTGGAGTAGTCTTCTTTTATATTATTCAAGTTGGATATTTTAAATGAGATTTTTCTGTCCCCTGAGCAGCCCAAAATGCAGTTTTTTAAAATAATTGAATTCGTCCACATTTTGATTAAACCCTTAACCAAGATCACCATGTGTGAATGGCAAAATGAAATTCCCTTTAAAGCCATAGTTGATTTAAAAATTTCCATCGATGACCCAACTTTAAGCACAATTTATGTATTTAAAAATGTGGAGAGACGTGACCAGGGTGTTGTAACGGTCTGGGCGCCCGGCCCCGCACCGTCTCACAGCAGCGCCGACTTGCTCTTGGGCTCTAGCCCCACTGTGCGCATGCTGTTCTGCCTGCATTTCTGCTCCCAGCAAACCGTCCTCCCTGCCACCCCTGCTCGTCGAGGGCCCTCACCCCACAGGGAGGACTTCCTGCGCCCAGCCCACCCCCAGCCTAAATCAGCCCCTGCTCGGCCCCCATCACTGTGAGCCTCCCCGGCTCTGAGCACTTAGACCCTGAAGCGTCAGGCGAGTGCGTGGTGACTGGACTGGTGTGTGCCCCCCCCCCCCCGCTGGACAGCGGCCATAGAGGCAGGGCTGAGTTCCTTCCCAAAGGTCTGTCCCCACCCTGTGCCCAGCCCAGTGGCTGGCCTGGAGCCGATGGGCGACGTGCCATCAGGGTGAGCGTCTGTCCCGGGGAGGAGCACGGCCCTGCGGCAGGAGGCGCTGTCACTCCCCCCTCATGCTGGGAAAGGCTGACCGGGAACTTCTGTTCACGAACGTCGTCTCTGCAGTGATGACCTTGTACCTAAAGGCACCTCTGGGACCTTGGGAACCTCCACTGCAACGTGTACTCCTGCCACTGCCGTCCCCCACGTAGTGTATCCTCGTTACCTTAGGCTCTGAAAACAGCTCTTATTTTAATTATAAATTTTTTCCTCGTGGTAGGACTTCGACACTCTCCCCCTTTGGAGAGGTGCTCTCTGCCTTCGGTGTGATTTCATCTAAATGGCTTTCGAGCCTTCCTGCTACCTGTAATGCATCCCTTCCCACCCCGTGCGCGAACGCGCGGGGAGACCCCCTGGCCTCTCCGCCTCCCAGCCCCGGGCAGCTCTGCCTGCACCGGCCCGTCTCCCTCCGCTCCCGTGGCCTCCAGGTTCCTTCAACCAGGTCGCTGGGGTCGGAGCTGTCCGTGGTGATGGCCGGGCAGGAGGAGCCGATCCCCAGTTATGGCGCAGCCCTCAGCCCGGCGCCCGGAGACCAGGAGGACGGATGGAGAAGGGCCCTTCCCACGCCGCACGGAGAGGTCTCAGTGGGCGCTTAGCCGAGGGACTCCCCGTGGACCAGGGAGCTTCGCAAAGTCTGATTGACACGGCACAGGGTTTTCTGTTCATGGTTCTACTTGCCTCTTCCAGGTGGTGAACAGAAACTTACCTTAGTTGCTTTACAGGATCTGTTCTTAGGAGGCTGCCGCGTTACCCGTGGCCAGGACGGGGGCACAGCGGTCTGTGTGCGCGTTCCCCCAAACCGGGTACTTATTGTGGACAGTGTGATTCAGAGACTCTCACTTTCCCCGAGGATGAGGGTGTTTGGAGTTTGTCATTACACGGGTCTCCATACACAGGTCTCAGATGGGCCTGACCTGTGCTCTGGAACATCCTTGACCTGGGATTCATGAAGAAGGGCCAGCGTCGACAGGGTCACCAGAGGGGCACGCAGTTCTTCCCTCCTGGGGGAGCGGCCACGATCACAGCCAGGCAGACAGAGGCGTCTCTGCCAGAGCCACCCAAGTGCTCTGACTTCCAGCAGCACGTGAATGAAAACGTAGGTTATGTCATTACACAAATCACAGCTGAGCTCCGTCTGTGGCGGCTGCTGCAGCGAGAAATACCTTATGTTTGGAGAAAACTGACACTGAAGGCTGATCTCACGTCTAAAGATGATGCAAATAAATGCAAAACCCTGAGGGGGTGTGCACATCTGCAGTGCTGGGTGCACGTGTGGGTGATGCGAGTGTGCACGTGTGTGCACGTGTGTTTATCTGGACCAGGTCTGCCCATATCACGATTTTCAGCCGGAAAACTTATGATCTGAACGCGGGTAACTCAGGCGAGCCCTTGTCATCAAGTGTCTGTGCAAGGCTTACAAGAACCATCGTCGGACACAGAGGTAAAGCAGACACATGTGAGAAAATCCCCGAAGCAGCGGGAGGCGGGACATTGGTCCTGAGGTCAGGAGTCCTGCGTGTGACCCGTCTCCTAGGCCACCATCAGCAGCGGGGAGGACCCACCCGTCTTCTGGGAAGCGGACTCAGTCCTGGGCTCGCTCATCAGGGAAGAACATCGGGCCAAGGCTCGCCCTGCAGGGACACAGGCTGCTTGTAGACACGCTGGCTTTGTGTCTGGGGGTCCGGGGAAAAGCAGATCAGCTTCTAAACTAGACTCACGCTGATGTGTTTCCACCACTTCATTCTTCTTTTTTTCAGATGAAGAATTATTGAAATGCCAGCTTTATTTTTATGAACACGTGAAGCTGACACCAAGAAACACGATTCATTAGAAATGGTAAAAGTTGTGTAAAAGGAAGTGAAATTGGTTCTTATGGCCTTGCTCCTCACCTTCCCTGGCGGCTCTCCCCAAACAGAACACCCGGGCTTGCATCTAATTCACGTCCCGACTCACGGGATCAGACAGAGCAACGCCGCCACACGCACACGGCCCCCAGGCTGTGGGAGCAATTGCGAAAGACCTCCATCTAATTACTGAATCTTCAAGAGTCCAAGTAAAGTGACCACCAAGATCAGCAGGGTGGTTATCTGGGCGATTTTCAGGCTCCAGGAGCTGGAGGGTCTTGGTGCCAGAGCACAGCTTCTGACCGCAGGGTCCGGGCGCCGCCGGAGCTGTGCCCACGGGCCCGTGTCCCCTGGGGGCAGAGATGGCCCCCCTCCTAACCGTGTTTCAGCTTCCTCGGTGCCGTCAGTGTTTTCACAGTGATTCTGAGGGGCGGTTTATGAATCTGGAGACAGCATCCCTCAGCACATCCTCACCACCTCTCCCGGGATCCAGCCCACTCAGCAGCCCAGCCGACGCAGCTCTCTCCATCCTCAGTCCAGAGGTGCTTCCTCAGGGTCGACCCTCAGTGACCTTGGTCTCCAGGGCAGGACTGGGGGTCCTGAGACCTGCGGCCCACAGCGGGTGTGCAGCAGGACCCGGCTCATCGCTCACCCGGGCACATTCCTCTACCAGAGTTCCTGGAGTTACGCGATCCCAAATTGTATTCTGCAATTTTACCATAAAGATCACTGTAGACTGTACATTCTGATGTGAACTTTAGTGGAAGACGTTCAGGTGCACTTTTCAGGGTTCTACCCAGTAAACCATCCCTTGTTCTGTTTCCACTTCTGGCTGATGCCCCCTCCCCAGGGCTGCAGGCCTGGCTGGGAGACTGACGCTGCTTCTGAGCAGAAATACGGCCAAGCATGTGCTGGTCCTCCTTTGCACACCGGAAACTCAGGCAGGAATGTTTGTAATTTTCCAGGAAAAGCAAATTAATTCTGTTTGCTGAGTTCAGAGTGGCTCCTGGGAGGAGATGGACCGTGATGGTTTATGGTTTTGACTCTCAAGTTGGGCACATGACACCCACGGGCATATCAGATGAACTGAAAATGTCCTGTGAATGTCTCGAACGTTTTCCAGTGTGCGTGTGAGATCAGAACTGATGCCTGCAGCTCCCCGCTCTCCCGTCCCTCATCTGCTCTGCGTCCCTGCGTTCCCCAGAAGGAGTGGGAAGCAAAAGAGAAGAGAAGGAAGATGCCTTCCCGGGGTCCTGCGGCGTGGCAAGTACCCCCTGCAGGCCCTCTCGTCCCACGAGTGGTCTTCAGAGGGAAAGCCAGGCAGGCGGGGTGAACCCAGAGGCTGGACAGAGACAGGATGTCTGGGAAGGCAGGTGCCCTGCAGCCAGGACCGTGGGGGGCGTGGCTGGCAGTCAAGGGGGAGGAGCAGGAGGATCAGACTCCTCAGCCTTGCGGAGGCGGGGGGAGTGGGCCCCGCCCTGCAGACCTGGGCCCTGTGTGGGCCGCCCTCTCTTCACTGCTCTGGGCTCCCAGGGAGGAGCAGGCTGGGATCCAGACATCTGAACTTGAATCTGGGCTCTGCCCTGGCCTATCCATGTGCCTCTGTGCTCGTGTGTGCCCTCTGCACAGTGGATGGGATGGAAACTTCCAGACTTAGAAGTGACACATGTCATCTCCTGACTCGGTTCAGGGTCCCCCATCCCTGTTGCACCCTGGGGAGCAGAGGGCGGTTGTAACTGTCCCAGCAGGGTGTCCGGCGGAGGGGGGGTCACAGGATCCACCCTAGGCCCCGCCCAGTTCTTCCTACCCCACCCCCTCCACACGCCCTGCCTCTCAGCAACCTGCCTCACCTCTGATCTGTCTGAAGGCCTCAGCCCACCCATGGCTGTCAGTCCCACCCCTACGCTGAGTGGACCCTGGACACTAGACGCCAGACCCCCCAGTGCCCACTCCACACCCTCAGCTACCCCTCCCAGGCCTGGAAACCAGCCAGGCAAGGCCTTTCTCCCTGCGCTCTGGGTGCCACATGTGATGGGCAGTGTCACCAGGGACCCTCCAGGAGACGCTGGCTCAGTGCCCACCTAGACAGTGCTGCACATGCCCAGATGGGCCACCAAGTTACCATGAACTTGGAGAAGCCATCCGACCGGCGCCCACCCTCAAGAGCTGTCTCCCAGTAACCCAAGGGAGTGTCGGTCCCTTTGCTCCTGGACTTTCTGGAAGCGGCAACATTAACACCAGTGCCGACTCCTGCTTCTCTCTCCAGAACTAATGGCTGTTGGTTAGAAACATCCAAGTTAAGTCCCTTGTACTGTTGCATTAGCTCAGTAACGCTGCAACAAATCACCACAAACGCGGAGGCTTAAACAACGCGATGCACTGCCTCGCAGTGTGCAGGTCAGATGCGCAACGTGGCTCTCAAGGTGTCAAAATCGAGGCTCTGGGGAGAATCTGCTCCTGGGCCTTTTCCACCTTCGAGAGGTGCCTGCATCCCTCGGTTTTTGGCCCCTTCCTCCATCTTCAAAGCCAGAGACGTCACAGCTCTCCGACCCACGTAGGCTGCCATGGTCCTTCTCTGCCTCCATCTCCACTTCTAAGGACCCCGTGATGACACGGGCCCACCTGGACGACTAGGACAATCTCCCTGTTCTAAGGTCTGCCGATTAGCAGCCTTAAGTCCCCGTTGCTGCATGGGCTGACATAGTCACAGGTTCTGGGGATTTGGACGTGGACGTCTCCGGGGATGTGTCGGGGGGGACAGCAGCCTACTTATCACTACTGTTAACTGTTGAAAAAGTAACAAAACAGCACATACATGGCAGCAGAATGCTTGCATTCCTTTTGCAACTTCTTTGACAAGAGAAAAGAATCTAAATGGGAATCTTTAGACAATCATTTTTAAGGATTTTATTAACTACACATAAAAAGAGCAGTCCATCTAAGACAGGATGAAGTCATCTGTCCAGATCCTTGTTGTCCATAAATTAGTTCTCCATTTACTTAGGTTCCAGAAGACTTTGAGCAGTCATAAACATGCCCTGAGGACCGGCCCATAATTCCTGGTCTTAAGTTAATCAACGCATCAGACCAGATTGTTTCCAGAGCCTCTGTTCCCAATTACGTTCTTACCACTATTAAAATGGAACGCCATCCTTAAATTCCAGGGGCGAGGAAAAACGTGTGTAGGGCTGGGGTGGGCGCAGGTCGGGGGACAGGATAAGAAAACATCCCGTTTGCCCGGGACTGAGGGTTTCCTGGGACAATCACTCACTCTGGCTCAGGGGTGAGATGCCCACACAAAGTGGAGAACCAGGATGCCCGGAAGCAGAACAGGATGCTCTGAGCTCCTGTAAAACGGGGGCGTGAATTTACCAGGTGCTGACGGCTCTCCCCATCCCCCAAGGCCTGACAGTAACCCCAGAACGGGGAAGCCGAGGCTCCGAGGCACACATCCGGAACACGGCAGAGCTTAGAACTCAGCCCCAGGCCTGTCTGACCCCAAAGCCCACGCCGTAACCTCCACACCCAGTGAGTCATTTTTGAAGCTGTCGGCTACCCATCTCTGGGTCTGTCTTCCAACCTCCGCTGCAGCGGCCCTGCACGCGGCCCTCAGCGGAAACGGCTCGGCCGGTGAGTGGGTGCACGTGTGTGTGGGGGGGGGATATTTAAATCCACAGGGATTCCCACCACCCCTGGGCTTTATTTAGATACTTTATACAAACCTTCCATGATGAACGCTCTCTGGCCTTAAACTTTAACCACCAAAACCAAGCGCAGCCGCCTCCTACCAGAAACAGCCTGCGTCCTCCGTTCCCCAGACGCGGAGCAGGAGCCCGCACTCCACAGCTCTGCAGGCTCGGCGTCCAGCCTCCCGAAGCTCTGGCGCAGGAACTTCATCTGGGTTTTCCTCGAATCCTAAACCCTTGGCCACAGATAATGTGTGTCTAAGGCTCAAATGGTGTCCTGCTGCAAAAGAGCCAATTTTCGTAAAAGACGTCCTGGAACTGAGGGGGGAAGATTCAGGTCTAAACAAACACAAAGGAAAAACAAAGGCCCATATATTGAAAGCTTAGAAGAATGCGTAAGTATTAAAAGGGTTTGAAAAATGCATTTTATCTGTGTAATGATCTCCAAAGCAAAGTGGGTGGAGGGATAAATGTCCCCGTCGGAATCACTGGCTCATGTTATTCATACCCAGCCGTTATCAGCCTCCCTCCAGCCGGCGTATTTTTACACCCTGTGCAGTTCTGCGTCCGCACAGGCTTGCTCAGCGGGAGCTGCCTGTCCCTCCTCTCGGACCACACGGAGCCGGTGAGCAGAGATCTCAGCTGACGGGCTTTCAACTGGGGAACCTAACTGAGGTCTCCGTCTCCCCCTCCAACTGTGCGACGACGAGGAAGACGTTCAAACTCCTGCTAGAAGCAACGTGAAATCCGTCTCGGGGAAGAGTCCTGCCTGACGGCTGCTTCGGCCGCCGGTTTCTGGGCTGGGCGCCCTGGGTAGGGCAGGGAGGGCGACTTCTCCCCGCGGGGGAGCCGGAGTCCCGGGGCGCAGGCCGGCAGCCCAGCCTCTCCCCAGAGGTGGCTGCGGTGCGCCCGCGGGCCCAGGCAGCCTCCTCCAGCCGGCGTGTGGGTCTCTCTCCTTCACTCTGCGGGCAGTTTGAAAAGCCCCATGTCCATGCAGAGACAGACACACGTACACACATGGGCACACGTGGTGTGTCCTCAAGGATACGCACCCCAGCAAAACAGATTACTTTGTGTCAAATATGATTTTTGACCCATAAATAAGAATAAACCCTGTCTAACCCTTGTCTTTTTCTTTCAAGTGATAAAAAAACACGTGGCTCTCTTTGCTCTGAGTGTATTCAACCTTTTTTTTAAAACAAGCCTCAAGGAATCCTTTCCTTTACAAGCCCGTGTATTACTGGATTTATTGGTGTTGTCACACATCGTGTTATAATACTGTTTTTATTTCTCTGTCTTAAATAGACTCTGGAACTTCTTTACAGAGTTACTATTGCACAGAATGTAACAGTGATTGTCCAGAAGATGCTTGAATATTTACATCAAAGCAAAAAGCATGTATTATTGTCAGTTTGGTTGGCAAAACAGCTGAGCTGGCTGAGAAATATCCTTTGTTTGGACCACAAGTCATTAAATGCCTGTAGTTACATAATGACTTAACATGATTGGTATAGACATGGTCCCTCCTCTCTCCTTTATCCTCCGTCCTCCGTCCTCCCTCCTCTCTCCTCCGTCCTCTGGCACCACACGAGGCAGCTCCCCCCCAGCCATCTATCCATTCACTTCCGAGTCTCTGACACGTGCCCTTAGAACAATGTGGAGGGTGTGCGATGTCCCTCTCTGGCTACTGATTTTTACACCAGCTTCTGTCCACTGTCGTCAGCGGCCGCCAGCCCCGTCCTGCCCTGCCTCCCACTCAGCTGCCTGCCCTTTTTTAGATGAAAAGAGCTCCCTGGGGTCAGAGCTGTGAAAGCCTGTTTCGGGGGCTCCCAACTCCCTTTTCAACTACTTCGTCCCAAGCTCCTCTCACTTCTCCAGCAGCTGCCTCTCCCTCCCGGTGTGAGGAAAGTGAGGTGGGGACCAGTCTAAGGGACTCCTGAGCCAGGGCACTCTCCCCGGGCACCTTCCCTGCAGTGTCCCGAGGGTCCTCGTCCTTCTCAGCCTCCCCTGGGCCATCTCTCTTCATCCACCCTCACCCCAAAGGATGCTGACATCCGTGCCCATCAAAATCAGTGCAGTCCAGCTCTCTGAGCGCTGACATTACAAGCAGCCAGAATCCAGGACCGTCACTAATGGACACAACATCTTTGTGTGGTTGAGGAAAGGGGCCCTTTCTCAACACGCACGAGCGGTCTGTGCTCTGACCTGGCTCGGCGACGTCCCGGGGAGGCCATGAGGTGCTCACCCGGGACGTGGGCTGTACACCCTGCTCTGACACGGGCTGGTTTGTATAAGCCAGGGCTTCACAGCAGTCTAGTGCGAGCAGCCAGCTGCGCCGTGAGAGAGAAGGCTGGACCACGTTCTAGGATATCCGTGTTGCGCCATCTCCCACGTGGTTCACACACCAGGTTTCTCATTAGTTAGGGTGCTTCCTCGCATTTGTTTGGCAGGGTGTCTGATGAATCTGGTCGGGGGCTGGAGGTTCTTCCAGAAGCTGCGAGGCCACACCCAGCTGCAGCTTCCTGTGCTTTGGCAAGCCCCTCAGCCCTGCAGTGCTGTCCTGTCCTTATTCCCGACCTCCTGAGATCTGGCCAAAGACATAAGTCTTGTCTTGGAGAAGGGAGTTCTAGCGGGTGTAGACATCCAGCACGTGCTTGCTGACCTGGGTTTGAGTCCAGTTCTCCATGACCACTGGGTCCTTCGGCTCCTCTCAGACTCCCGGGGGCTGGGAGGCAGATGACCTTTCTGCCCGTCTGGTGTGCTGTTTTCCAGCTGTGTCTTTGCTTTACCAGCACTCAGCCCCCACCACATGCTGTGTGCTGTGGGCGTCAGCGCGTGGCACGCGGACTCACCACGACCTGCCAAACCCCATTCTCCTCATTGGATGTTGAGTACAGGCAACGAGGCAGCCGGGCCGGGCCGCCTGCTCGCGACTCCTGGCTTCACCAGTCTCCAGGTGCAGAGCTAGCAGCCTGGGGTCTGTTAGAAATTGTAATTGAAGCTGGATGTAATCAATTATATAATTTGAGTGATTCAGTTTTTAATTAGACTAAAACCGCATCCTACACTCAGGGCATTTGGAAAGATCCCCAACAAAAGGCAGCCAGGCAGGGGTCCACCCGCAGGCGCCTGATTCCCGTCTGCATCACACCTCTGGCTGCACCCGAATGTGGACCGCCCGCTACACTTACAGACAGCCGTGCGCCCTGCACGCGTGGCCCCCGCTCCCGGCTCCTGAGGGACAGAGGGTGCAGGCCCGCAGCTCAGAGGGATCAGTGGGTGCAATTACGTGTGGTGCCGTCAGCCTGATGGCTCCGCCCTCGGTGGGGAGACGGCAGAGGCATCCGCTCTCAGCATGCATCTGAGCAGCCTGCCACTGCGTCCTCCTCAAGCCAAAGCTGACCCCCAGCCCCAGGCGCTCAGGTGCACGCCCTACACCCACGTGGCTGCTTTGGGGAACAGCCGTGGGCTGGATGACGTTAATTCCCGCAAGACTGATTTCTGGGATGCACTCGGAAGTCTCTGGAAAATAGAACATTTGTTTTGACAGTGGCTGCTTACTCCTCAGAGGGACCTCAAACATGGTCACATGACTTGGACCCTTGCTCAGCCTGGATTTGCTCCAGTGTCACTGGAGGGCAAGTGTCACCGAGAACGGGTGTCCCGGGCTCTCCACGGCTGGGTCACCCACCACATGCGTCACCCACCTTCCTCACGGAGGGTTCTCTGAGGCACCCCCCTCACATCAGCACTGCTGACCTGTGGGTAGTGATGCCGGCCCATCACTCATTGCAGCAGTGGCCACCTCTCTGGCCACTGGCCTCTCTGGACTGCGTTTCTGACATGGCTGAGTCACTGTTACCCATAAGGAGAGCAGAGAGGGCACGGGCCCCGAGCAGGCTCTGGCACAAAGAAACTCCCCACGTGGGTCCGGGCGGCTGGCCCCGGGCGGCTGGCCCCGGGTGGCTGGCCCCGGGCAGCCCGCGGCCTGGGAAGCAGCTCAGGTGGCAGTGCCCCCACCTCTCACACACAGAACGGTGAGCGCGGTCCCCTCCCAGCTGGAGTTCTCGCTCTCTCATCCCGTCTCCAGCTTCCAGAACCCTGGGGGGCCCTCTCGGACCTGCCTGGACTCGTGGCTTCATCTTGGTCCCTTTTTGTCCTGGCTCCTTTCTGCCCACTGGACCTCTGCCCACGGCTTGCTCCTGGCCCCTCTGGCCTGGACCCCTGAATCTGTGCCCCCGTGGTGACTAGCCACAGAGGGTGCCACTGAGTTCCCAGGAGTGTGGCCTCCCACCTGGGCTCCGGCATGGAGCAGGGACTAAACCTCTGTCTCCCTGGAAGGGCGATGCCCGTGGCTGGCTCCACGGTGTGGGGGTGGAGTCGAGATCCACATGCCAGCTCCCCATACCCTCCAACCCTCGGAACAAATGTAGGGCGTTGCTGTTTCTGCAGTCTGTGTTGAATTCCCTACCATCCCCAAGTCACCTTCAGGAACGTGGTACCAGCGGATGGAAAATAAATCGCTCCTATGCTAAACTATCAGAATGCTCAGCTACGAAATCTCTGCACTTGCCCCAGTGCCCAAGCGCCCTCGCCCACAGACGCGGGCGCCGACCCCTCTTGGAGCTATGAGCCAGCGGAAGCGTCGGCTAAGTGCACAAATCAGAGGAGCTTGGGGACCGTCTTCCAGCTCACGTCTCCAAATCCCTGGCATTAGGCAGAGCTTCCTAGATTCTAAAAAATGTGCTCAAAAGCTCTGTCAAGACAACGCCTTTTTACTGGGGTTTTATTCACTCAAGTGGGATGTTCAGCTACGCACGGGGGCTTGCGGGCCGTCCCTTCAACCGTGTTTGCTGATTCCGCCTAACGTGAAAGGGCCCTTTACAAATAGTAATTACCCACCTTGCTGACCTTCTTGCATCCTGATAAAGTACGTGGAACAGGCAACAAGATGCATTGATTTGTTCTCCAAGCCATATTTTTAAAACCTCGGCCCAGCGCCACGCCTTCCCCCTCGTCCCTCAGCTCAGCCCGGGCCTGCAACACATCTGTTTCATCGAGCTGCTCCCGTGAGGTGAGACGGGGCATTAACACCGAACAGCGATGTGTCCGCTCACGTCCTGCAGGGCGCTTGCGCACCGAGCAGGGCCGTGAGCGCTGCGTCCAGGTCTGAGGCGCTGGCACCGATGGCACGTGCCCCCTTTAAAGCAACCGGAAGGTGTGTGGAGGCTCCTCACATCCCACTAGGAAATGAGTTTTACAGCCTCACAGACAACAGCCCTCACTGAAAATTGCCCGTTCATTTCAGGAGGCTGAGACCCCAGGCCCGCTGGACCCTCTCTCCTCAGTAAAGCAACACACCGGCAAGTAACAGACAGTAAGTCCGATTGAATCCGTATCGCTCATAAGCACGTCGGGCGACAAACAGCGAGGCGGGTGGAAGCGGATGACGCCGACTGCAGACCCAGGCAGCGGGCCTGGGCCGCCTGCTGGGCGCAGCGCCCCGGGGGCTGGCGGCCACGGCACTGGGGGTCCCGTGCCGCGGGGGCCCTGGGCAAGATGACTCGCCTCCCAGGGAGGCCGGCTGCCCCACGGCCTGCCCGGGGCCAGCGACTTAGAGGTCAGGTCAGCCAGCGAAACAAAGCCTGTCATCAGAGTGTCTGTGGATCCATTCTGATCACTGTCAGAAGCTGCCGCGCACTTGAGGATGCATCAGGCCAAGTCGGGTGGGAATTTGTCACGTGGGCTTCTCCATTCTGAGGTCCTGAGTGGGTGTCCTGGGCAAGTGGGTAGTCCTCCAGCACGGGGGCCATTCGGCTGCGGAGGACACCTGCTCCCCGGAAGCAGGAGGAAGCGCCCAGTGACTGACAGCCTAGTGCGCTAGGCGTGTGTTGGGGGGGGGGGGGGCGGTGCCAGAGGTTGTGGGCGAGGCTTAGTCTCCACTTCAGCCCCTGCCCAGAGTGCTGAGCTGAACAGTCCTGGACTCCGCCCTGGAGGGTCCAGTCATCAGGGGGAGGACCCGGTAAAGGCAGAGCAACTCCACCAGCTCAGCTGCCGAGGGCGGAGCGGAGAGTTCGCACAAGGCGGTGCGGAGGCGGGAAATCCACAGGCGCTGAGGGAGGTGGGGGCAGCAAGCTATCTGCCATTCGCCCCAAGGCGAGGACAAGATGGGTGTGAAACCAGAGGCACCGACCACGTAAGACACCAAAGGGTTCAAGCAGCCCGGGTGACAGAACCGGGCAAAGCGTCACAGGAGCGAGCCCTGGTGCTCACTGAGCATGTGAGGCTCAATCTCATGTGTCGACTTGGCTGGGCCACCAGGTGCCCGGGTATCTGGTCAAACATTATTCTAGGTGTTTCCAGGTGAGACCAACCTTTGACTCAGCAGACCGAGTGAAGCAGGTGGTTCTCCCCACCAGGGGTGGGCATCCTCCAGTCCATCAAAGGCCTGAATAAAACAAAAAAGCTGACCCTCCTTCAAGGGAGTGAGAATCCCTGCTCGATGCCTTTCAAGTTTATTTTCCTGCATTCAGACTCGAACTGAAGCACCGGTTCCCCTGGGTCTCGAGCTCCTTGACTTGCCCTGTAGATGTCGGAACTTGCCGGCCTCCGAAATGGCCTGGCCCAGGTCAGTTCTGTGTGCACATCCTCTTGGTTCTGTTTCCCTAGAGAACCCTGACTGACACCCTGGTCCTCGCCCTGGTAGCTGGTCTCTCCAGGACAGAGTCCAGGACTGTTTGGCTCAGCACTCTGGACAGGGACATCGTAGTCCTCCTGCGTCAGCAGCGTGCCCCAGGGGTCCTTGAGAGGCAGTCCAGTGACAACCGAAATGCTTTACTCCATGTTATTAGGGAACTGGTAACAAATGTCTGATTTTCCCTGAAAATAGGACTTTAAAAACTAGAGAAGCTATCTTCTTACAGCAAAGCTAGTCAGATCGACCCAAGGTAGGCACGGATGGCAAGGGGGTGCCACTGAAGGCACCAAGGAGGCTTGAGGTGAGTGTGGGGCCGAGTACCCAGGAAGGACCTGCTCTGGGGGGACGGGCTGTGTGTGTTGGAGGGTCATGACGGGGCAGAAGGATCTGCTGGGCTGAGACACTAGACTCCGCGGGAACCTGCTCCTCAGAAGTCTCCTTGTGCTTCTGCCCTGGATTGTGTCCTGGTAGACCATCTCATTCCTTTCTTTCTTTCTTTCTTTCTTTCTTTCTTTCTTTCTTTCTTTCTTTCTTTCTTTCTTTCTTTCTTTCTTTCTTTCTTTCTTTCTTTCTTTCTTTCTTTCTTTCTTTCTTTCTTTCTTTCTTTCTTTCTTTCTTTCTTTCTTTCCTTCTAATGGAGGCACTGGGGACTGAACCCAGGACCTCGTGTGTGCCAAGCACGTGCTCTACCCCTGAACTCTACCTCCCCCCATCTCATTTCTCATCTTCGTCTGTCATGTATTTGTTCACTAACTTGCCCTGAAAAGCGGTGCAGATGCAGACGCCACGCCCTGTCACTCCTTCACTGCTCTCCCGTCTCCCCGTGAAACCTTTCAAGGCTCCCAGGACCAAGCGCCGCTTTTGCTGACCTCCTGCGAGTCTGGGGACAGCCCAGGGCGCAGACAGTCTCCGGTCTTGCGTCTTCTTAGTATTGATCCCTGCAGGTTAACGACTCTCTCATTCCAGACCAAACTCGTCTGCTGGAAACGGGCAGATTTGCAAGATGACGGGCTCATTCCTCGATCTAAACGGCGCTAACAAGGTGGGGTGGTGGTTTTTCATCTAATTAAGGCAGTTCAGATGTGACAAGAGCTGCTGAGCACTCTGTTGTCCTAACCAGGGGCACTGGCAGCCTTCACACCGATGGAAGGACGCCAGCTGGGGAGCAGGTCTTGGTAAACACGTCGTTGACGGCCAGAAGAAACAGCTCAGCATCGACTACATTAAAATTGAAGTCATTTGCATTGGGCAACGTTCAGTTACACTTAGAGAGGGGCCTGCAGCTGCTTGGTTTGCTTAGCTGTTGCACATTTCACGTGTCCCCAAAGGCATGAAGGTGAAGACGCTTACTTGCTTATTTTTATGGATGGAGTAGGCAGTCAACCAGAATGCTCCCAAGCATTTTGTAAGACTGTCCCCTCTCGGCATGTTCTGGGCAGTGTTCTGTCTGAATGAGGTGGGGGGGGGGTCCTGGCTGACACCCCCACACACAAGAGGACGTTTTTGCAACAAGCCCATCTGAGGCTAATGTGCTGGGAGAGAGGCCAGAATGCTGTGCCAGCTCCACACGGGCTTGGAAGAGCAGGTGGCCTTCAGGTCCTGAGGATGGTGCCAGGCCAGCCTCACACCTGCCGGTACATCCACGCGGCCCGCCCAGCACTGCACACGCAGCTCAGGCCCCGCCTTGAGACGCTGACGGCAGCTTCGCTGCAGCAAGGCCTTGGGGGCGAAGGTGGCTCCTGGGCCCCTCCTGCCCGACAGTGAGCCTCCCTCCCGGCTTAAGAGCAAGGGTCTGCTGGTTCCCTGAAGGGCAGAACAAGGGAAAATGCAACAACAGTGGGGCCGTGGCCACGTCCCATTTGCCACTTTGAATGACGGCCTTCTTTCTCACCAAAGGTGAGTTGTAAGAAGGCCTGAAACCAGACGTGGGAGACTCCAGAGCAGGCTGTCGGCCGGGGTCAGCTGCACTGTGATTGGCTTCCGGAAAGCTTCCCCAGATCAGACCGTACGGCTCTCCTCCACTGCCGGCTCCCGGGCTTGAGATCCCTTGACCAGGGATCAGCTGGGAGACTGACCCTGAAATCACCCTGCGTTCCCTACTTTTAGATCAAAAGTTGGCAGTGGTCAATGCGCAGAGGAAAGTGAACGAGGCTCCAGCCTCAGGACAGGAAAACCCCGGCTGTCCCGAGAGCAGCTTGTAAGAGTCCGAGGGTGGAAGGGGCTCATTTAAAGCAAAACGTTCCTCCTAATTGGACCCTTTCTGGCTCTCAGGCTGTCTCGGCACCGTGGCCCCCGCAGAAGGTGGAAAAGCTGCCGGTTCTGATCCTATCAGGTTCCACAGAACAGGGTCTTCTTACTGACTCCAGACTCTGCTCGAGGGGACAGGCTCCACTTGCCCCTGCAGACGCTCGAAGCCGTCCCCCTCAGGGGGAATGGGTGCAGCTCCTGCTGAGGACCTGGGGAGGGAGGCG
This sequence comes from Camelus ferus, assembly GCF_009834535.1. Taxonomy (NCBI): domain Eukaryota; kingdom Metazoa; phylum Chordata; class Mammalia; order Artiodactyla; family Camelidae; genus Camelus; species Camelus ferus. Next base: position 1,688,034 of record NC_045706.1, on the reverse strand, counting down.
GCCACGCCCTGAACTTCATCCCAGCTTCCTCCCTAGAAGCCAAAGCAGCATCAGGGAAAAGTGAGTTCCCAGGACAGCCCGGAGGGAAGGGAAGGAGAACGGAGTCTGCAGGGGGGAGCGGAAGGAGGGGGGCCCTCCTCGGCTGAGCCCTGGGACCCGGGCACAGGCAGGGGTCAGAAAGAGTCAGCCTGATGGCCCCCCACCGCCCCCATGACCTGGAGTCTTGTCTCGGCTGCTCTGGCCTGGCCAAGCCCAGCACTCGGGAGGACTGCCCCCCATGACCCACCCCCACCAGGCTCCACGGCTGACCCTGACCTCCAAAACTGGCCTGACTGGCATGGTCACCTAAAGCACACAGCCCGGCATCCAGTGTGCACAAGGCGGGCCTCGGTGCCCCTGCAGAGGCTCCAAAATCACCCAGCACACGACGGGGGCTCTGCAGTGACAGTGACAGGTCTGGAGAGGGCCCCCTGCACAGGGCGCATCAACCTCGCCTCCCACCTTGGTCCCTCTGCAAGGCGCTGGGAGTCCTCAGCCAGGAGCCAGCTCAGCCAGCTGGTGTGCCCTTGGCCCCAATCTACAGCGTCCCTGTTTCAGCCCCCAGCTGGGCCTCACTGTCAACCACAGGGAGACTGCCTGAGGCACAGACAGCCTGTGCAGGGGGACCCCTGTCCTGGGCCCTGTGGGCCAAGCTGTGTGCCCGGTCAGATGCAGTAAAGACGCTGAAGCTCACGGTGTCAGCCGGTCAGTCACCCAGAGATGGAGGGTCCACCTACGGGGCTGCAGAGGCGGGCAGACAGATGGGGAGGGTTCCTCTGGAATTTCACATTAATGTGCGGGGCTGTGAACATGAAGCAGTATTGATGGCTTGGCTCTAAATTCAGGTTTTCTTCCTGGAAACAGCAATAAACAATGACAGAATGTTTCAGACATCAGAAGCCTTATTTGTGAGAAGCATCTGAACAGATAAAAGTGTCATTTCTTCAAGGAGCAGAGCAGAGTGGAATCTCCCCACATGGGGTCTAGGGTGATGCTGGCAGTATGGAGATGGGGGTTTGGGGTGGTTTGGGGAGAGCCCTGGGTTACAGGCGGGGAGACGCAGACACATGACAAGTCCCCACCCCCTCTGTGGTCTGGCCCGCAGTTGGGGGGGCAGGAGTGCTCCGGGGCTCAGAGCAGCTAGATGCCCCCAGCAGGACCGGATGGAGACAAGAGAACGTGGAGAGATGCAGAGACAGAGGACCAGAGAGACCAGAGCTCTGCATCACATCCGGGCAGCATCCTCTGTGCCTGGTCCTGTCCACCTGCGTCATGTCGTTTAATCCTCCCCTCCTCATGGAATGAGGGACACAACCCACCTAGCGCAGGTGAGGAGACGGCCCAGAGCAGGTAAGGCACAGGTGAGGAGCAGCCAGGCCCTCGCAGCCAGGAGAGGAAAGAGGGAGACCACATCCCTCCCGTCTGGACCCCAGGTCCCCCCACAGCCCACCTCCCGCCCTGGCCAGGCCTCCAGGGGGAAAGGCCCCATCGTGGGGGGGCGGCCCGTGGGAGAAGCCGGGGAGCCACGGCCAAGCTGAGAGGAGGCTGGGTTTGGCTGCGGCAGCTTCAGTGCGGGCGGGAGGCGACGAGAGTGACGGGCATCTGGGACAGAGGGAGTGGACCTGGGGCCCCTGTGGAATCCTCGCTGCGGCATCACCTCCTCACTGGGGTTATTTGTGGCCCCAAACTACACCCACGGTGCTTTCACAGTCTCTTGCGGACGCATGGGGGGTGAACAGCTTGAAGAGCCCCCGGGCTCTTCACTCACTCACTCTGCGCCCGGGCTCGGCTCTCAGAGCAGAAGCAGAGGCGGCCGCAGCCCGTCCAGGGCAGGATAGAGGCAGAGGCGGGTCACAGTCTGTTTAGGGCAGGATTTCCGTGGGCTTTGTTGGTGGTCTTGCCGCCTCGATGGCCCCGGAGAGCCGTGCAGAGATGCCGCCCCGGGGCCCGCGCGCAGGGAAGCTGGGACGCGCCTCGCGGGGAAGCCCAGGGCTTAGATCCGCCTCCTCGGGGGCCCTCGGTGCTGTCGGCCGTGGGGTCAGTGAGAGTGAATCAAGCCCGCGTATTAAAGGAGGCGTCTCTGAGCACACGGCTCACGTACGAGAGGGGGTGAGAACGTACGACCAGAACCTAACCCTGCGTTTCCCCAGGAGCCACGGTGCAGGGTTTGCTGATTCCGGTTCTGAGGGCATCTTACAGCATCTAACTGCCTCGAATGACGGGAATCAGCTGTAGTGGGAAAGGGGCATTCATCCCAAATGACGTCCGCCCCGAAGCGGGACCGGGGGCTGCGGCCAAGCAGCCCGCGGGCAGGGGGCCCTCAACCTGTGTCATCTCGTCAGCCTTCACCACAACCCCAAAAGCTGTGTCATTTCCCTCATTTAAGCACGAGGGGACTGACGTCCAGGAGGCCAGTTATGGGCGAAGAGCACACAGCAAACAGAAGATGGAAAGGCCCGCACCCAGACCAGCCGCAGGACGCCCTCATACCCCTCGCCACACCGCCCGCGCCTCCGCGGGGTCCTGGGAGGCCAGGCGCGGGTGGCAGGAGGAGCCCGGAAGCGCAGAGACCTCTGGACGAGGCCACTGCTGTGCACGGGACTCAGGAGCAGCGCAGACGGGGGGGTTTGGGTGAGAGCATTGGGTGGGGGCACCCACCTGGGGAGGAGACCTCTGGGCACCTTCCGTCTGGGCAGGTTACCTGGAGGCATCCTCTGGGGCCCCCGCCTGGGCACGGCAGCCTTCTGACTGGCTGTGAGGTCAGACTAAGAGAGGCATTTTGAGGGGCTCACCCTCCCAGGATGGCACGCTCTTTGCCCCCATTTGGGCTACATCCTTGCAAATGGACAGCACGGAGGTGCCATCTCTGAGGGCAAGGAGGGGAGGTCCAGGCAGCCGGGGGCTCCAAGAAGGCAGGGAGACTGACCGAGGGCAGGGAGGGGAGGCCCAGGCAGCCGGGGGCTCCGTGAAGGCAGGGAGACTGACCGAGGGCAGGGAGGGGAGGCCCAGGCAGCCGGGGGCTCCGTGAAGGCAGGGAGACCGGAACGCAAGACGGAGGGTGGAGATGACGCACCTATGTGTCCACGTAGGCAAGGGCGTCGTCCCCCAGGAGCGCAGTGGGGACCGCGGACCAAGTGAGGCTGGGCAGGGGTCGGGGGACGGGGGTCTGAGGAGCCAGCGAGGAGCTGGGGCTGTGGGCTCTCAGGTCCAAGAGGTCCAGGACTGCGGCTCCGGCACCAGGTGTGGCCATGAGCAGTCCGTCACCTGCAGAGCCAGTTTCTAGACCCTCCTGTGCCTCGATCCTCCTTCTGAGGGACAAGGACAGATGGGAGTGACCCTGTAGGGCAGCTCAGGTTCAAAGAATCAGCAGTGGCGGGCGTCACCTAGAGGCAGCGCTCTTGCGTGACTCCCTCTGCGGTGCGTTCTCACTTCGTCTCTGCGTTTCCTCAGATGCAGAGCTGCTGTGACCGGAGCTCCCTAAGCTTTGTGACCTTTCAGACTGAAACCAGCGTCACAGCTGCGGGGAATAGACACCCCTTAGGAATCGCGAGGTGTCATCTGACCCACCTCCCGCCTGCGGGAGGGGTTCGGGCCAGACGCCCTCTCTGTAAACCGTCACACGCCTCTCCCCTCGGGGATTATGGCCATTCTGCGGGCTGCTCGTACCTACATGTCACTTTAATGGTTCATACGAAATCAAAGTCGAGTAATTATGAAAACACAGATGACAAACACGTCAAGAGGACAGATATCTGTGATCTGAGCTCCCCAGCCTTGTTTAAAACTAAGCCACGATGATGGAACACTGCAAGCGTGTTAACTGCACAGCACCCAGCGTTGCTCCACTAATTATCAGAACAGCTGGGCAGCCTCAGCGGGTGACCTGCGCTGGGCCAGGCTGCCTGCCACAGGCAAGGGGCCCCTCTTGAGGGTCACATTCCTCTAGGGATGTCGGGACCTGTGACAGCCCGTGACGACCTGTGACAGCCCGTGACAGCCTGTGACGACAGGGCAGACACTCGGGGCCCTCTGAGCCCCCAGGACGGCCCTCAGGATTGACCCCAGGACACTCCTTGGCCTTTGTGTCCCACGGTTCATGGATCAATTCTTTGCAAAGTTGATTCAAGCTCAACGGAGTGGCTTTAAGAGAGGATGTTTCTCTGTTACGTGCCAAGATCATGCCCATGATGTAGACATTTTAATCGGGCCCACAATTCGGGGCGATTATGAACTAAAGGCGCAGCTAGTCTTCCCAGGTGGGGTCGGCTTGTTACATTCATGTCTGGGGAGAAAACTCAGGCCCAACGTCAGCGAGAAGGCAACGCAGCAAACGAGAAGTGCCACGAAGGACCCATCTCCGGGGGCTGCCCACTGCGGCTGGAAGGAGCCTCGAAACTCCCCGTGCCAGCCCCAGAGCTGCCCCCACGGACGCAGAGCAGTCTGGTGGTGAGCCGGCGCTGGGGCTCGGGGGCCGGGGCCCTCCCCCACGGGACTCGGATCCTGGTCTCCTTTCCCCTCCGCGGCTGCCGTGGGGGTCAAGTAAGCGCCAGAGACTGCTGGGGACGTGCAGCCCATCACCACCTGCAGGGAGGTCCTCCTCTCCCCAGACCGCAGGAGGAAAGGCACACAGGTAACAAAGCTTTCCTCACACCGTCTCAGCCTGGTGGCTGGTGAGCAGAGAGGACTCAACCCTCCAAGTAGACGATGTGAATAAGACAGTGACTTTCAGGTCGAACTGTGTCCCTAAAAGGTTATGCTAAAGTCCTAACCTGAGTGCCTGGGGACGAGACCTTAGCTGGAAATAGATTTGCAAACATGATCAAGTTCAAACGAGGTCGTGCGTCATTAGGGTGGCCCTACACCCAATGACCAGGTGGTAAAAAGAGAGACACAGGGGCACACAGCAGGGAGGGAGGCATCTCCATGCCAAGGGACACCAGGGGATGCTGGCAGCCAAGGTAAGCTGGGACAGAAGCGTGAGACCCTCAGATTCTCCCTCTGGGCTTCCAGTAGGAACCAACCCAGCCGACACCTAGATTTTGAACTTCTGGCCTCCAGACGGGGAGACAGCACGTGTCTGCGGTTTTAAGCCCTCTTCTCGTGGTCCGTTGTCATGGACGCCCTAGGAATCTAACAGCCGGCTGCAGCCAGAGGTCCCCCCAGCGAGCAGCAGTGCGCTCGCCCCACTGCTGCAGGTGTGGCAGCTGTAGCTGTCTCGGCAGAGCCACGGCGCCGCCCCCCCAGGGGACGGGATGACGATGAAACAGCCGCACTGCCGGGGGCTGCCGAGGGCCCCGGCCACCTTTCGGGTTGTGACACATGCATCTCGGTCAACAACCAACGCAGCCCTGAATTTGATTTGAAGATACAAAATCAGCATCTGGTCAGCTCGCTGTAAGCTGAAGCTCCTGTTCAGTCTGCAGAGTTGTCACCAGGGAGCTGGCCGGCGGGCGGGGTCACTGGGTGCCAGCGAGAAGACACTCTCACGTTCGGCTCCCTGGACAAGATGCACAGAGGGGCGTCTCCCGACACCAGACCCCAGCCCCTCCAGGCGCACCAAGAAGGCCACACTTTCACGTCACTATTCATAAGGTGGTCACGTTGCCTCAAGCATTAAGTTTGCAGAGAAGTAAAAATTGCTGTAAAATGCCCTAGAGTGAAGCAGGGCCCCTTTTGGTAGGTTCTGAGGTAGGACGGACGCAAACTTCCCATGGGATCAGCAAAGGCAGAATCTATCACTGAGTTTTATAGAAATTCGTCCCTTACCAGGACGCCTCAACACGTGCCCCGCAGGAGGGAGAGGTGCTTCCAGCGTCGAGGAGGAAGATGATCTTGAAATTAGGAAGGACACGAGTGCCAACGACAGCATGAGTCGACCCAGCCAACGACGTGGAGCTTCGAGGGGCCTCCCACGCCCTCAGGTCCAGGGCGGGGCGGCCGCCAGGCTGGGCGCCGCCCGCGTGAGCATTTAGTCTTCTGAGTCAGTCTCCTTCTGGACTCTTCCATTGCCTGATTCCATCTTAAATGGCAGGGGTGTAAAAGCTGGCGCTCCGGCCCCGCAGACACAGACACGTGGCTACGTACAGGGCGGTAGACTGAGCCGAGAGCTCCGCCCACCCCGGCGAGCTGGAGGAGCCCAAGGCTACTCTGCCTTCAAGGAGCGCTGCTGTCTAGTTCCCTGAGGCCACAGTCTCGCCTCCAGCGGGCACCACACGACACGCCGGGGACACTTACCCAAACGCCGGGTCCCGCCCTCAGACCCTCTGGTTCACGGGGTCCGTGTGTGTCTGTCTCCCTCGCCGGGGTCGGCAGACCTCTTCTGTGGAGGACCAGGTAGTGAATGTTTTCAGCTTGTGGGGCAGAGGGTCTGTTTCAGGGCAAAGGCGACCACAGAAGGCAGGAAATCACACAGCGTGCTGGTTCCAGTGTGAATCGTCCATGGACGGGGCGATTTGCAAAACGTCACACAATTTTCACGTCATCAAGTAGCATTCCTCTTTGAGATTTTTGATGATTGAAAACACAAAGACTGTTCTTATCTTTGGGTCAAACGAAAACCCGTGGCCAGCTACCTTTGGCACGTGGGCCATTTTTGCAGAGCTGGGATCTTGAGGGCCGAATACCCAGTACACCCTTTGCTAGGGAGCCTGAGTTCTGCTGACTCCTACTGGGCCTCAGCCGCCCCGTGACTCGCACCCAGGTGTCCACGGACGCACAGACACACACCCAGGGGCCCCATGCCGGAGCAAACACCAGACAGGCGTGAAAGGCACTAGTTCACGCCTGCTTTGATCTGAGTTTGACACGCCCCCAGAGACCTGCGAACAGAGGTCCCAACAGCACTGACTTGGGGGGCACCTTTGGAAAAGCCTAACCCAGCTGGAGCCCCGCCGGGAACTCTGCCGGGAAGACTCTCTGCAGCCTGGCGGCCCCTCCTCCAGCGAAGCACTGATTCGCCCTTGGTTCTGCTGAGCGTCGGGACAGCCCTGCAGCCACTGGACCCTTGCCCCCGCTGCCCCGCCCAGCCCGCACCTCACCAGATGAAGCCCCACGAACCTTCCCTTTGGCCCCAGTCGCCACCCATCCTTGCCTGACGCCAGGATCCCCAGGACTGGGGGCGGCCCTAACCCCTCGGTGCCTCGCCGCTGAGCCCTCTTCTCCCTTCTCTCCACGTCCTTCTCTCCATCAGCTACGGACCCTCCTGAGAAGCGTCTCCAGGTGTGGGGCCGCCGGGTGCCTTGTCACGGCAGCCCTGGGAAGCTTGTCCAAAGGCACATGGACTGGAGGGAGAGAGGGCGCCCGCGTGGGCCCAGGAGGGGCTGGCATCGCTCACAGCACAGGGCGCCCGGTGTGGGGCAGAGGGGGGGGGGGCCAGGTCATCGAGGACCCTGGGAGCCCTGGGGTCCAGGGACTTCATCTGAGGACAATGAGGAGACAGTGGGGCTTTAAGCACTTTGACAATGTCCAACTTGCAGCCAAGATTCCTGACCCTTCAGAGGAGAATTGATGAGGGAGGACGAGGTGGAGGAAAGGAGGGTGTTTACGAGACCGGCGCAGGTGTTACAGAGGAAGCTGGGGTGGAGACCAACCTGCAGGGTGAGCAGGGTGAGGGCAGGTGTAGGGCGGAGGGGCTGGGGCTCCTATGGGTAATGGTCACGGGGTCTCCAGGGTCCCCGCAGGGACCTGTGCTGTCCTTCTGGTAAGGACTGAAGGACCGGAGATCCACTGACAGCCCAGACACAGAGTAGCCAGTAGCTGAAGCCTGTCGCACTCCAGGTGGCTTACTGTGTGACTAGCAAGGAGCAAATGGCAGTCACTGGGGTTTTGTCCCACACTGAGGTCCTGGAGTGTGTGTCGTCTCCCGCACAAGTGCAGGCGGGGAAGACACACGGCACAGAAGAGGGAGAAGCAGGGACTGAGCGAGTCTCAGCGGCAGGAAGCAGCAGGGCCTCGTCTCAGACTCCCGGGGGCTGAGGGCCCTGCAGACCCCAGAGGCCGACAGCCACTGAGGTCAGCAGGGCGCGCGTCTCCCCTTGGAGCGGGCTGTGCCTCTCTTCCTTCCATTTGAAAATCAGTTTCCTTTGTTCATTTTTCCCGAAAACCGTAAGGCCCTACGGCGCCCCAGCGTGAAAAGTCACTCGGCAGATCTGCACGCTAACCACTCAAAGAGGAGACTGCCCACCAGAGTGGAGGTGGTAATGATGAGATCATTATAGAAACGCAGTTCAAAACGGATGGACCATACCGTCACACGCGGCCTCGGTATTTCTCTTTTGAAGGTTCACTCGGACTTGCCCCATCCTCGTGGCGAGCTGGAGAGAAGGGACTGGAAATGCGGGGGCTTGAATGATGTGCGTGTGTGTCTGGATGGGAGAGAGAATTCCATTTTCTCACTATTACCCCTACAATGTGTCACCAGTGGCCTGTGAAGGGGAAAATGGAGAGGACCACAGTCAATTTTCCACTGAGCTGAAAAGATTAGGGAAGAGGCAGTGTGAGCTCTCAGCTTGTACTTTTCTCTTGGAACTTAAAAAATTAGTTTACTAAGCAGATCTTTTAATACTCCCATTGGCTGAGAAAATGAAGAAAAGTGAGAAGAACCAATGAATGGATCTGATAGCCAGAAAGTGTTGTCTTAATAACCTAGTTTGGGTAAATGTCCTGAGAAAGCTTTTTAAAACCTATAAACATGACGTATGTTCCTACTCAGATCCATTTTCTAACTGTTCCATCGCCGCTGCTGCCGAAATGCCTTCCTGCAAGTGCCCTCTGGGGGGCTGGGGTGCACGCTGCCGACTGGGAGCTGGGCCTTCCCTCCCTGTTGGCAGGTCGTGTGTGTGACCTTGCAGGACAGCCTGGTCTCCCTTATCTACAAGACAAGGGCCGTGCCCACCGGGCACTCCCCAGAGAACCGGGCAGAACTTCTGAGCATCCTTGAAGACGGCAAAGCAGGACCAGCCTGTTCCCAGCTCTTTCCCACCGCGGCCCCCAGGCTCGGGTCTGAGAAGAAGCCAGCTGGAGCTCTGACGTCCACGGAACACCAGCCTCATTTCTGCACTGGGTGCTTCCACATGCACGATCTCACTGAATCTTCAGGCCACCCCCCACCCAGTGCTGGTGCTAGAAAAGCCCACTTCATGGGCGAGGCCGCTGGCCGCGTGTGCGGGACTGGCCTGGGGTCCTGCAGTCTGGGGGGCTGAGCTTGGGTGCTAGACTGGGTAAAGAGGTCAGCCCCCCGTGGGTTCAACAGATGAGCTCCCGCACACCGGTGCTCAGAGCTGATGCGGGCTGAATGCCATTTACGTGCTCGGTGTTGACACTGAGGCATTTGAGCTGATGTTACACATTTTTATTTCATTAACTTGTCCAAGAGCCACCAGAATCATGAAGCCATATGTGTAAGCAGCACTCAGATGCCTCCCGCCAGTGTCTGCTTGAGAAGTGGCCAGGATCATTTATATACTTAAGGATGACCGGTCCTGTCGGATCCTGCTTTTTGAGACATCTGAAAGGTGCTGCGTTGCGTTGAGGGCTGTTCCACTGCTGGAAGCAGCACACTTCTTGGAATGTGTCAATGTGGGGTCTGCATTCACTGGACAGCCTGAGCGCACTTCTGCCCGGGGGGCTCCAGTCCCTGCTCCTCCACCCGGACACCTCGGGTGGGGCCAGGGTCTTACCTGCATGCATCTCAGTTCCCTTTTCAATAAAATGTCTGGCATGCACCTGTGGGCTGGCACGAGTGTCACCTCCCACCCTCTCTCCAACAGCCCTGACCACTGAACGCGCTTACTGAGGCGTTTATAAGAGAGGATGTGTGCCGGGTCGTGGGCCTGTCACGTGCTAAACGTATAAACTCGTGGGCTGGAGACAAAAAAGGCTGCCCCGCCCGAGGACCCGGAGGAGAGAGGGGGGTGGCTCTCAGCTCTCGGGTGATGGCGCAGCAGCAGGATGGTCTCTGTCTGTCCGTCTGTCATTCCTTCTCCACTTCCCTCCCTTCCTCCCATTTCTTCTTTATTTCCTTAACTCCCCGTGCCCACCCCTTGCCAGCTTTGGGGAGCAACTCTGACATCCTTGGTGTACAGCCTTGGATGAGTGCTAAGACTCCCATCCTCATAAATCATGAGGTGCTGTCTCACTCATGTATTTATTTTTAAATTATTTTATTGAAAACAATGTTCAGATCCTAAAGGTCCAGCTCAGGAAGTTACCACAAGATGAAGTAGACAAGAGAGTCTTCCAGGACAGGAAACGGCACAGCACACCACCCCCCCACCCCCGCTGACGGTAACCGCCATGCAGCTCCTAGAACCATCAGGTCTCTGTCAGTGTGACGGGAGCGCGTGGTGACCGGCTCTGTCACCCCCAGCATGTCCGTGAGACGCAGCCTTGCGTGTGGGTGGCTGTGCTTGCTGCCGCCAGTATTGCGAGGTAGCCGCTGCTGCGTATTCCAAAGTGTGTGATCCAGCACAGTGTGGACAGTGATTTGGACTGTGCCTAACGGGGGCTATTTTGAATAGTGCCGCCACGGTCACTGTCGTGCACACGTCTAGGCTCACGTGTGCACACATTTCTGCCGGGTGCACGCTTAGGAGAGGAAGCTCCAGGTCACAGGGTCTGAATATCATCAGCCTCAGGTGACAATGCCAAGTGGCTTTACAAGTCGTACCAATTCCCAAACTCCTGACACTACACAAAATTCCCAGTTAATTCACATGCTTGCCAAACTCTGGAATCATCTTTTTAAAAATTTTAGCCATTGTAGTACCATTGCAGTTTAATTTAATTTGTATTTCACAATTTAATTTGTGATTTCTTGATGATTAGTGAGGGGAAGTGCCTTCATGTGTGTTTACTGCCATTTGAATTGTATTTTCATATTTTTATATGTTTTGAAGCTGCGCTGATGGATGCCTACTGATTCTCAGTTAGTGTTCGCATCAGCAATCTTTCTGGTTTTGGCTTCCGATCTTTCTGTCCTCTTAGATTAAACATGACATCTTTGGTAAAAAGCATCCCGTTAATTTGTATTACTTTTGCCCAGTCTGATGATCTCGGCCTTAAGCTGAGTTAGTCACCTTGCATTTGTGGAACTACCGTCACCTCTGGTCCATCGGCCATTGTTCTCAGTGGGACCCACATCTTTTATGTCTCTTCTTTGGCTGTTGTCTTTTTCAAAGATAATCAAGTATGTTTAACGATCTGACTTTTCTCTCCATTAAGTCGATGGTCGCAGAATCTTTCTTCGCTCGTCAGTGTTGCAGGGGAATCAAAATGCACACCGTTCACTTGCGACAGCCTGATACAAGTTTGCCTTCCTCACTTTCCCGATTATAGAAACTAAAACCCTCCACCCCCATTCCCCTTCCTCTGCTTTTGAGTTACAGGTGATAAGCCTTTTAATTTTTAAAAATTAAACTGAAATGTTAATTCAGTACATCGACAATCACACAAGACAACACTGACCCCGTCCCGCCCCCCGTGCTCGGCTGACATTCGCACGTGTTTACCTCCCCGCTTGCTGGCCAGGTAGCCACGACTTCCCTGGGTTCCACTGCATTTTTGATTTTCTGTTTGGGGTCCTTTTCTTCCTGCCTGAAGAACTCTTTTCAGTATTTCTTTTCATGAAGCTCCACTGGAGACGAATTTTCTTTTTTTCCCCACAAAATATCCTTATTTCGCACTCACAGTTGCTGGATGGTTTCACTGGGTCCCGGACGCCGAGCAGGTGGGCTCTGCTCCCCTCACCAGCCGCACTCCCGGTGGCCGCCCCCCCGTGTCTGCGGAGAGGTCAGCTGCCAGCCTCGCGGCTGCTCCACCGAAGGCAGTCTTTCTTCTGTTCTTGCAAGCTTCCCCTCGTTTCAGCGTCTCTATCGTAAAGAGCCTGGATTATTTTTGTTTTGTTTTGTTTTGCTATTGTTTTACTTACTCCTTCTCATGGCTCATGAGTCATTTTGAATGTAAGCTACCATATTTTACAGCAATTTTGTAATATTTATAAGTTTGAATTTTGTAAATGTGAATATTTCTTCAAACATGGCTCCTTAAAAACAAAACAGAGCCTATGCCCTGCCCAGAACCCCGGTTGCAATGGCTTCAGATATTTTGACTTGTGTGCAGGTGTCTCTAAGGTGCGTCTGTGTCCCCTGGGCTTGTCTCCTGCACGTGCTCCTGGGGAACTCTTCCGTCATCGTCCACTCACACATCCTGCGGCTTTCTGTGCCTCATTTTGTCAAACCCATCCCTAATTTTGCATATTGTATCTCTCACTTCTAGAATTTCCATTCGACTGGTGAAACTCTATACTGTTCATCCGTTTTGCCCATCTATTAATTTATCTTTTTGAAGATATTAGTCACGGGCATTTTAGAGTTCTTACCTGCTAACGCCAACAGCTGCATCACCCGTGGGTCTCTTCCTACTGTCTTTTTTCACTTCATTTTTCATATGACTGTATCTCCTCACATGCCTAATAATTCTTTTTGAACGCCAGACATCGTGTGTACAAAATTGTGTATACAACCGCAAAGGATGCCATCGAATCCAGAGAGTGCTCACCTTGCCTCTGCCAGGCAGAACAAGTCGGGACTGAGCACCTGCATCTAAACCAGGGCGTCTAACTCCTCCCCACGGGCAGGTCTGGCCTGGCCTGCTGTCTGACTGTTTGTGACATGAATGCCAACAATAGTGTTTACATTTTAAATGTTTTTTTTTTTTTAATCTAAAGAAGACATGACATGAACATTATATAAAACTCAGGCCTCCGCGTCTGTAAATGGTTTTGCTGGGACACCGCCTTTTTCATCTGTTTACGCGTCGTCTCTGGCAGCGTCCGTCCCTCCGTGGCAGAGGCGAGCAGTGGTGACAGACACCTCGAGGTCTGCAGAGCTGACAATATTGACTATCTGGGCTTTTACATTAAAAAAGAAGTTGGCCAGCCCCTGGGCTAAGTCAAGACCAAGGTGCAGTCCTGGCGCGGCCCCGCCGGCCTCCGTCCGCCTTCCTCCACGGCGCAGGCCTCCGGAGTGCCTCTCCGAGAGGCTGGAGGTGCTTCCCTCGGTGGGGGCTGAGCTGTTTTTGTCCACTCAACACTGCAACCCCCTGCAGAACCTTTTCTCATCTTCAGAGGCTTCGTAAGCCAGCGTGCCAGCTGCGCGTGAGGCCTCCAGGCCCGCACGCTGAGGTCTCCAGCCCAGAGAGACGCCCAGAGCTTCGTTATTTCCTGCTGAGGCAAAGCCCTGAATCCTCAACCTGCTTCCTTGTGTCCAGAGTTGGCAACCAGCCCCGGAGGAGACATATTTCTAGGGTGCCCGTGTTTGGTCCTCGCTGCTTCCACAGCCCTCTGATCCTCTAAACTATGGGTTTGTTTTCCTTCTTGTCCGCAGTAGGCGTCTTGATGCTACCACGGCTTAATTCTATCTTGAAATGGAATTCCCCTACAATTTTACTTTTGCTTTTCACATTTAGAACTATTGTCCACTAGGATTACTGTTTGTGTTAGAAGTAAACAGGAGAAGATTTTACTCCCCCCCCTCCCCGTGCGGGTCGTCAGCCGACCACCCCCACGTACACACCTGCCGGTCGCATGTCCACACAGACACGAGTTTGCTCCTGGACCACCTCCTCTTGCATGGGTCTGTCCTGATTTTGATCACAAACTTTCTTGAATCTCATTGACAGTAAGTATCAATATAAGGGAGTTCTCTCGCTTTTTGATTTCTCTTCAATATGGCCTTGATGGGGGGGGTCTTTGCATCTCCACATAAATTTTAAGATTTGCTTGTTAATTTATTTAAAGATATTAACAAAAAACCCCAAAACAAACAAAACCCATTGGTGTCTGGACTGGCATTGCATTGCCTCTATAGACAAGCGTGGGGAGTCTGGCAGCTTTACAATACTCGGTTTCCAATCCATGCACGTCACACGTCCCTCCATTTAATTAGGTCTTTCTCAATTTCCTCAGCACAGTTTTCTCAGCACTTCTAATTGTTCTCAGTGGTGGCGTTGATCTAAATTAACTTGCCCACCACTTCCAGAGGAGCTCACCCATGTGCTGCCTTAATTACACAGAATGCGGTGCTATCGGCTTCTCTTTCTCACTTACTCATTCAACTCCATAACCTACGCTGATTCGTGAGTATCTACTCTGCTGCTTCTAATTGCCGCAGCTAATCCAGCAACATCCTCCACAGAGGAGGGCCTACAAAATAATAAAACTAAAAAGTCGGTGTGAAAAGGGAGAAGGATAAAGAACTCCCAGAGAAAGCCAAGGAGACGGTCAACACGTGGGTGAGGAAACACTCAACCTTTACTAATACTCAAAGAAATGCAAATAAAACAGCACCAGCTACCAACGTCTCTGTCGGACGGCAAAGACCGAAGGAGAAGGAAACCTGCCACACCCGGGCTCAGGGAGGATGCGGGGACAGCCTCTCCTGCCGACTGTCGCTGGGAGCCGAGAGTCAGCGTGCCGGCGTCTGACAAAATGACAAGCATGTACGTTCTTCGATGCGGTAGATTTTCTGCTTGATGTTTATCAGACTAAGACAACGCCATCCCAGGGTCACACACAAGTATGCAACAGGGCTGTCATCGCGGCACTGGGCGTGGTAGAAAAAAAGGGGCTCAAGCAAGTTATACGTCCAGGAACAGAAGGCTGTGTGCGTAACTCCTCGGTCACCCACACAAGGGATGCAGTTTGCAACCACTAAAACACAATGCAAAATTATGGCACCTGGAGACAATTTAGTCACACGGTAAAGTTGAAACAAAACCAGACGCCCGAGTGTATCGTGAGCCGTGTCGCCGTGTAACAGTGGGGTTGTCATAAACTGCGTGTGGGGCTGGTCCTTAGGGGACCCCGCAGTCTGAGTGTCCGGAGCCAGACCCTGGCTTTGGGCAGCCCTGAACAAGTTTCACAATTTGCTGCACCTCGTGAACTAGTCCACATAAAATACTAGACAAATCCAGGCACGTAGAGAACGATGAATATGTGTCACCCACCGTTATGCAAAACGCGCCCCAGAGTGACAGTCCCCGCAGAGGAGGGCTTCTGAAGTCACAGGCACGATATTTTCAACACTGATCCTCTCTGACGTCTATTTCTAAGTTCACCGTGTTTGTGATATTTGAATTTTAAAGTTAGCATGTGTTACTGCATAATCTTTTGTAATGGGGAACCATAATGAAGATAAATGGAGTTTCTAAAGAGAAAGTTGTTCTAGACCGCTGTTTGGAGTCAGGATGCCCGCCCGGCGAAGCCTTAGTATCAACCTGGAGGGCAAAACGCCTCCCTGAAGGGGTGGCCTCGTGGCACAGGGCGGAAGAACACGGCGGCATCAGGCATTTGTCACCCCGAAACGCACCAGATGTGACTCCTCCCGGGAATCCTCGGGCTCCAGGCAAAGTGCGGCTTATTGAAACTTTAAAAATGTATCTAACTTTGCAGTGACTCTCTCTCCTCAAGTATTAACGTTTAAAGGTGATTGTGCATTATTTTTCCATTAAGAACCAGGATAAATAGCAATGCACTTACGGTAAAATTAGTGAATTTCATTCCAGACTTTGGTTAACTTCTTTGAGCAACAATTTAAGGCTTTCAGCTACCCTTGCAGAGCAGTTAAAGCTTTTTAAAAAGTAGTTCACACGATAACTGCCTACGGACAATTTGCAAGCGAGTGAAGAAGCAAACGGGGCTGCTTCAGAACGGTTCTTCAGAGTTCTCCCCAGCGTCACGGGATGCAGGCTTGGTCACAGGGCTCTGACCCTCAAGCTGAGTTAGCAGCCGCCTCTAGCAGATGACCGCTCTGATTTGGACCCTTCTCAGGACAACTCACCACGGGCTGTGCCTTGTACAGAACGTGAAAAGGCAGGATGACATTGGGTAAGATTATAAATGTCATTGTGTCGGTTGAGGTTCTGGTAGGAATGAGGTGGCACCCCCCCAACATGGTCCAGCTGAACAGAGCTGAATGAAGGGGGACTTAGAGGTGTGGGCGGAGAAGCAGACAGGCACTCAGGGTCCAGCAAGAATGGGGCACCACCATCCTCAGCCTTAAGGAGTGAGGGGCAGGTCTGGTCTTGCTGGGGCTGTGGGCACAAGGCAGGGAGAAACGCAGGGAGCATCGGGAAGGGGAACTAACGCCTCCACCTCTCCGCCTCCCTCCCCCACCTCATCCTTCCTCTGGATGATCGATTGCTCAGCCCAACCGACTGGAAGTTGGGAGCCCAGCGGTGCGGTCCCTGGGGCTGACCGTCTGGGGCACAGAGCCGGCGAGACGGCAAGGAGGGTTCGGGGCGCACCAGACTTTGCACTCTTCCCAGCGACACGCCTGGAAAACCGGGAAGAGCGCCTGACTTCCCTTCCTCTGCGACTCGAGCCGTGGCAGAGATCTTCACGTGCACTGAGTGACGTCCAGCAATAGCTCATCAGAGAGCAGTTAGGTGCGCCGGCAAGACGCACGCGGCTCTCCTGGCCCTCGCAGCAGGCCTGCGCAGCAAGTGCTGCCACCAAGGAGGCTGCGGGGCTGTGAGGTCTGGTGTCGCGATGCCCCCCCACACCCAAGGCTACGGCCCCCTTCCCCGTGTTTCTCCCGGGGCAGGTGACTGCACGTCAGGTCATGTCGCTCATCTAGTTGAAAGCTTTCGAGAGTTCCTCAGCCCCCTGAGGACTGCAGCAAACCCGAACCTTCCTGCATCACCCAGGCTTGCGTGACTCGGGGAGACCCTGCAGCCTGCCCACCCCACCCTGCCCTCGAAGCCCTGCCGTCCGCCCCCAGGGCTGGCCAAGCTCTCTCCACCTGGGCTGCTCACCCCTCCCTGCAGGGATCTTCTCGGCTCTGCACGGCTGGCTCCCTCCTCCTCCTGCAGCTCAGTGATGCCCCTGCCAGCTCTGGTCAACGCCACAGAGACCAGCTTCCCCGTTGTCCCACCAGCACGTCGGAGGTGCTCTTCAGCGCCTCCCCACACTCGCGGCACTATTTTTGCCCACCTCTCGGCTTTCTCTCCCGTAAAATGTAAGTTGCATGAAGGCAGAGACCACTGCTGCCGTACTCCGACGCCCCAGGGCACCATTTGCTGCTGTCGGCATGAGGGTCCGACACCGGGGAGGGTGACCGGGGTGACTGAACTTGCCCGGGGTCAGTGCTGCGTGATGGTGCCAGGCTGCCCAGCTCAGGAGCTCACCCTGGGGCCCTGACGCAAAAACCCTGGCTGGAAACACACAGACACACGAGGAACAGAGAGCTCAGGCTTCGTTACCTGCTTGGAAGAGGGCAGCCCTTTGTGTGGAATAGGACCGTGTCTCCCCTAGAAGATGCGCAGTGGAAACAGGCCTTCCCAGGGCCCCACGCTTTTCACTGGTCTCTCAAGCCTTCTTACAGGCTAAAATCCTGTAACTTTGAAACTTTGTTTCAGAAGAAGCATGCCCCAGGCTTTTTTTTTTTTTTTTATCAACAGTTTCCATAAAGTTATCCTATACATGAAACCCTGAAAATCCAAGTCCATTGGGAACGTGTCTGAAGGTCACAGCGCCCCAGTCGCAGGACTAGGTGCTGTCTCCCCCAGGAGGGCCCAGGCAATCTAATTACTTGCCCCAGCTGTTTGCCGTGTGTCATGAGGCAGTGGCCTCTGAAGCAGGCCTGTCTTGTCCTTGTAGGAAAGACAGACGGGTCTTCAAGTCAGCAGCTGCTAGAAGTGGCCTTAGGCGGTGTCCCTGGAAACAGACCCCGGATGGAGATTCAGTGGTACCCGCGCTGGGCAAGGGGCTGTGATGTTGGGGTGGCTGCCAGGATGCTTTGTTCTAACCTGTTCTCTCTTTTGCCTCCAGTGAGGGCAGCGTCTGCTACTGTGTCCTCAAATGCGCTGGCACCTCCTTCTGCAGTGTCTGATCTGCTGAGCCTACCTGGGGAGGATTGTTTTTTCCGTACTGTATAAAAATTCCTCGATCTACAAAGTGCACTCGATTTAATTCGGTGTCTTCTCTTCTCACGTTTTCCCTTGAATTGGAACTTCTTTATGATAATTTTTCTCAAGGTTTTGTTTGCTGGTTTTGTCACTTCTTTCAATTCTGGGTCAGTTTTCATTAGTTAATCACCCTCTTACTTACAGTTTACACTTCCCTGTCTCTGCTCGTCTACTCATTCTTAGTTAAGCGTTGGATGTTTTGAAATGTACATCATTGAGTGCCTGACACGGCTTTTATTTTTAGAAGGGTGTTGCATTTTGCTTTGGCAAGCAGTTGACTTATTTCCAGATTGGCTTGATCTTATAAAAGCTCTTTTTAAACTTCGTCAGAGCAGCTCTAGAGTAACCCACTCTCGGGCCCAGAGCAGCCCTCGTCCTCCTTGAGTGTGAACCGCCTGGCATTTCGGCTGAACACCTCGGGAGACCTGGCGGAAGAGCTCAGACAGCGCGGGTCTGACGTGAGCTCTGGGGATGCTGCGTTCTCTGCTTCTGACACTTGCCCTTCCCGTGACGCTTGGTCTTTGGGCTCCTGCAGGCTGGCTCTGCGTTTACAGCTCCACATTCTCTCCTCTGCAGATTTTGGGAGCTCTTTCTTTTTATGACTTTTTCCCTTCGGGTGTCTGCCCTGGCAACTTCAACCGTGCTAGCCTCCCTAACGCTCTATTTCCAGCTCTTCTCCTCAGTAAGGGCGCTTTGCTCTGGTCTGATTCTCAGTCCCTGTGCAGCCTTCTGGAAAATTCCATCAGGCGGAAAGCCAAGCATTTCTAGGGTTTCCTTTCTCTCAGGATGACGGTCCCGTCCCGCCTGGTGTCCAGTGTCTGAAAGCACATGTTCACGTATTTTGTCCAATTTGCTGGTTGTTCACTGAAGAAGGGGAAGCTCAGTACCACTTACGTCGTGACGGCCGACGCAGGAGCCCTGGGCTGCACTGCGACCCTTGTGACCAGCCCGGGTTCTAGGAAGGGAGGCAAAGTTAGATCCCGAAGGGGATAAGCACTGTCTTGTAGAGCACCTGTCTCATCTGTGGTCTTGGAATTGCCTTTAACTATTTCCTAAAAAAATGCACTGAGTCACTCCTCCAATCTCATGAGGACAGTGGAATCTGAGGGTGCAAGGCTGTCAGTTGCACCTACCCTTAGGGCCCCGTTCCAGTCTCAAGCCCCCTCCCTCCTTAACCGGGAGCCGACTTTGACCTCGGAGACCAGCCAGTCTACAGACGCACCTTCTCTGAGCCTCTGGTGTCTTCCCACTAAGGCTAAGCTGCCAGTTTGCCTGTCTGCCCTCCGGCCTTGGGTGCCTATGATTTCCCCGCAAGCGGCCCAGGGACCCTCTGCTTTCAGGAATCGGCCTTGAGCTGGCGATTAATTACCCCGAGACTCTCACTCCATCTCCTGAGTGAACCGAAGTTTCTCAGGAGCAGCTGCCCCATCTGACAGCCCTTGCAGGCCTCGTGGGGAGCACTCACTCACACTGGCTCGTACGTCCCCATCAACCTGGACACTGTCCTGACCAAGAGCAAATGTCTTAACACTTGCACTGTTGCAACCAACGTGCCAGGGGGTACCCATGCCCCGATTCCCATCTACTGGGGGAAAGATCCGATTCTCAAATTCCATTTTACAGCCTTCACGTTTGGACAGCTCCTAAGACCAACCGTCTTAGAGTGGATTCCCTGAAACTGACTCTGAGTCAGGGCTGCATCACAGGGGTTTCTGGAGAGACAGTGAGGAGCATGCGGGACGAGCGCGAGAGGGTCCTAAGGACTCCGCCCAGTGGGCAGGTGTCAGGGCTGGTCTTGGGCTCACCTTAGTGCACCTCGCACGAGCAGGAAGTGAGCAGATCAGATCCTGCGTTCAGAGGAAAATCTCTGAGCATGAGGAGCCTGGCGGGGCAGCACAGCCCCACTTCCTGCACCTCCCACAGAAGAGTGGAGCCCTCTGCCCCTGCCAGGCTCCTCCTGCCCAGTGCTCGTTCCCCTGAACTCAGGATCTGATCTGTTCTGCTTCCCTCCATCCCTGTGGCATTGGAGTCACATGAACCTCATCTCCTGTGGTTGCCTTCCAACAGCAACTGCAATCTGCCTGAGCGCCCGTGAATTCGGTGGAAGATGGGAAGCCTTCTCCAGTGGATGGTGTAAGAAATTGAACAGTGAGTGGGGCAGGGACGGAGGTGGGGGGCACTGTGCGGCAGGACCCTCCACTGTCCTGGTGTCACGTCACGTGACTGGGTGAAGCCACACCAGAGGGTGCAAATGACTCCAGCCCCATCCTCAGCTCCCTGCCCCCCTCCTATTCCCCACTACACTTTTGTGAGCACAGAGTAGACATAAGGGAGGACAGGCCGTGAGGCTCCCAAAAGTCAGTAGTGAGGACCTGGAGTCCAGTCAGGCTCGCTTGAAGGATCTGCCCTGATCTCAGCCTGGGCTTCCAGCAGCAACCAACGTGCAGCCCAGAGAACATGCATTTTCAAAGAGGAATCTAGAGTCAGGGAGGCGGAGTGAAGACTTTCCCTTCACGTTTGGACAAAGGTGTCAAGACTGGACTTGCTTTGAAGGGGCTGGGGCAGCCGAGTCTGGGCAGCTGCCCAAGTTTTGACCAGAACATTAGGTCAAAGCTGCTTCCAAATCCCCTGTCCATTACTGTTTAATGTGCCTATCATTCAAGTTTAGGAGACTTTGTTTTCTCAGATTATGGCTGCAACCAGAGGCTTCGAGGACCAAGATGCCGTGAATAAGGCTGCTGCTGAACCGAATCAAGGACACAGGAGGCAGCTCTGTTGCTGTTGTGTGAGCGGGCTGCCCCGGGCTGCACACCCAGCAGCCAAATGGCCTTAAATTCATGTGCACACACAGCCCAGTGGACTGTTTGAAGCTTGAATAAACAGCCAAGGCACTCAAGGTGCCAGACTGTGAGGGTGAACACTCCAGAACTCGGTGACACTCTAAAGGGCGTACACAGCCTGGCTTCCC
This sequence comes from Camelus ferus, assembly GCF_009834535.1. Lineage (NCBI taxonomy): Eukaryota > Metazoa > Chordata > Mammalia > Artiodactyla > Camelidae > Camelus > Camelus ferus. Next base: position 1,667,063 of record NC_045706.1, on the reverse strand, counting down.
CTCGGGTGATCAGCACGGCGAGCGTTTACTGAATGCTGAGCGTGGTGTGTGCCTTTCTCACTTAGCCCTGCAATAAACCGACATTATTATCATCCCCACTTTGCAGATGAAGGCGCAGAGGCTCAGAGAGGGCGCATAACCTGCCTGGCTCAGCCCAGCAGGATGGCAGAGCTTGGATGCGAATGCAGGGGGCGTGAACCGGGGCGGGTGCCACCCCCTCTCCTGCGCCGGTTCATCTCCAGCCCCGTCCCCTTGCCTCTCCTCCTGATGCTCATCTCCATACGATTATAAACCCCCAGACTCAGAACGCAGCCCCTCCTCCGCCTCCTCATGACCTGGGTGCACTCACTGCCGTGGAGAAGCTAAGCCCGCCCAGGGTGCCTGGCATTTTCTCCACTTCCACGTGGGCTACAGGGAGGCAGGGCTCCCCTTTGGGTCTGTCTTCTGGCAGGAGGAAAAGGGGGCCAGAGGTGTCCACTGACTGCAGTCGCATGCAGAGTGGGCCAAGGAGTGCATCTTCGGTCCCTGCAGCAGAGCGCCTTGTCCCCTCCTCCTCTGACTACAGGGCGCTTTCTTCGAGATGCACCTAGATCTCCAAGACCTGCAGCCCTGCATTCAAACCCGAGCTCTGCTGCGTGCTGCCTGTGAGGCTGTGACTGGTGCGTAGCAAGCGTGCGAGAAGACATTTGCACCCTTCCACCTCCAAAGTGGGGAGACGCACTTTTGCAAGGGCAGGATAATTAAATTCACCGCAAACCATGGTCGGACTTTCTTTCACTGGAAATACTGGTAAGGAGACACTGAGTTTGCGGGACAGGTACTCCCATCAACAGCAAAGCACCAGCCGGGAAGGGGCATCTTCCCTGAGCACAGCACGTGAGTAACTCAGAGGACGTCCAACTGTCGTTCCCAGACTTCACGGCTGTCTCAGCTTGGCAGACAATCGTTTCAGACCCAGAAAATTAGGCTGTAGCTTGTTTAATTAACGTTTGTTTGAAATGAATATACGTTAATTTGGACACATTGAAGTCTGCTCACCGCGAGCACAAAGTTAGCTGTTGCCAAGCAGTTTTCTCGCCAGAATTCCATTCTTGCTCCTTCACACACTGGCTCTTCTCCCACTCGTTCTCTTTCTATAGGATTTGATTACGCGAAGTCTCTGCAGTGGATTAAACACAATGATGACGCAGGAATGTTCTGGCAAGTAAGGGCGGGTCTCAGCCAGGGCTGGCCCCGGTTCCCCGCCTGCCCTGTGTCTGTGCCTCAGGGTCAGCCGCTCGACCCCAGCCAGCCCTCAGGCGTGGGGCACACGGCCAATGACTGCTGTTTGAAGTCCCAGCAAGTGCTGCGTGTCCAGAGGCTCCCCACCCTCTGGCTTGGCAGGCGGTGGGAGAACTGGAACCCAGAGAAGCAGCAGGTGTGCGGTGGCGCTGGGCTTCCTTCTCCGTCGACTCCCTGTCAGCCTCGCGGTGACCCCAGGAGCGCTCGACTCTGGGGGCGGCCCCAACTCATGCCAAAGCACACGATAGCTTGGAACGGTACTTCCCGCCTCCGGTCCCTGCTTCCCCTGGCCACCGTTTTCTCCTGTGCAAGGCAGAGAGAGAAAGAGAGAGAACATGAATTATTTAGATGTCAATTCCACTTTTCATTTTTTAAATATTACACGACTGTCCTGTGAGTCCTGGAAAATTGGAGGTCTGGGCCTCAGTCAGAGAAATGCAGGAAGGGGAAATGCCGGGGAAATGCAGCGGCCACAGTCTCTGGGGGCAGTCCTGCCGCCTCTGGGCCCCTCCTCTGGCTTCCACCAAAGGACATGGAAGGCTGACACAGAACACGCCCGTCCAGAGGCTCAGACCCCAGACCCGGGGACGGGCACTGCCCACGGACTCAGCTCATTTGGCCTCAGGAATTTTCACACGAATTGTTGCCACATTTATAAGCCCAGTGAGTCTACATGTAAATAACCAGACCTGCAGGTTTGGTTTGGTTTGTGTTTTACTGAGCGGACATTCCCTCAGGCCAGATACCTGCAGCTGAGAAGCTCGGCCCTCGTGATGGAGCTGGACCTCTGGTCCCCTTCTCCCTCCAGCCATTCCCCTCAAGCTCTGTGCTTCCCCAGACCTTCAGTTTTGCCTCTGATGGAATCCCAGCTCCTGACGCAGCCAGCTCTGCAGGGCAGGCCCCTCCTCTCTCTGCCCCCCATGCCTGCGTCCTTCCTCCCCTCCAGCACCCTGGGGGGCGCCTCCTGTTACCTCCTGCAGAGCCACCTCCTTGGGGCAGTGGCACAGTGCCCTGGACAGCAGACTGGGTGCAGGACCACAGGAGCCCTAGACCCACATGGGGGTCCGGGGTGCAGGGCAGCTCACATTCAAGGGCTCTCCGTCCATCCCCTTTCATGAGTGTGTGCGCTGCCCATGCACACGAGATCTCTGACCACGTGGAACCAGTCACTGCCGCCCAAAGCTTGGGGTTGCAGGAGCAGTGGACTCTGACTTGAGCTGGGCATTGGTAATTCCGAAATTTAATGTTGGAGAAATAGTGGTCAACCGTCTGTGTTGAATGGTGAGGGCACTTGTGATTTCAAGACTGTGTTGTGAGATTTAATCAGCGTGGGGGCAATCCAGACCCTCACCTGTGGTCAGACGGTGCAGCTACAGAAGGACCAGGAGGAGGGGAGCCCGGGGGCATGGGGTCTCCAGCCTGAGGCAGGCATGCTGGGAGCAGGCAGGTTCGGGACCGCAGAGCGGGGCCCCGTCCTGGTCCACGTCTCGTGGGCAAGGTTTGCTTCCAGCGGCTGATGCGCCGGGCGAGGTGGGAGGCAGATGGTCCAGGGCCGCACTTCCTGCTGCTTCTGGCCGTCTCTGGAGGGCAGGTGGCTGGGGGCACTTGGCTTTCCCAGCGTAAGAGCAGCAGCGGCCAAGCCGCACCGTCTGGCCGTGAACTGTGCGACTGCGCTGAGGCTGGCGGCGCCCGGGGCCTCCTGGTGGGCCCAGCTCCGCACGGTCCTCGGCCCACGGCGGCGGGCTCTCGCTCCCTGAGAGCGGGAGAGGAGACACAGCCTGAAGGTTCCTCGTCTGTGTCCTCAGGGAGCCGTGGGAGTACTGACTCCTGTCCTTGTGAATGGCCTCAACGGAACCTTTTCTGTTTAAGTAGCTGGGGGGGCATGAAAAATAATAGAGGATTGGCCGATTTTCCATCCCAAATAGGTGCCAAGACAAAATGCACAGAAAACAAGTAAAAAGACCTAAACTGTCAGGGTAATTGTTTATGTGTTTCTTTCCCATTTATTATTTTTTACGCCATTATTTCTACATCTTCCCAAAGGAATTGTCTCCTATTCACCCCAGAATTTTTGCTTATCTAAGGAAGACATCAACCCTATTGTGATTTGTCATATTTCAATGGATTTTTTCTTATTATTTTTCTCTGACTTTACATAAAGAAATTGTTTCTTTATCTAAAGTTAAGAAATGTGGGGGTTTTTTTCCTACAAAAAGGAAAGTCTTAGAAGAATGTAAACTGGTAGGGCGATGTTTGACAAGTAAACATTCAGAAGTGTTGGCAGAAGCTCATCCTTGTCACAGTTGCAGGTGGCAGTGGGACCTCCTCCTCCGAAGGCCTCTCTCAGGACACCTGCCTGTGGCTCACACGCCCAAGGCCACCTCCTGCTGGGGGTCACCTCTGCCCCCACAATGCGCCCAAGTAGGTGTCGGCCAAGAAAGTAAGGGCCTGGAAGCAGCTAAAAGGACCATGAAATCATCATGACCATATTTTCAAATCTGAATTAAAATCATAGGTGGTTACAAACCCCCTGAGCTGGAAACAAAGTGCTCGTGTGGTGACATCACACCACACGCAGACACACAGACACCCACACACGCAGACACACACATGCATATGAACACACACAGACATACAGTTGTACCACAGGCGCTCCCGCACACCTATCCACACACCTCTGAACAAGGCGGAGATCACGCTGAACACGCAGTCTGAGAGCCTTGGCGTTTCGGCCATCATGCGGTTATGACCCCCACAGTTGCTGTGCGGGCAGGTGTGTGTGGAGGGAAGCTGTGCCCTGGACTCCCAGACGCCCTGTCCCCTGCCTAACGTGTGTCCCTGTCCCTGGCACTGCATGACAGCGACAGCTTGGAATCTGCTCTTAGTTTCCAGTTTGGCAGTTCCTCATAAGCGATTTTCGAACACATCTTAGAACACTCCTTGCCATAAGGAAAGGACATTTTAGCTGCAGAGCTAATGCACACATACACCGAACAGTGAGCGGCAGTGGCTTGCTCAAAACAGGCTTACTGAGCGGACTGAGTGAGGTGGGATAAGAAGGCAAGTGCTTCTGAGTTGCTGTTTTCAGCCATGCTTGGTAAAACGTATTCGTTCATTCCATGTACATGTGATACACACACACAGGTACACACACGTATGTACGTGTGTATGACAGATTCCAGAGATTCAGCACTGAGCGAGAGAAAAAGATATGATATCACTTATACGTGGAATCTAAATTAAAGGCACAAATGAACTTATTTACAAAACAGAGACAGACGCAAGACATAGAGAACAAACTCACGGTTACCAGCGGGGGAAGAGGGTGGGAAGGGATAAACTCGGAGTTTGAGATTTGCAGATACACACTATTATATATAAAATAGATGAGCAGCAAGGCCCTACTGCGCAGCACAGGGAACTGTATTCAATACCTTGTAATAACCTTTAATGAGAAAGAACATGAAAACGGATATGTGTACGTAGACGTGTGCCTGGGACATGGTGTGCCAGAAACCGACACACTGTAACTGACTGTGTTCAATTAAAAAAAGCTGCTGCGGGCGCTGCCCGTGACCGCTCGGGCCGGCGGGAGGGTTTGCTAGGCACACTTTATCTTGTTAAAAGAATTCTTCCAAAGTCAGGAACTGAATGAACTTCATTAAGTTTGTTATGAAATGTTCCTTAAGCTTTTGTTGGCATCGTCAGACGGTGCATCTCCACTAACTCCAAAGCCACCTGATGACGCAGAGCGTATTAAAATGCTTCCTAACCTCATGTTCCCTGAAAACTCCCTGAGTGCTCTCCACTGACTCACAGCACGATCGACTGGATTTGCCAGTAGTATGTTCAGGATATTTGTTAATGTGTATAATTGGCCTTGGTCTTTAGTTTTCTATCTTAATATTTGTCATATTTTCCAAGCCTTAAACTTTATGATAATTAGTGAAAATGCATAGCCATCATAATGTAAAACCTGATAAAATTAGACACATCCCAATGAAAGGCGCCTACATCACTCATGTGAAAAAAGCAATTTTATTTATTAAATGCTACATGCAAATGCTTATTAAGCAGCACTTTACAAGTGTTTTTCTGATTATCAGAGTTCTGCCAGGTGACAACTGGTGAGGAAGCCGTTGTACCGAAGACACACAAAGGCACACGCGGATGTAGCCGTGCAACCATGACTTCAGAGTTTCTTATTTCATCAAATCCGTGTGGAGCGGCTGCAAGGCAAACATTGTGCTACGTGCTGGCAACTCAAAGACTGAGAAAAGGTAAGACAAGCTCTTCCTTGACAAGTCAAGTTTCCACTCCATTAACATGGAGACAAAACATGAAAACTAAAGTGACATCAGATGGGTCAGGTGACAATTAATTCCTTCAAACAAGGAGGTTTGGGTGTCTGCTCCAGGCCAGGCACAAACGTGGTGCTGAATAACATACGTGTGTGTGTGTGTGTGTGTGTTTGTGTGTGTCCAGTCTTAACTTAAATTTTGAAAATAACAGAGCAATGACCTGGGCTGACAGAGCAGTTTGTGTCATTGCCTTTTGAAATGGGATTAGGCAAAACAATTGCATAGACTGTGAAGACAGCACAGACAGAAAGAGAAATGCTACGGACGTGCCCACTGAACTCACAGGAGCTGTGGACAGATGGACGGAGGAGAGTGAGCTTCAGGGGCCCAGCCACACGTGGCCCCCAGAAGTCCTCCCCAGCTTCCCTCTCACCGGGGAACGAAGGTTAGTGACCGTCACACGCTGGCCAGCTCCTCGGAACCCAGAGGAGACTTCAGGCTGCTCTTAATTCACACCATCTACACGTCATCAAGGATCCTTTCTAGCCTCCTGAACGTCGGAGCTGTTCACCGCTTCACTCCTCAGAGAAGGAGTGCCCGTGGGACTTCATCACCGCCCCTCTGCTGTCTCACCGAGGATGCCCGGTGGAGGGAATGGTCACCTTGGCCGCGCACAGATGTTCCCCAGGAGCGGGAAAAGGCGGAGTCAGCACCCGCCCCCTCTTCCCATGAGCTGACACCAGTCCTGCATCAACCAGCAGCTGCTTCTTGCTAATGAGCTCTAAGCATGAAGAAATCCATCTTCGCAGCTGCCACACGCGACTTGGCCAAGTGCCCGCCACCAGCGCCAGGAGAAGCCAGGCCCGGCAGGAAGGCCTGGAAGTGTGTCCTGGCTCCTCGTGCAGCTGCTCACAGCCTGAGGCGTGAGGGCCTTTTGAGACTAGAAGACCGTTAACCCTGCATGTAGTTAGATACCCTTCCTTTTAATGGCCGGAGTTCAGGTTTTTAATTTTCACTAGCTAACAGCTTTGGAGACTCTGTGGCATGAAATATGTTGAAGAACTTTTTTCTCATCAAATCTGACTTTTACAATGGCCCTAACCAAACACAGAGTCCAGAGAACCCAAAGGATGTCGCCCAGGGGAGAATTTCCCTGCTGAGCGCCCAGCCCTGCTGCTTGAGAAGCTCGTGTAAGGATTCAGATCGCCCTGGGGTAAAGGGACTGGCTCATCCCCCCCAAGTTCCCCTGGCACTAACGATGCCTCGAGCCCTTTGCAGGCAACACTGGACACCCCACTGCTGGTGCAGGAAGACGGGGAACAAATACACACTCACCAGGCGACAGGACAGGGTGGGGCTAGCAGACTAGACGTAGCCAGCGTGGGCAAGAGAGGCCTGGCTGTGGAAGTGACAGAGAGGCTGAGCCCAGGACCACGGCACGACCTTCCACAAAAGGACGAGGGCAAGCGCATCCCTGCAGAGGGAACAGCCGGCACGACAGCCCAGAGGCACAAAGAGCGTGAGGCTCTCTCGGGACTTAGAGAAGGCCTGTGTGGCGGGAGTACCGGGAGGTGGGTGAGGAGGGCAGGCGAGCCCTGTGTCCCCCCCGTCCTGTGTGCAGGCCGCAGCTCAGACCCGGGACAGCTGCACGGACGGGCTACCGCATCCGTGTACTTAGAAAACCACTCGGCTCTGGTGTGGAGCACAGACTGGAGGGGAGAAGAGTCAGCTGTGACGTGTTGGGACGTCATCGCCTTGACCCGGGCGAAGGGTGGGACCAGAGTGACGGAGGCCAGGCTGGAGCATTTTGCAGAGAAAGTCAGCTGCGGTTTTCTCATCTCCATTTAGGGGATGTGTGACAAGGGAGAATCCAGAACTGCCCAGGGCCTGGGCCTGGAGAGGAGGCGGGCTGAGTCAGCCTGTTGGGACAGGCTAAGCCGGGGTGTCTGGGAGATGCCCCCGGAGGAGGAGTCAGGCGCTGGGGTCTCGGAGGAGACGCGGGGCTGAGAGCTGGCGGGCCGTCAGGTGCAGTGCTCAAGGCCGAGGGAGAAAAGTCTGCAACCTGGGACCTGGATACACTTCCTGGGAGTTTAGAGAGATCTCAAGAGAGGTGAGCCGTGCCCCTACAGTGGGGGTGAAGCCAGGAGAGTCAGGGTCTATGAGATGCTTACGGGGTGGGAGACAGGAACTTGGCACCGGGTCTGGAGGTAGTCTGAATCAGGGCGCCGGCAGATCACATGTCAGCAGGCTGCCTGCGTGCGTGTGCTCCTCAGAACAGAAAACCCTGTGGCCTGAACAGCAGTCCTGACCCTCCCACACTGGTGATCAGGCCAGACAGCTTTGTTTCCCTGGTCTCCTCACCTGTCGAAATGGGAGAGTGGGGTCGGCCAAGGTTCTGTGGTTGTTCAGACAAACACACCAAGATACAATAAAGATGCAGAAGTGCTTTGGAAGGAAAAACGGTCCAGTCCGTGCGTGGGTGACGTTATCAAACTAAGCATTTGCGTGGGAATTGGGATGTGGAATGCACGCGTGTTTATTGTGAATCAGCCAAGTTGTTTCTTCCCAGAAGACCTCTGCTGGTTGGGCTGTGTGACCATTTGAGAACGGGAGGCTGAGCCCATCACCGAGTGGGGAGGCTCCCTGGCAGGGCGGGGCGGACCCATCCCGAGGACACTGACATCGGGGACAAGATGTGAAATGTGGCAAGGTCACCTCCTAGGCTGTGGGCAGGCGATGGAACTGGCCCGGAGAGCCCCACGGGTCACGTTAACGTCCTCCTCCCAGGGCCCCAAAGCCGTCAGTCCGTCCAGCCAGCTGCCTGCATCTGAGAACCCAGAGCTCTGAGCAGAACCATGGACTGAGGAAGCTCGGCTTCTCCCTGAATCCCAGAGCCCGTCCCCACCCCCCATGCTGGGCGTCACCCCAGGACCACCGGCTGAGGACCCCCAGGTGGGAGTGGGGCTGATGGGTCTGTGAGGGGTGGCTTTTCCAGAAACCAGCACTCCGCGTGTGCACACACAGTGTTCAGAGCATCCCTGGGCCCCCCTCTCTCACACCCTCAAGGGAGGGACCCAGGCCGAGGTTTGCTGACCAACCTACAGGTAGAAGACTTCGTGCCGGGGGGCCCTGTTTCCTGGGGGGCTCAGAAGGGCTCTGCAGTGCACTGATTGTGGGAAGGAAAATCTCCCCTTTCTGGGAAACTGAATAGGGACAATTCAGCCCAATAAATCCATATAGATCAAAGGCAGTCACACAAATTTGAAAACTTAGTATGAAATTACACTTTAATTACTCAGTTTTGATCACAGTAAAAAATCTGTGTATGCATACACGCATATTTTAATTTCCAAGGAAGGGGGGCCTGGGTCTGCTGAGCAAACAGCAAGTATTTCGACATTCGCTTGATCCGGTGACCCTGCTGACCGCACCGCGAAATCCAGTTTTAAGAAAGTATCTCCACCGCTGTACAAGGTTTTGTTCTGAACTGTAAGGCCTGAGGTTTTAATTTCACATGTATTACAAGGGAGTTCAAGAAGATGGTTAAAAGCAGATTTTCTAGTAAGAAAAGAGAAAGCAGCCAGCCTTATTAAGGGCTCTGGACTATCGCTGAGTGAAGATTAATGATGAAGTGCTGCGGGGTTGGTGGCGAAGGCGGCTGGCGCGTCCCGGCAGAGCCGGGAAGTCATTAAGGCCCCAGCGCCGCGGGGACGGGGCCGGAGCCCCAGGGCCAGGGGGCACGCAGCAAGCGGAGTGCGGCTCTTTGAAATCAGCCAGCCAGACAGAAAGGCGACCGGCCAGCGGCTCCCTCACTAAGCACAGGGCCAGAAAGAGGGTGACGGGGACTCGGCCTCCGCAGGCCCAAGGCTTCTCTTCAGTACACTCAGGTACGGTTCTAAGCGTCTTATCTCATCGCTCACGCAGACAGGGAACTGGACTGACCGCAGTGGGTCCCCTGCTAGTTTGATGCTGTGTCACTGTTGTTACTCCCTTTACTTAGGGGGGCAGCGTGGGGACCACCACGGACACCCGGCCGAGCTGGGTCCGCTGGCCGCGCGCAGGAGTCCCGGCTGGCGCTGAAGGGCAGGGCAGCGTGCCCCGCAGGCGCCCGGCGAGGAGGACGGGCCGCTGGTGCTGAAGAGACCCGAGCTCCCCGAAGGCTTTCAGGGAAAGGTTTTTAAAGGCAGGCTGAGGGGGGTGCGGGGTGTGACCAGCTCGTGGACGCTCTGCTGGCTGGCGGGGGGGGAGGGCGCCGGGGTCAGCGTCCGCAACCTTCTGGCCCCAGCTGGTCTGGGCTCCGCGTGCTGGTGGGCGGCACGCGGTCAGCGTCTCCTGCCTGGGGGGGCTCAGTCTCTGCCAGACAGCTCTGGGCCAGGGCGCAGGACGCCCTGTGCAGCCCGTGGGGAGGAGCCAGAGGTCCCTGACTTTGTTTATGGCTGAACTGTTACTGTTTTGTCTTGCTTGGCTGTTTCCCGTTGTTTCTGCATTTTCTCACTTCTCTGCTTATATCTGCTCTTTCGGGGAAGGCCTAGGAGGCTAAAGCTTTTCTGCAAACAAGAAGCAGGTGGAGGACATGGGGATCTGCCCCAGGGAGCCCCCAGAGGGTCTGGCTGGGTTTCACCATCGCAGAGCAGCCCTCGTTCTCCCGGACGTGCTCCCGGGGCTCCGCTGCGGTGGGACATAGATGATGGATGTCCTGTGAGGCCCCAGAGGATGAGAACTGCCTGGTCCCAGGACTGAGGTGCCCGCGGTCACGCTGGCCTCCCTCCCTCCACCTGCCCTCACTTTCCTCATTTCGGCAAAGTGCACGCGGCCAGAGGAAAGGCTCTGAAGCTGCACTGGGTGCGCGAGTCCTCCGTGGGGTCCACGATCTGCTAGGGTCCTGCGCTCCTCCCACGCCTCCTCCTCGGGGGGGCCGCCTCCCACACGCCCGGCAGAAGGTTCCGGCAGCTGCGGGGCCGGGGTTCAGGTGCAGGTCTGATCTTGCGCCTTGCAGCCCCTCTGCAGGCTGCCGAGCACCTGTGTCTTCATCAGCAGCAACAAAACATTAGCAGTGAGGACTTTCTCCCAGAAATGGCTGTTTCCTGAAAAGACCCTGTATCTGCTAGCCGGGGACCGTGCATTAACTAAAACCTTTATTAAAAAAAAAAAAATCAAAGCAGAGGGCTCGGAGGCAGCTCCTCTGGGGGCAAGGACCGCACCCTGCGCCCGGCCGGACCCACAGAGGGAGGCCAACGAGAGGGGCTCGTGAATAAAAGAAGGGGCTGACCTCCCAGGGCCACGTGGGGCGCCAGCCCCCCACCCCAGGCTCTCCGCGGCCTGGCAGGCAGCGCCCCGGTCCTTAATGACCCTAGTGATTTTTTCCCTCCTCTGCCTCGTAAGATCCTTTCCGTTTGAGGAAACTGTCGGGGCATGCTTGTTAGGGAGGGAGGTCTTTGAAATCCACCCAGCGCTGCTCCACACGTGAGCCATGTATTATGGAAGGCTGATTAATGTTTGAGGCAAAAACTCGGTGAAAAGACTCTGGGCTGAAATGCCCACCCAGCTTTCAATCTCTAACGCCCCACGCGTGACTGGGTGCGCTCATTCTGAACACGGGGAGGAGGAAGAGGAGAGCGCTCTGCGGGAGGAAGGAAGGAGCAGTTATCCATCCGAGGACACAGCCTCCCACACGTGGCCCAGAAATGCCTGTCATCCGGGGCTGACTTCTAACTCCTTGATTTATTCCCCTTGTGAAGAGAAATTTTGCAGAACATGAAAATTGCTATCATTTTAAAATTGTGGTCTTACAGCTGTCCCCATCAAAACCCATCGTAAGTATTACACCACGTAGATCGCAGGTGACATAAATTAGGAAATGTCTCCGGGGAAGACCGGCTGGGGATTCAAAGCGCGGCGGGGCCGGGGCAGCAGGGAAAAGCCAGAGTGCCCCATGCCCACCCCCCTCCCCCAGCCCCCGCCGTGGGCCCCAGCCCCCCACATCCCTCCCGGCCTGACTGCCATCTCTCCCTCCCCATGCAGAGAACAGAAGAGAAAGTCATTGGAACCGCCAGCTGAGTAGGCCATAGACGCCTCCGGAGCGTCGCCAGGTGGGACCTTCAGAAGGGGACTCCTGGCCCCAGGAGTCGGGTGACGCTGCGCCTCCTGGCCCGCAGCCCCTCTGCTCTGCTGAGACCCTTCAAGACGGCTCTGGCCCAGGGACCCCGCACTGACAGCTCAGTGATGCAGGCATGGTCTTCAGACTCCAGCTCCCCCTCCTTATCTCTGTGATGTGAGCCCGGCTCCCAGGCCTCAGTTTCCTCGCAGGACAAATGGCCTTTGTTCTGCTCACAGCCCCCTGTGGCTCCTTAGTCCTTCAGAGGAAGGAGCTCCAGGTCAGGGAGGGGCCGTGCTGCTCTGCCATCCTCCTCTCCCTTCCCGGCTCCCCTCCTCCCTCCCCTCCCTCTCTGCCTTCCCTCCGCTCCTCCTCACTTCCCTCCTGTCCTCTGTCGCTCTCCCTTTCTGCTCTGCACTTCCTGAGGCCCCTATTTCCTCACTGAGTCAATAAGCCTTTTACTCTTACATCCTGTCTGTTTACTATTCCTCTAAACATTCAAGCTCTTATTTCTTTTTCCTTTTTTTTAAATTTGATGGAGCTCCCAGGGATTGAACCCAGAGCCTCGTGCACGCTAAGCACGTGCCCTGCCCCTGAGCTACACCCTCTCCCCACAACCTCCTGTTTCTGAATTAAGACATGACCACCGAGCACACACTGCAGAGAGCCCGGGGGGCCCCAGGCCTGGTGCACTCTGGGCGGTGACTCCGTGCCAGGCGGCCACCTGGGTGCCCCGTCCCAGGCCCCCGGGACTCCAGCCACCTGTGGGCAGTTTCCAGGACTCATCTTGTCCTCAGTGATTTAGGTGTTGAAAAGGACGCTGCTGGGTGAACCCCCTTCCCAGTGAGGCTGGGAGCTCTACTCCTACCCTCGGCTTGAGAACTGCTGGTTTTGAAGCCTTTTTGCAGCCTGAGCTCCTGCGCCAGCCCTGGCGCCGGGCTCCTGCTCAGCCCTCCACGTGCCTGCAGCTCTCTCAGGCAGCAGCTTCCTTGGGGTGGGCTTGGGAAGGACACGGACCCTCCGGGCAGGGGGATCCTGGCCCCTCTCCTGCCCCGCTCAGCCCCGGGGCCCTTGTGAGGACTGAAACAGACCCTGCTAAACGTCTTCCCATGCTCGGCACTCAGGTTTGTATTTAATTGCAAATCCAAGGGAAGGGCACTCCAATTAATGCCTTTACATTTAGATTTTATTAAGTATTTGTAAAAAGCTTTTGACTGCAAGACCCTACCACCCAAGCCCTTTTTTGGTTGACTTGAAAATACACCTTTCTGTGGTGGTGGACACAGCCCTCTGAGCCAGCATGTGCCAGAGTCCAGATGACTTCTCAGGCCTGGGTGAGGAGGGGGCCAGGTCCCCCTCGGGGAGGACCGCACCCCGACAGAGCCCACCTGGGGCAGGGGGATACCCCCACAGCTGGCCTGGTGTCTGGGGCAGTGGGCGGCGGGGCACAGCTCTCTCGAACGTTCACCAGCGTGAACGCAGACCCCGCTGCCCTCTACCTGCGCCTGACTCCCTTTTTTGTATGTCTTACCCCCAAAATTACAGCTTAAAGTGGCCAAAATAAAATTTATAAAATGGGAAACTTTTGAACTAAGAGAAAGATCCAAGTGTTCACCTCTGTCCCAGGGGTGTCCAGATAGTGTCATCGGAAAGCAAACTGTAAACCAGCCCCCATGATCTCCCCAAATGGCCAAAACCCCTCAATTCGCGTAGAATCTGGCCTTACGTGTGAGACCATCAGGCAGGGGCCCATGCTCCGTGCTGCGGCAGACGGGGGAGGGAGAGCCCTTCCCTTCTGTTGTCTGAGCTGCTGGGGTCGGCGACGGCGGTTCCTCCAGGACCTTACAAATACGCCCTCACTCTCTTGATCTATGACTTTACCAGAGCGAAATGCTAACAAGATATTTTTAATCAAAAGGCAGCTTAAAATGCAGTAAATTTCGAAATGGAAAAGTGACAGTTCGTGTAGAAATGCTTTCAGAGAACAATGTCGACATAAACTGAGCATGAATTATGTGTAAATGTTTGTGTTGTTTCCTCCTAAAAGTTCAGCCCTTAAAAGCAGACTGCGCAGAAGTCCGTGGGCAGGGGGTGGCCGGGGGCTGGGGGTGCCTGCGCTGGACGCCGGAGGGGCCCCTCCCCTCGGCCGCCGCCCCCGCACCAGGGGTGACGCGTGGGGCCGCCCGGTGGGGAGGGGACGCCGCTGAGGGCGCTCCCTCCTCAGAGCAGTGAAGACCCCTCAGCAGTTGGGACGCTCTCCTGCTCGAGGGTGAAGATGGGCCCAAGGCGGGAGGCCGGACCCTGGGGCCGCGCTCACCTCGGACGGACGTGATCGGTGGCCGATTGCCTGCGGGCGGCTACGCGGCGGGCGTGGGGGGCCGAGCCCTGTGCTCCAGGCGCCCACGATCGGTCGTGTGCTCAGTCACCGCCGTCTTGAAAGTCTTAATAATTTTTGATCAAGGGACCCCATGTTATCATCTTGTGCTGGGCCCCCAGGTTATGGAGCTGCTCCCCCGCCCTCCCAGGGTCCAACCCCACGCCCTCGACCGCTTTCCGCCATGTTTGCAGCCTGGTTCTGGTGTCGGAAGTGCCCCCATAGAGTGCCTGGCATCACCTTAGCATCGGCTGCAAGGCCGTCTGTCATGGGCGCTTCTGCCCCCTCCTGTCTGGGGCACCCCCAGGAGAGGGTCATGTGACGTCCCCCTGGCTTTGGGGAGAGCGGGTGGCCTAGGCGGACCCAGGCTGACCCAGCGGGGGTGGGTGCAGGGGGCGGGGACTGGAGGTGGGAGGGGAGGGGAGGAGTCCAATTTACTGTCCTTGTGCTATCTGTCCCCTGCTGATGCCCGCCCCTGGCCACACTCACCAGGAGACCGCACGAGTCCCCCTCTGGTGCTGGAAAGCAGCGTGGACCCCACAAGACCGAGGGAGGTGGAGGCCGAGAGGAGAAGGGAGGTGACGCCCGGGATTCAGGTTTCTGTAACCAGTGACGGAGAGAGGAAACAGAGGGCAGGGGCCGGGCCTCAAGGAAGAGTCAGCGGATGGAGGGACCCTAAATTAGAAGGCCCACCACAGCGTGGTCCTGGCTGCCGGCGGCGAAAGCACTCGCACAGCAGAGGCAGAGGGGCACAGCGAGGGCGCAGTATTGCTCAGAAGGGGAAATGGAAGGAAAGGCGCTCAGGTGGGAGCCGTCAGCCAGGATGGCCAGTCCCGGCAGCCCCGGCTCTGGGGCGGCCACGTGGGCTGTTAGGGGAGGCTCCTGCCACCATGGCCTCCTTCCGGGCGTGTGGGGGCCAGTCGCCGTTTTTCTGTCCGTGTGTGGACTTTTCCGGCTGTTGTCATGGCAACTGTCAGCATCATGGTGCCGGCGGGTGTGTCACTGGGCAGCTAACCTATGACAATGCGCGTATAATGAGGTCAAGGTCACTGGGAGCCGAGTCCTCGACCACCATGGGCCTCGTGGTTCTGCCCAGTCCTTGTTTCTGCTCTGCGGCCGCCTCCTGAGACTTAGAGTCGTCGGTTTGTGGACAAGGGAGGGGCAGGGGTGTGGTCCTAGGGGTGGCAACTCGGTAACAGGAATGTTGCTTTTACCCAGAATGCTGGCCGTCTGGTGGGCTCAGTGTCCCCCCAAAAAACCATCTCTGAAGATCTTGCTCAGCCATAAACAAAAGCAGGGGCTGGGGAAGGGGACATTTAGTTTCTGCGGAAGAACTTAAAGACACCGTTGTGTGTGCTCCTTGAGGAGGACCCCGGCCCCTGCCCCAAGGCCGCACTGCTGTCTCCTGGCTGCTCCTCCTTTGTTCCTGTGCACCCTCACTTCTGTGATTAGCAGCTCTTTGAATCTGCCCTTTAGGACTCAGGGAAGGTCAAGGAGGCCGAATGAAGCCTGTGTCCTACAAGAGAAAATGGGGGAGAGAAAGGATTTGTACCATGGAGAGCCCACAGGGTCCTGCTCCCTTTCGGAAGCAGAAGACTGGCTGGAGTTTGCACCTTCCGCAATCAGGCTCACGCTGGCATCCAGGGAGAGCCGTCTAGTAAGGTGGATGACTCTCTTAAGGAGACACGGGCGCCTGAAAGATTTCCTTTTGGATTTGAAATACGGGAAAAAAGAAAGAATGATGCTTAAATGAATAAGCCTGAGTTACAAGGAAAGGACTTACTCTTCAACTTGATGCAGTCGTTCAGGCAGCACTCAGTGAGCCCTGAGTGTACGCCCGGCTGTGCATATTGATGGGGATACGGAGGGGCACCCGCCGCCCAGGGGGCTGGGCGGACAGAGCCCTGGGAGCCCGGGCAGCGGGGCCGCCGGGGGCAGCAGAGGCGGGAACTCGGCTGGAGAGCGGGGGGTGGAGGGGGAAGATCTATTCCTGGGTTTACGCGCCAACCGGTGAGCGGCCAAGGTGCACGGTTGGCCCCCTTGTTGCTTATGGAGACTGAAAGAAGAAATGGGAAATGAAATATAAAATCATTAAAACACAGGTTTTAAACTATGAATCACATCCTGAACACTTAGCTATATTCTATATTTTCAAGTTAAAATGTATCGCCTCCCTGATTTCCTTTACACACATGTCAACTGAGATACAAGGCACAGCCTAGAAGTCGAGAGCTGTGCTCTGTTTGGTGGGCGTTTCTGAGGACAGGAGCCCCTGGAGCCTGGGACAGCGGCCTCTCAGATGCCTCTGAGGGATGGCTCCACAGAGGCAGGACACACAGGAGGTTTTACCACAAAGACCAGGCACTCGGAACATTAAAGAGGACTGTTAACGAAAGAAGCCCAGAAGTGTCCAGGTGAGGAACTTAGCGCTTTCCTACGTACGGGAGGGCGCAAAGGTCTGGGCTCCCTGAAATCACTCCTCTGATGGGCACCGGAGCTGCCGGGGCCAGTGTCCTGTGCTTTCCCGTCCTGCGTCCCCTCGGGGGCACCGCTGGGGGCGGCCGCAGGGGCCGGGCTGCCTGCTGGTCTCCGTCCTGAGCCCCCTCCGCTCACTGTCGGGGGCGGGGGCAGCGGCTGGTGACCTGATGGCCACAGCGTCCTTTGTTTACTGATGTGGCTGCGATGTTTTTCTATCACACATGTGTGTGTGTGTATGTGAGAGAGAGAAGAGACTGACTGGCGATGCATCTCCCAGTACGTTCGGGCAGCCTGAGTAATGGTGGAAAGGGGTCCAGCCCTGTCTTTGGGAGTCAGGATCGGAAAGCATCCCAGGATGGGCCTGACCGTCTTTCTGGGAGTGCCGTGTGTGCTGCTGGAGCCTGGTGTCCCCAGGGTCAGCTTCCTCCAGTAGCCGCGGGATGTGGGCAAGGGACGCCCGGGCACAGGATGGCGGGGCCCACATCATAAAGCGTTTTCTTCTGCCTCCGTCACCGCTTCCCTTTCCTAAAAGCGGTGGCTGAATTTATCGCCCGTTGGAAACATAACACAACTGAGTCAAGCGGTGCCCCCAGCCGCCTTGTCCTTCCAACCGCGTTCCATCTGCTTTGCCTCTTTGCTGCGCTATTTTTCCCAGGATCTGCCAATGGAGGCCGGGGCTCCCATAACTCATCATCAGAGCCGGAGTCTGATCCGAAATCTTCAGGCTCTAATTCCTCATATTAAAAACAAACGCAGCCAATTTTATTACTTGAACTTCAACTTTAAATTGGAAAGAGTTTAATGGCTGTAGTCGATCAGACTCAGTGCAGGAGGGAAAAGAAAAATCGTTTTAAAGTTCCAGGTGCTGCCTCGCATTGAGCTAATGACACCCACCTGCAGCCCCACGTGAACAAATTAAACCCTTAATTATGTTTTTAATGAAGACTGGAAGGCTTCAGGGAATGGGTTTTGTGTTGTTTGCATTTCTAAAGAGAAGTCCCTGAACAGAGGCAAGGCTGCCCTGCCCAGAGGAGCCGGCGGGGCACGGGACAGTGCTTCCTCCTCCGGCTTCTCCTTCAGACCCGGAGCCTCGTCCTCCACCCTCCATCCTGCACCCTGCAGGGCTGGGCTGGCAGTCACCCCTGCCGTGGACCATGGACACTTCTCTAACTTTGCACACCCCCACTACACACCGTTTAATTTTCCCCTGAAGACAGGAAGAAAGGGGGTGCAGGGTAGAGACCTGGGGCCCAAATGCCCACGTGCTCGGTTCACAGGGCAGCCAGGGCTCCCTGCTGAGATGGGGGAGCCGCTCCTGTCACCTTCGCTGACTGTGTCCTCCTCCCCCTTGTCCCCCTCCCCCCCCTTCGGAGGAGCCCCGCCCTTGGGCCCTTGTGGCATCACCACATCCCTCCCCATCACTTGCACACCTGCCCCAGGTCTCTGGAGTGGAGAAAATGCTCATTATTCCACCGAAAGAGTGAATCAGATGTGTCCTCCGGGGAGGTGCTGAATTCAGTCTGAGCCAGGTTTAGCTGCGGGGACCCCTGCAAGGCAGAGTGGAAGGTCGTGTGGGCTCTGGGAGGGGTGCACTGGGGAGCAGGGGCGGGCGCGGGGCCCAGAGACACAGGCCCAGCCCATCTGGTAAACGTGGTCAGAGGGCAGACTCCGAGGGTGGGGAGGCCCTGGGGGACGGACCCTAAGTGGTGCGAATGGCTGTGTCCTTCCAGCACTGACTCAGGGCCACCCTCGCCCTGGCCCAGAGCTGGAGGCACAGGGAAATGGCAGAGAAGGCCTGCGCAGATCCAGTCCGTGACTTCCCTCATCACCATGTGCACCAGTGAGTGATGGAGACGCGCACTCAGGGAGCACACGGAGAACCACCACACTTTGTGGAACACGAGGCAGAGGACAAACCAGGGCAGTGGGGACACTGTATTCAGGACTCGGTGCTGGTGGCGTGAAGGCCGGAGGCAGGTTCCCGGGGTGTGCGTGGGCACAGCCGAGCAGAAGGAGGGGCAGTGATGGAATCCCTAACAAGCAGGAACGCTCTCTCTCAGTCGAGGACCTTCAGACATGAGCGTAGAACGGTTATCCCAGGGAACGAACAATGCTGAGAGCTGCTCGAGGGCTGTCTTTACTTGAACTGAAGCAGAGAAGAGGTATAATACTGAGAGAGAGAGATTCAGCCGCTGGAAGGGGTGAAGCCGAGGTTCCCCTGGTCTTGGGTTGACGTGGGGGGAGCCAGGCACCTGGTCGAGGGCAGAACCTGCAGACGCTAGACGCTGAGGAAGGACGGGCCAAAGCCGGAGAGGGAGGGCGCTGCAGGGGGACTGGGCCTGAGGGACGCGGAGAGCCTTGTGTCGCACGTCAGCCGAGTGGAGCGGCTGGGGCTGGTGGGTGTGCCAGATGTCTGCCCCCTCGTCGTGTTCAGTTATCTCCCCTTCACAGCTGCAACCAGCCCTTCTGACCAGATGGACAGACAGATGTAGTGGAGCCAACGTGGCTCCCATGTGATGAACGGCCCACGCTGGGCGGGAGGAGTCCAGGAGGCCACTCTTCAGTGTGGAGGCTTCCGGAATCCTCTGGGGGCAGCAAGGAAAGTAGGTTTCTGTTTCTGTAACCTGGTTACCACACGTTGTTCAACAAACATCCCTAAGGAGAGCGGACAGCGGACCACCATTCAGTGCGTTCTTCCGACCTCTGCGAGTCGCTGTTAGCACGAGTCAGGCTCAAACTCCCTGGGAAATGAACACTCCCGGGGGCAGGACTGCGCGCGCCGGCGTCACTCCGGGCTGTGTGGGCACCTTCACTGGAACCTCAGCCTTCCCGGCCGCCCCCAGAGGCGGATTCCGGAGTGGGCTTCCCGTGACAGCCCCAGCGAGGCAGGAATGATTAACAAGCGTGCCTCTCGCCCCTGGAATTACACACCTAGACAGATGTGGCGGGTTGCAATGTGCTGGAAAATATTTTTAATAATTACCTGAGTGAAGTCCCAAGGACCTATTGGAAGTGATCTATTTAAATGTCAATGCCATTCATCTTTAACGAGAAAACAAAACCTTTCGGCACTATTAGTCTTTGGAATTACAGAACACATTGGTTGATAGTCTGTCATTTTCAAAACCAAATAAGGAAAGACCATTAAAAAGCTGAGTTTGGTATAATTTGCCCGGCCCGGGTCTCCGGGAACGCGCTGCCGCCATCTGTAGCTGCTGCTAGCTAGTTAGTGGCGATGTCGCCATCATGATGGATAGCTCAATAAAACCATGCCAGCTGGCAAAACACATTTTGGGGATTCAGGCCGTGTAAGTTAGATCAAAAAATTATCAAGATAGATAGCATGATCGGAAAATAGAAGAGTTTTTGATCTGATGCTGAGAATTCAGTGTTCTACATTACTTTTTTTCAAGGGGCAGGAAACAAGGTGTCGGCACATAGGAGAGTGGACAAGCACGCAGGCGAGGCCTCTGCTGGGTTAGAGACCCCGGCCTGGGCTGCATGAATCTGCAACAGAACCCAGGCCCCCGTCCCTCCCCAAACCAGAGCCCCAGTGTCCTCATCTGAAGTCCCCTGGACCGCAGGGCTTTGCTGGGGGCGGTAAAGGGCCGTCAGGGTAACCAGAAGGCTGTTTGCAAAACTGGTACCTCCTCCCCTTCGTCCCCTCGACGCTGTAAATCTATCGCGAGAAAGAAGTAACTGAGTTCGAAATAGAGGCTCAGTGGTTGGCGAAGCTCCCCAAATCTACAGGGAGGGTTGGACCAACACGCACCGACTCAGTGGATTTGGTGTCATGGCCCCCCATCACGGGAGAGTTCGGTGAGATGCGTCTGTAGGGGCTGGTGACTTATTCAGGAGCCATTCGGTGTGGACTGACAGCCAGCCATTTCAGACAGGAGCTGTTCCTTCAACGCTCTGCACGTGGTTTCTGAGCCACTGCCATGTGCTGGGGACCATTTAGGTGTCAGAAATACTATCATCAGGTGGGGAGAAAAAAAGGAAAAAATCCCGACCACTGGGCATAGGCCACGCTGCACTTTTTATATAATTTGTCATTATGCATATACAGTCATTTTATATATAATTATAAAGGAATAATTTACAACATAAATTAATGCAATAACTCCATAATCACATGGTATTAAATAAAGCTTACGTTGAATTTCCGCAGGTTGGCGGTGAGCTTTGTGCTCTGAGGAGAGGCTGTTCCTGGGTCTGCTGGGGTGCGTCCTCCCTGTCTCTGACCCTGAAGCTTCCGACCCTCAACTCTTATATAAAGGACGTAAGTGACCCCCAGGCCAGGGTCAGGGGGACGCACCACACCATCCACTTCAAATGCCCGAGATGGTCTTCACGGCAAATCTGATTCATTGCTTGGGCTGCACGTGAGCTTCTGCCTCCCTCCCAGGGTTCTGTCCTCCCCGTTTTGTCGCTTGGAGAAGAGCACGCGACGGGCCCCGCGGAAGCAGCTCTGAGGCGGCGGCGCCCCGTGCGGCGCAGGCTCACGGCCTCCGGCTCTCTGACATACATTCACACGGTACCAAGCACGTTGTTTAAAACGCCGCGTTTAAGCAAGGGCTCGGAGTGTTGAGATCCTTGAAAATAACGTGTCGGCTCAACGCAGCATCAAAATTCAGGCAATTGCTCCATGATTATAAGGAAAACTCCGTATTCCTCACAAATCAACGTCTCTGACGTGAGAAGGAACGTGCGTGTGTGTACGTGTGACTGAGACGCGCTGCGCACCAGAGACTGACACAACGGTGCAGACTGACTGGACTTCAATTAAAAAAAAGGAAGGGAAAAGAGCCTCCAAGTTCTCTGGAAGATGGCAGGTTCCCGTGAGGAGGCGGGAGAGCCAAGACACGGGAAGCAGCGCAGAGGGCGCGGGCGGCAGACGGGGCGCGGGGCCCGCCGCACACGCTGGTGCTGCCGCGACCTTCCAGGCTCTGCTGCGTTCGCGCTTGTCCCTCTGGAGCCACAAACCCCAAACTGAGAGGCAGACATGCTCCGCAGACCCAGGGCCCCTGTGTCCGGGAGCGGGAAGAGCTGATGGGCACCTCCCGCCCAGAGGGTCCCCGCAGCCGAACGACTGGTTTGGGATTTTTTCTTTCTGCCCCCGTTTAGAAATGAGATGGGGAGGAGAAAACCTGGTCAAGTGAAGCACAAGGCCGTTGTCCCCAGAGGCCGAGCTCTCTGTGGTCACCGAGGGTCCCGGCAGAGGGCACTTGGCGCAGCTCCACCCCAGGGACGCCCACCAGGAGGCCACGGCTGGGTCCACACGCGAGTGAGGCTGCAGCTTCGCCCCCAGACCTGGGCTGGCCGGGCGCCGGGATCTGCGGTCTTCCTCTCTCTCCAGGAGCACGAGTGGGTCCTGACACCAGGGGGTCCACTCTCCCAGGCCCCCCTGGCCTCCCCCGTTGCAGGAGGACATCCGACAGCAGTGGGCTTCAGGGCAGCGGCTGGCAGCGGGCACCCCCTCAGCCTGGCTAGGGAGGAGGTGCCCTGGGAGGCTGGCTGGGACCCCTTCTCCTGGAGGCGTCCCTGCCTCTGGAGGTGAAAATAAGAGCAAAGCGGTGATTCTGCAGTGTCTGCTGGCCTCTCGGATTCCAGATGGTAGATTCAAATGCCGCGGAGCCAGGTCGCACGTTCCCCTCTCTTCTTCCCTGTGCGGTGGAAACGCCGTTCTTTGCTTTGAGGTTGTCTTAAGGACTTGACACAATCAGGTGCCCCCACCTTGGGTCGGGCCGCATGCAGCTCTTGTAAAACCAGCCACAGAGAGGCCAGGCACCAGAGACGGCCAGTCCCCAGCAGCTCATCCCAGGACCTTGATTCATCTCTCCCGCAAGCGCACTCCCCGCCCTGCCGCCCGTGCAGCCTTCCGCTAGCGGGAGCGACTCCTGAGAATGTGTGGGCGGCACCCCCCCCCCTCCGCCCCGGGACTGGCCAGTGGACCACAGGATGCAAGAGACGCTGCCAGAAACCGGCTGCTGCTCCCAGCGCTGGAGAGTCTCCCCGGGCAGAGATGATTGGCAGCCAGGGAACCAACCAGACTCGTCACATAATGAGAGGCGATTCAGTGGACGGCCCGCCCCTCCTAGTCCTTCAGCTGTAACACAGGCGTGTGCACACACGCACACATGCACTCACCCGCACACACACGGGCACACACACACGGGCACGCACACAGATGCACAGAGGGTCTCTGAAGAGGAAAACTGCAGGTCGAGACGCCAGTGAGTCCAGGAGCCTGGAGAGGGTCGCCCCACCGTGTCTGTGGGCCGAGGCATTTCCGGAATTGGCGTCGAGATCCCAGAGGTAAGTCAAGCCGCCGGGGAGCCATCCAGAGATGGAGGTGATTTTGGAACAGGCTGCTCCTGGGGCTCCCGGAGAAGTAGGAGCATAAGGAGGGGCCGCTGCCTGACGCAGTGCAGCCCCCTGAGGGCAGCCCTGCTCAGCCCCGCGCCTGACTTTCCTAGACACCCGCCAGGCGCCGAGCTCCCGCCCGGCCCGCAGCAGCCCCGAGGCCGGCTGTTACGGTCGGCCCTGCTGGCGCGGTGCTCTGCCCTGCAGAGAGGTGGCTGCTGAGCGCTGGAGAACTGTGGTCGTGCTCAGGGGACCCTCCCCGCAGGTGGGCCGGGCTTCCGGGTCCCAGCAGAGGAGACCCTCCTCTCCGCGGCATTCCCCGTGGTCCGGCCCCCCCTGGAGCTTCCCATCAGGCCCTGCTCTGACCCCGCCGCACCTGGTCCTCTCGCACTCTCCCTCCACCGCTCCTCACCCCTGCACTGGGTCCCGCGGAGCTCGCCTGCCTGGGGGTGCTTATCCCACCGCGTCCCCCTGCCTAGGCTTCCCTCCCCTCCACAGCTCGGGCTGCCCCAGGGGCATGTGGTGGCCCAGGCTCCAGACGAATTTCGTATTCAGGGGGCACAAAGATGGGAGAATTCAACCCCAGCTGGACGGCTGCCGTTGGCTGTTTGTCCCGAACTGCTTGGCCATCTGTGTCTGCAAACTTACAGAGAGAGCCTGGCGGTCAACAAGCTCACAGTGACCCCACCCCAAGTCACAGTGGAGCCCCAGGCCATCGCTGCGTGCCTGCGTGGGCTCGGCCGTGCTGCTCAGCCCCCGAGTCTAAAGGTGTGGATTGTATGACCCACAGCAGGAGGCTGTGAGAGACACTAAACAGTCTGAAATACAGATTTGGGTGCCTGGCTCATAGTAAGTACTCAAAAAGGCAGATTCCCTGCCAGGGGTGCACGGATGCCCCCGCCGGCTCCGGGCTCAAGGACGCAGAGGCACCCCCGCTCGGAGGCGGTCACGGCACCAGACTCCATGGCTCTGCCTCTCGCTTCGTTGCTGGACTCGGTTACTCAGATACACACGCTCGAGTCCGCCTACCTGAGAGCACCTTCCTGCACAGCGAAGGGCAGCCTTCGCTCTCATGAGTCACCAAGAAGGAGAGACTGTCCCCTCTCGTTTCCTCTAATTCCAGTTGGGACTTTTGAGGAAACCAAGCCTGACTTAAAACCTGGACGAGCCAAATCATTCATGATTTGTTCAAATCTGCACTTGCTGGGATCTGGGATAAAAACGATCTGTCTTCAGAGGTCTTAAAAGCACCGAGGAACAGCCACGCTGTCTTGCTCCCGTCCCCAGCCTCACCTGCCATTTCTCTACCGTCTTCCAAAATCACGCTGCTGTGCCACGATGGTGACGGCCGCCGGCAGGGACAGCCTTTCAGCGCCCAGTCTCCCCCCTTATGCTGAGGACTCTTTGATCGTCCAAGCCTCCAGGATTCAGGCTGCTTTTCCCGTGGTCCAGATGGTGCCCAGAGTACTTTCTGCTTTGATTCAAATACCTGCACTCGTTCTTGGCTACAGAAAAGTTTTTCCCTTTATGTTCGTTTCTGTGTGGTTTTCTGGAACATAAGTGTGCGTTCCATTATCATAATTGCTTGGCTTTTAACACACTTTAGCCAACGTGCAAGTTACTCATTCTAAAATATTTAACAAACTGTCACTCTCTCCCGGTAGAACGCCCGTGGTGTGTGCAGCCGCAGAAACGCACGGCCGCGAAACACCGTCCTTCCGACTACAAGTGGGTTCAATTAACTCCAGGAAAATAAATTCTTGGCAGTAAAAGTTGCTGGCATTGGACAAAATGCCTGTAAGTAGCCAGATTACCTGAGACAGGGGGCCAGGGTTTATGACAATTATGGTGTAGGACCGACGGTTTAATTTCACATGTTAACTGCCCACCAGGAAGCAGGTGATGACCGGTGGCGCAGAGAAAGTTGGGAGGGTCTCGGACGCAGACAGGGGACCAGGGAGCGAGGGGCCGCT
The DNA here is from genome assembly GCF_009834535.1 of Camelus ferus. Lineage (NCBI taxonomy): Eukaryota > Metazoa > Chordata > Mammalia > Artiodactyla > Camelidae > Camelus > Camelus ferus. Next base: position 1,642,196 of record NC_045706.1, on the reverse strand, counting down.
GCAGCCACGAGCCTGTGACCCTCATCTCCAATATGTTCTTTATGGAGAGAAATAAGATGCTGTCTTGCCCGCAGCCTCCAAAGACGGTTTCGCCCTGTTCCAGCCCACGAAGGTGTCCCAGCAGCGAGGGCTCCCTGACCCATGCCCTCGCCACCGAGCGTTACCTGTGACTTCAGCGTGGCTTCCTCTTCACTTCCTTCTTATATTCTGGTGTCATTTCCACCCTCAGTGTTGTCAGAGAGTTAAAGGTTTTCAACCAGACACATTGCCCCATTTGGGTTACCTCTACTGAGGTCCGATTTAAACCACAGCCTTTTTATACAGCAAAGCATAGCACTTTCTAACTGTGAATCGGGCTCTCTGAATATTAAACGTCCCTAAATCAGGACATGTATTTTTTATATATTTAAATTTTTTGTTTAAACAGTTCTGACAAGATGCACTCAGATCATTTCCCTGACTCAAATATGAACACGCGGGCGTAACATAACCTCAGGACACCTCAGAGTTTTCACGCGGAAGTGACTAGATGGTGCCGATGGCTCAGTTTCTCTTGCGAGATGAGCTTCCTTGGAGGGAGGAGACAGGACTTCGGGAGCCTGGATGGGTTTCGCAGCAGCACGTGTGCCCCACACCTGACGATGTTGTTTCAAAGACAGCATCCAGGGGGCATCCTTCAGTGTAAGTCAAATGCCCTCAGGGGCTGGGAGGTTGGTAACGTCACAGGACGGGACCCGCAGGGAGTGTGCCAGCGTATCTGTGTCGTGCGCTTGTACCAGTGCAGGGACCTCGGGTCAGTCACCCCGTGTCACCTGGGCTCGGAGGCGACAGGTAGGGAGAAAAGCCGGAGGACGCTGTTTGTTCCCTGGTCAGCTCCCCCGGAGCGCGGACAGGCGCGGGGCGCCCGGCGGTCCGGACCCGCTGCCCTGCGGGGGCTTCCAGGCCTCCCACCGCCCCGCGGTCTCAGGCGGCTGCATCGTGTGCTTGAGCGAGAAGGACAGGCCGACGCAGAGCCCGCCCCGCCCCGCGCGCTGACGCCCGCTGTCAACATCCTGCCGTCCAGACTTCACGGCATCTTGGGCTTTGAAAAATTCATCTCCTCCAAATCGGTATTCCACAAATGCAGCTTTGACAAAGTGCATTAAATTTGACGGGGAAAGCCAGTAATTGCAATGTTTGAAGATTCAATTTAAATATTCAAAGTGGTCAAAAGCCGCCCCGGGGGAAGCCAGGTGAGGAATCTGAGCTCTGGTGGAGTCGAGTCTTCGACGTGTCCTCAGGGTTTAAAAACAAAAAGCTCCTTCCCCTCTTCTAGAGGTTTACCACGGACAACCCGCAGCGGTGATTCTGCGGAGAAGGGTGTGCGGCGTGTGAATCAGGCCCCGGGGAAGGCCTGCGGTGCTTCTCTGAGGCTGTGCAGCCCTGAGGCCCCGTGTCCACGCATGTGTCCGGGCCTCCAGGCGTCCTGGGGCGGGGGCGGGGGTCAGCCATGGCGGGCGGACTCCTCCTCCTTCTGAAACACTGAGTGTTTCTCAGAAACGCTCCCGGGAAAGCTCCCGCTCGGCTTTGCTGACTCTACAACCCCTCTGGCCACCGCTGATGTCAGGGCGTTGGTGGGGCTTCTGATTCAAGACAGAATGTCAGCAGCGGCTTCTTCCGTGATGCCGCCTTCTGCTTGCAAGTGATTTTGTTCAAACGCTCGGGGCGGCCGGCATCCCTGGAGACGTCCTTCATTGGGTTCCAGGTCGCCTGTGCGTTGTCGGAGGCGAGGGGCGGGGCCCGGGGGCTCGCACACCAGCCGCTGGGGCGGTTTTCCCACTTTGACGGGCCAGGCTGGCGAGACCCGGGGGACCAGTGCCTCCAGCCGAGAGGGTCCCCTGTGTCCACCCCAGGTGGGCGGAAATACGTGTCCCATGACGTCCTGGGGGGGACACTGGAAGATGGAGGAGGGCAGCAGACGTGCAAAGGAGAAAGGGGAAGGGACGAGAGGCTTGGAGAAACCGGAGGGGGGAGGGGGGCAGAAGACCAGGCAGGCAGCGCCGTGGAATGGAGTCAGAGAGTGCGGCTGGTGTCGGGAGAGAGGAGGAAAGGATGCCCCACCTCAGAGGCTGCGAAGCCCGAGGGACCTCCCGGAGGGACCTCCCGAGGCTGCTCCCGTCGAGGAGTGCGGCCCCCAGGGCGGGGCTCCGCAGACACAGACACAGTGCTGCCGGATGCCCCTGGGCCCCTCCCGGGGGAGAAGCTGGGATGTCGTGCAAACAGCGTCACTGGTGCGTGATCCCAGCACCTTAAAACCCACCACTGCACGCACACAAGGCCCCGGTTTTCAGCAGATTTGAAAACCACACAGCCATCGCCACAAACCAGCTTTAGAGCATTTCCATCGCCCCCAAAACTCCCTCCTGCCCACCCCAAGTCGACCCGGATCCCACCCCAGTCCCAGCAACCTCTTGTCTGTTTTTTTCCGTCTCTACAAGCGAGGCTCTGCGGGACACGTCACAGGATGGGCTCATCCGCTGCGCAGACGTCCGTGCCAGGCTTAGAGCTCGTGCTCAGCCTGACGACTCCGAGGCCTGGCCGGTGGCGGCCACTCACCCCGTCATGGCTGTGTAGCGCTCCACGGCACGGCTTTAGCGCCGACTTATTTTACGAGTTTACGCACCTTTAGGCCGTTTCCGGTTTGGGGAGGTCGTGAGCGAGGCTGCGGAGAGCCTCAGGCAGGCGATTCCACGCGGAGAGGAGCTCCCAGGGGTGGGCTTGCCGGGCGGGTCGGCGAGTGTGGGTGCGGCTCTCTGAGAGGCGGCGTGCGACTTCCCAGCGGCCGCGGCGTCTCGCCTGGTCCTCCCAGCAGCGCGGGAGCGCTGGGCTCCTCCTCGTCCTGCCCGCGCTCCGTCCGGCTGTGGCTTCCTCCAGAGCCACGTGCAGCTTGCGGCGTCTTCTCGGTGTGGTTTTAATGTGCGTTTTGCTAATGGCTGATGAAGCTGAGCACCTTTGCAGCTGTTTTTCAGACATTCATGTATTTTCTTTAGTGAAATGGCTACTCAAACCTTCTGATCATTTGTTTTTTAAATTGAGTGGCTTAGCTCCTGGAGCTGTAAGAATTCTTTATGTATTTTGGATGCAGGCTTCTTGTCAGAAATATGATTTACAAACATTTCTTCCCAGTTCTGCCGTGTATTTTCATTTTCTTAATGGTGTCTCTTGAAGCACAGACGTTTTTAATTTTAATAAAGTCAGAATTATCTTTCTTTTATGGGCCATGCCTCTATTTTTGTATCTAAGAACTAATTCTTTACTTAACCCAAGATCACGCAGAATTTAGCCTGTATTTTAGTCAGAATGTCTGCAGTTTTACGTTAAATTTATGAGCCAGTTTGAATTAATTTTTGTATGTGGCTGGAGATAAGAATACTTTTTTTGCACGATGATATAGAATGATTGAGAAGACCGTTCTCCGCTCTGAATTACCTGTGTACCATTGTTGAAAATCTATCGGCCGCGGAAGTAAGGATTTAGTTCTAGGCTCTGAATCCCGCTCGACCGATCTGTGTGCCTCCGCCCACACCAGTGCACGCTGCTCACGCCTTCGCGGTTGCTACGGCTTTATAGCAGTTTGGGCATAAGGCAGAGTATGTCTTCCAGCTGTGTTCTTCCTTCCCCAAGGTATTTGATCATCCTGTCACCTTTATACGTCCTTATACATTTCAGGGTCCCCTTGTCAGCATCTGGTACACACAGCTAATAGGGGTTATGTTGACTCAACAGGTCGGCTTCGGGAGAAAGGCCGTCTCGGTGGCAGCGTCCCCCCTTCCATGAACATGGGCTGTCTTCTTCTACGTGGCGCCTCCTTCATTTTGCTCGGCTGTCCGTTGCGCTGTCCAGTGTGCAGCCTTGCACTTCCTTTGTTAAAATCCCTCCTAAGCATTTTGCTCTTCCGATGCTGTTGTGAGTGGAAAATGGAACAGTCTTCCTACTTTCGTTCTCAGCTTGTTCGCGGCTCCCGTGCAGAAACACACTCGATTTCTGACATTGATCCTATGCTGTGTCACGTGCTGAGTTCGCTTTTTATTTTGAGTGGTTTTTTCCTGAAATCTTGAGCGTTTTCCTCGTACGAGGCCGTGTCGTCGTCATGTGAGGGCGGTTTTGCCTCTTCCCCAGGCTCAGTGCCTCTGACGCTGCTCTGTGTGGCTGGGCTGGCTGGACCCTGCAGCCCCCAATTGCGCAGCAGCAGTGGTGAGAGCAGACCTCCTGCCTGTTCCTGACACAGCGGCAGGCAGCCCGCCTTCCACCACCGGGCGATGCGAGCTGAGAGATTTCAGTACATGTCCTTTTCCACGTTGAGAACGTTCCCTTCTATTCCTAGCTAATTATGTGTGTTTTGCCCCAAATGGATGATGGATTTGTCAAATGCTTTTTCTGCATCCCTGGAGATGGTCATGTTGGATTTTGTCCCCTGTTCTATTAATATGATTTACTTCCTTAGTTCATTTTTAGGTGTTACACCAGCCTTGTGTTCTTGGAGTAGATCCCACTTGGAAATCGATCTATTTGGTACGTGCGAGATCCGGCTTGCTAACACTTTGCTAAGGCTGTTTGCATCAGGGGTCACGAGGGACGCTGGCCTGCAGTGTTCTTTTTCCATGATGTTTTTCTCTGGCTTTGGCCTCAGAGTAACCCTGGATCTGCAGGGTGAAAGGCTGGAGGGAATCTGGACTCATGCCCCCTCACGAGGGTCGCTGGCTCTGCTGCTTGTTTGTTTAGTGTCCTTCCTGGGTCACTGTGGCATCTGTTTCCCCTGGAGCGTGCAGCCAGTGACATCCTGTTTGTCTTGTTTAGGGGTTTAGTTTGTTGTTCCTTTTTCAGCCTGGCTTCCCCGCGGTCGCCCCCGCATCTGCGCAGCTTGTGGTCAACTAACGACTGGTCAGATCCTGGCCCAGATGCCTGGCCCAGTGACGCTTCCCCTCTCTGCCGATGGGTCTGTCTCTGGGTTGGGAGTGCTTTCAAAGTTCAGGCCGTTTCAAGCCCACCCACCCCTACGATCCACTGAGCCCTGTAGGTCTTTGCTGTGACTGCCTCCCGGGGAGATCGGCCATGGTGGGGAGGCCTGACTGTGTTTTTTCTGTCTCCCTGTTGAATTTCTGGCCTGTCTGTGGTCTGTCCCAAGCAGACCAGCCATCTCAGACCAGGAGAACAGCTGGCCATCCCCGTTCACTCAGCCCCGAGATTGCTATGATCTCAGACAAGGCCAACATGCAGGGAATTTTTGCCTCCTGACCCAGTTCCAGCCGGCCCCCTCCAGCAGTGAAGCTGTCAGGGGTTCACTGGCTGCCTTGACCTGTTAGAACCACCAGACAGACAGAGTCGCAGGGGGAGGGGACCGGAGCCAGACCACCTCGGATTGCCCCCGTTCTTACACAGAGTTCAGCAGGTTTTCAAGGACAAGTGCATCTTAGCGTATTGGACGGGTTTGGCCGGCTTCCCGGACAGAGGATCGGTGGTTGTGATCATGTGGCAGGTTGCGGTTCCTTCTCCGGGAGAGGACTTGAAGCCCCCCCACAACCACAGCCCCGGGTCTGACACCTGCTTCCACTGTACTTCCCATCCCACTGGCTGCGAGTCAGGACATCTGGGTGTGTGTCTGCGCCCTGCTCCGAGCCAGCTGTGGGGCTTTAGGCAGCGCGCCGTGCGCCTCCGCTGATGCAGAAAGAGCGAGTCTGACAGCGGCGTGTGTGGCTCACACCCGGCTCCGTCACCGCGCGCAGCCAACAGCACACGTTCTTAATCAGCTTCAGTTATGAACCCCAACTGCATGAAAGGTGTCAGGATCACTCAGCCCTGGCTCATCTTAGAACATCCGTCCTCCCTTCCAGACGAAAGCTTGGACCCACGTTTTTCTCCCCTTCTCTCTCAAAACAGTCATGAGTCCCCGCTGGGTGCGCAGCCCCCGCTGGGCGGGCAGCCCCCGCTGCGCTGAGAGCACGGATCAGCCGACGCCGAGCATGGCTGCCCCCCGGGTGCGTCTCACACCTCGAGTTTCGGGCGGAGCTCTCCTGAGCACCCCCCTTTCCGCCACGGCTGCCCGGCTTTGTCGTCAGTGTGACCGCACCCGTGGCCGTGACCGTGTGTCCTCAGGCACCGGGGAGCTGTGGTTATTTGTCTCAATGTGGTGACACCAGTTCTAGAGCTGTTATGTCCAGTTTTTAACAAGTGTGTCTCTGTCCCTCTCTCCCTGCAGCGCTCACACCCACACCCCTCTCCCCACTCCCCCTGCCATTTCTTGCTCAGGCTCCGGTCTGTTCCGTCCGTCGGCCGCCAGCTCTGTACCTGCCCCTTGCCGCCCCCCCCCATGACAGGTGGACACTAATGAGCCGCCAGGGGTTTTGTGTTCACTGCGGGCTCACGCACTGGGACACGGTGTGATTCAAAGGAAGCCCTTCAACTCACCAGCATCCTTAATGTCACCTCTAACTGAGACCGGAGGGACGGGGTCAGGGCACAGCCACTCAAGGAATGACCCAGCAACTAGCACCCAGACGGGGGAAGACTCAACTCCCAGGAGGCCTTGAGCTTCCGTATCCACCCATTGTAACACGACGGCTGCCGACTGGCCCTCCCACGGCCAGGACAGCCCCCAGGCTGGCCCTGAGAGGTCAAACGGGGGGGGGGGGGGGTGCGGTGGCCCGGGGCCTGGGAAGCCACGCCCCTTCCCCAAAGCAGTTGGAGTAAACTTCCCACTTGTTAGCCTGTGAGGTTACTGAGCCCATAGAACCAGCGGCCCCCTCACCTCGTGGCCGCTCCCCGTCTGAGCGAGACAGCCTGCACGCTGCCCGCGGGGTGCACATCCCTGAGTCAGCCTACCTTCACTCAGCTGCGGCTCACTCTTGGATTCTTTCCTGCAGGAAGCCAGGACCCACACGTGGCGGGACGTGCCCCAGGGGCCCATCTGAGACCTAGGACACGCCCGTCCTCGTGCCCCACATTTCCCTGTGCTTCACTACACTTGAGTGTCCCACTGAGAAATGATCTTCGCTCCCATAGATCACCACAGTAAACTGACAGCTGTTTGCACAAATAACTGGGCCATTTTTTTAAACCAGTTCCCTGCAGCTCATCACTTACGGGTACAACACATTAGGAGTGTTTGGGGCTGCCTCTTGCTGCTCTGTGCGCCTGCCTCTCTCCACATCCATCTTTCGATCCATCTTTTACTCGCTATACAATTGGTTTCATTTAAATTTTATATTTGATGTATTCGGCATCAAGTTGATCTGCTGGAACATATGTGCGCTGTGCTAAATCACCCTAATGTTATTTGTAGTAAATTGTTAATGAGGCTGACCGGGTAAACACAAGAGGGCTTCAGCCTAAGCTGTTTCTCTAAGAATTTTCTGTTTTCATTTTTTCTAAGTTTTTGTTTCTCACTGTCCTACAATTTAAATACCTTTATGCATTTAATTGCATGCACCCCTGAATTTTTAAAAAGACCCTAAGTTTTTTTTAGTGTTTAAAAGAGGAGCAGGGAATGCCGACGCCCTGGTTACAACAGAGCTGTGTCTTGCAGGTTGTCGCCGCTGGGGAAACCCGGGTAAAGCGGGCGTGGAACCCCTCCGTAGCGCTTCTGACAACTGGTGCGCGTCTACAATTACCTGATAACAACAAGTGTAACGGGAAAAATGCGTTCCGGAGGGAAAAGCCTGCCACCAGCAAACGCTTAGGTTTTCAAGGGCTTGCTGCTCACAGCACGACTCACGGACACGTGCGTCTGGCTCCCCCTCCTCCCCAGCTCTCTCTGGGTTTCACTCCTCAGGGTGCAGGTGGTCAGGTGTCACCACTCAACACACTGGGGGTGGGGGGGACCAGGGCTGGAGGCTGTCTGGGCCTGGAGGACAAGCCCACCTGCTCTGGGAGGTGCTGATGCAGGACTGAGCCAGGTGGGCACTGGGGCTGGGCTCGGGTTAGGCTCTGCCGGGCGTGGTGGGCGGGGACCCCCGGGGCCTGCAGTGCTTTGAGCTCTGCACCCTCACTCTCCAGACTCGTCCAGCAGGCGAGGGGAGAGGTGCCGCTGGGAGGTGAGACATCCCGGAATCTGAGGAGCAGCAGCTGTTTGCTGCTGACATCCTCGGTGCACGAGGTGCTACGTTCCCGGAGAGAGTCCTCCGTGTGCTGGGAACGCCGTGCACCTGGGGGGTACGTTGCCCCTAGGAGCAGAAACCCGCAGACGTTCGTGGGGGACCTGCCTCCATCCTGCAGTCAGGGGCTTACCAGGAGCATCCGTGAGCTCCTGCCTCGATGAATCTTCAGAAGGTCCCGTGGATTCTAACTCCAAAAGGTACTCAGCCTCCGCGCCGCTCGCCTGCAATCACGATGGTTCCTCCCCATCCTCCCCGTCCCTCAGGAAGGCCTAGAAACTTCCACTTTGCTCTCTTGAAGCCCGGAGGAGAGGCCCCTCAGGAAGCCCACCCACCCTGCTGGGGGGCCACCCGTCGAGGTGACACGGAGAAGTGAAGGGGGAGACCCTGGACCACCCCTGCCCTGCCTGCTGAGCGCAGACCGAGTGATGCCCTCCAGGGGCACCTCCCGACTGCGGACCTGCGAGCCAGTGAAGGGGCAACATCTGAGGAGCCTCGGTGCCCAGCCGGCTGGACATCCTGACACGTGTGAGCAATGACATATGGACAGTGACCCCGCATATGGGAGACCGTGGATGCCAGGCCACAGGCTGTCCACTCCAGAAGGGCCACCAGAGGTGTCCACTAAGGGGTCCGAACAGTGAGGTCACATGACCGAGCCTGTCTGGGGGAAGACACGGCTGACGGTGGTCAGACTGAGGATGCGGCACAGAGATGAGGCTGAGACCAGCAGGGAGGCTCTGCGGGAGGCGGAGGGGACGGGGTCTCGCCTCCTGGACAGAGCACGGAGGCAGGAGATCTTCCACTTCAGGGACGCATCAGCAGAAGGGTGCATTTCCATCTGTCGCCGTGGCTCCAACAACAGTCCTGTCCTGAATACAGAAAGACCGTCCATTCCAAGAGGTGCCCCAGTCAGGGTGTAGGTGTGGTGGAGCCCAGAGCCATGCCAGCTCAGCTGGTTCACCCTGGGAGGTGACACCCTGTTCCCCGGGTGAGCCTGACTCACCCAGGTGGCCGGCGTGGGGCCACTGGGCTCCCGCTTCTGGGACTTCCCTGGACCACAGGGACGGAACCTGTGTTCGGGGAGGGACAGGAGGGGGGCGGACGAGCGATGGCAGTGGGGAAGGTCACACTGTCCAGTGTCTTGAACGGGCACCAGACACCCTCTGCGTTCTCCACGTCTCTGACAAGGACACGAAGGCCTCTGATCGTCCCCCGGTTCAAGGAGCCGGTCAGCAGGGCCACACCCGACAATCGGGGCAGACAGGAGTCCCCTGGCTGTGCGGGCTGCGGGGTCCTCCGCGATCTCCCAGGGCCCTTCCATATTCCCCAAGCCAGCTGCACACACACCCTCCCCAAACCCACAGGCAATGTTCTGTTTCAAAGGCGCTGAGGAGGGCTGGCTCCAGGGCTCCAGGAGTGTCTCCAGCAGGAAACAAGGGGGTATCTGAGAAATTCTGAAATGACACATACACCCGAACACGGGCGGGTCACGGGGGGGGGGCTCAAGGGGCACCGCGGGGGGAAGGCCGGTCCTTGGGGGCCTCCGCGTCCGTGGTGGCCAGCTCGAGCCGGGGCAGCCTCCTCAGGGAGGCCCGTCTCCGTGTCAGAGGCCGGGGGAGACGCACGAGCTGTGATGAAGGTGGCGCCTGTCCTGGCCCACGAGAGAGAGGCACTCCGTCTCCGCGGGCTTTAAAGCTAAGCCCCTGGAATGCTCTCCGCCCCCAGCCCGCCCGCCCGCCCGCCCGGGCCGGCCAGGTGAGCGAGGCGGCCGGCGGCCCGGGGCTGGGCGCTCACCAGCCGTCCTGCCTGGGGTCCTGGCTCTGACCGAGCGCCTCCCTGCGCGCGGGGAGGAGCGCCTCTCCGCCCAGACCCCGTCAGCGGCCCCTGCGCTGGCCGGCTGGGGTGATTACTCAGCAGGCGCTGTGGTGAGCAGTCAGTAAGGCACTGGTTACCTGTCCTGCCGTACGCGCTGGTGACACTGAAACCACCCCAGAGCAAGCCGGCCAGCAGTCGGAAACAGGAGCGTCCCTCCGGCGCGTCGGCCACCCCTCCTGGCGGCGGCCCTCCATATGCAGCTGTGGAGACGTCTCAGGGAAGGCGTGGACGGCCCTCTCCGGGAGGGTTCTGGCCGCGTCGCACGGCGTGGACACACACGGTTAGCACCATTCCTGGGGCTGGGTGGCAGCGCCGGAAGCAGGCGAGAGCTGACCCCACACAAGAGAACCTGCTGTGATCTGATCTCACGTCTGGCCCACGGACATCTCCCTCCTCCTAAAACCTGCGGTTTTCTCATTATTTCCACATGAACACAACTCATCCAGGTGAGCGCACAGCCTTCCATCGCCAGCTTCTTCTCCCACCAGCAACTCAACAGCCCGTGACGACCCATTGAATGAGGGCACGTGTGGCCACCCGCAGAGGAGCCTGCCCGGGCCTGTGACCCAGCCCTGCCTGCTGGGTGACCTTTGGCACAGTGCTCAACCTCTCTGGGCTTCGGATGCCTCACTGACAGCGCCCCTCTCAGGGCTCCCCGCTGGGCGAGGGGGTGACACGTGGGCTTGTGTAGCTGGCCGCCCACAGAGGGTGGGGGCCGAGGGCTGTGGCACCTTCCCAGCGCCAGCCGCACCGGGAGCACAGGACACACCAAGGTGACACGTGGACCCCATCTCTTCCCAACATTTCATCGTTCCCCTGAAGCCAGGTTCACTGAGGCTCCGGGTGGGCATGATGGGGGAGCTCCCCGACATCATGTCAGTTTCCTTCAACCCCGTGGGACTGGGTTCAGGTCACTGTTTGTCTGTGGCCACAGGCACCAACGCGTTCCCGAGTGGAAGAGCCGCTGGTCCCAGGGAACCAGGGGCTGCAGAGAAGCCCAGCCAGTCTCCCTGAGATGCACACACTGGGGCCCCTCAGGCCAGCCAGGACCCCCGGTCCATGCTGGAGGCCTGGGCCTTCTCCTGAGAGCAGCTGGGTGTTTACTCAGCACCCAGCACAACTTTGTAAACGTTTTCATCCGTAACAGAAACCTCACAACACACTGTCTAAACTACGAGACAGATGGAACTCTCAGGACCTCCGGCGGGGCTGTAAGTGGCGGCAGAGGGTCAGTGCTCCCTCGACAGTCCAGCAGCAGGTGACACGCGCTCCCAGGAGGAGCTTCCAGAGCGTCGTCTCCGAGCCCCGGCCCTGTCGATGCCCCTGTGGGCGCTTTGCGGAACAGCGGATGCAGACCGGGTCACCGCGTGCTCCTGGTGCCCGTCCCAGTGCCTCCACCCACCCCAGGCGCCCTTTGCTCTCGGTGCTGACGGTCGTCAGCGAGTCCCCAGGGCACCTGGAACAAGCGGTGAGGTTGCACAGCCTCGCCCAGGTCAGTCCACACCCCCGGCCTCAGGTCCCTCTCTGTAAAAGGGAAGCGGGGTGCCAATCCCGAGGCTGTGGTCAGGCTCGAGCCAGTGACCCCTGCACAGAGAAAGGATGGGAGCCAGAGGGGTGGAGGGGTTTGCACGTTCCCTACTGTGACCAGGTAGTGTCTGAGGTCAGGCAGCTGCCCCAGGTCACACGGCTGCCGACGACCAGGCTAGGGTTTGAATTTGGATCAGTCTGGATCCCAGTTCCGGATTTTTCCACTGAATGACACAACCTACTTTTGCCGGGGACAAAGCTGCCTGGGAGACCTGGTGGCGCCCAGGCGCCCAGGGGAGGGAGCAGGCTCGCATCTGCTTGATGTTTGAAGCCACGGCGATGTGGTCCCACTGTGTGTGCGGGTGGGGGAGGGCTTTTGGTTTGGGCTTTTTTTAACTTTTATTTGTTTATTTGGGGGGGGTGGTAATTAGGCTTACTCATCTATTGATTTCATGGCGGCGCTGGCTTGAACCCAGGACCCCATGCGTGCTAGGCACGCGCCCTACGCCGCACGTGCCCTCCCCTGGGCTTTGGTTTTAACATAGTTTCCTCATCCACTGAGGTCTCACAGCCCAACGAGATTCGCATCAGAGACGCCGCGTCCCAGAGATGTGGAAATAGCGAGTGTCTGCGGCCAAGTGAGTGAGCGCGTGGGTCAGAGCTGCTCCTCAGACCAGCAGAGCCCGGCCGCATTCGTTGTTCACCGTAGCGTGACATGAATAAGTCACAGGCTGCGTTCCAGGCAGACGCCGCTTGTCGCATCCCGCTCGTCCAGTCCCGTAAGTGATTTCAGCGCCGGGGAAAAAGAGGGTGTCTTTCAAGTGCAATTATAAGGTGGGAACCACACAAAACCCACAGCCCACTGTTAGGCGGCTAAAATGTCCCTGCTCTCGGTGCAGCTGACGCCACGGGGACCCCGCCGCCACCAGGAAGGGTGTAATGGGTCCGTGTCTAACAAGGAGATCAGAAATGACTCCTCTAATAAATGTAATTCCTTATCCTGTGGTGTCCATCTGTGGCTGCTAAAAATCTGCCAGGAAGATTATTGTTGAGCATTGAGCAAAGAGATCTGTTTTGCCAATAGATAAATGACAGTTAAATGACACCAATTACAATAAATTGCACATTTATTAGAATAAACGCTGTCCTTGCTGATAAGTTCAAACACCCTTTCTAGCTGGATCTGTCTGCTCGGCGAACTCCAGGCCCCCCTCCCATGCCTCCCGGCCGTCCTGGAGCCGATGGTTGGGTTTAGAGCCTGGTAAACGGGGAATCGATGCCATCGATCGCAACTTAAATGTCTGCATTTCTAACTTGCCCTCTGCTACCCGCAGGGGAACGACCACAGAAGGCAGGGAATGGGCATCACCTTGTGTCCTTCCTCCTTGTGAACTTTCTGGCTGTTTTCAGCCTTCCTCCCCCACCTCTGCTGCCGGAAGCTTGCAGGAAAAGACGCACCCCTGCAAAGTGACCCCCCGAGGAGGGGACTCGGGCTCCCAGGCTCAGCAAACCGTCCCGTCCTTGGTCAGCCGCCCTGGGATGAATCCTGCACCAGCTGTCAAGTGACGGTGGAGATTGCACCATGGGGTGACGTCTCTGCCCTCAGATCTCTCCGCTGGGGTCATGGGGACAGGCAGCCTCCATGTCTCCGGGCAGGAGCCTAAGGTCCCCAGGCAGGGAAGAGCATCTTGGCAATGGCTGTGTGACCAGACCCAGCCCACCCAACTCCGGCGTCAGGAGTGTGGGAACAAGAGCTGCAAACCAGCCCCTTGCTCTCCTCAGACCCTGTCCTCTGGCCCCTCCACCCCCAGTCAGGGCACCCCACGGTCCTTAAAATGTGGTCACCACCTTCAAAAACAGGTAGTAACTCAAAAGCCCTCAAAAAGAAAGGGAGGGAGGGAGGAAAGAGGGAAAGGAAAATTTTGACCCTCAGATTTGGGGGCGGGTCTGGCTTCCTTTCATGAATCTTGTGATTTTGGCAAGCCTGGTACCCAGGTCCTAGAGTGTGCTCATGGCTGACGGTCCCAACACAGCAACGGTGACCACGGGACGTCTTACAGCACTTTGACTCAGGGCTCACGCGACCTAAGGTGACACTGACTGCACACGAGGCCCTGCAGCTTTGGCCTGAGGACAGAGTGGACGTCTGCTCTCCCTCCTCCGCCCGGGGTGCGGCTGGGACTCCGGGCGCTCACCTGCCTCCAGCCGCCCTGCTGCTCCCCATGCCCTGCTGTCTGCTCCAGACCAGGAC